>NC_142096.1:36951018-37255601 GCF_054644295.1 Miniopterus natalensis | reverse complement strand
AAAGTAACTAATGGTGCAGCAACCGTTTCTTCACCAGCTCTTCCTCAGCTTTCCCCCCAGCTCTCCCCTTCCTTGGTATTAGAGGGTCTTTCCTGCAGCTGAATCAGTGAGCGACTCATTAGTTCTGTGAGGAAAGAGCCTCCTGTCCCATCCTCATCTCGCCAGCCAGTGCTCTCCATGTTAGCAGCTGTCACGGCCAGGCAGAGCTTATGTATAAAGGATGGTGCTGGGGTGAGATCTTGGGTGCACAGGTTCCCTGGCTGGCTCGCTGACTTAGTCATCACACCTTTGCCTGTGTATTCAGTGACCATTTGTTGAACTCTGTGCTCCAGACACTCTTAGGACGTGTCACAGACAGGGAGGCAGTGGAGCCCCAGACCTCTGTGGCGCACGGTGAAGTTCATTGGTTTCAAGGTTAAGTGCAGTAAACTGTGGGAGGTGTTAGGATCATACCCGCACGGTTCTGGCGGAGGCATAACTGATGGACTTTTTTGTTTGGGGGAGGAGGCTATAAAAGGGCTGTGTGTAGGACATGGCTCATCCTGGTTCACAGACTAGGTCTAGCCCCTTCGCTTCTTTCTTGGAATTACTCCGTGGTGGAAGCCTAGGCGCCTGGGTGGCTGAGCTCAGCCCTCTCCCTGCATACCATATTTGAAACCCTGGCAGTGTATTGTAGCCATGCTTTTTCCCTAGAAGGGCCATTCCCTCTTGCCAGGCCAAGAAGGGGGGGCTGGGTATTGTGATCATTGGGCTGCATGGTGTTAGATGTAATGATGTTGGAGTGGGTGAGTGAAAACTAAAATGAACTCTCACTTGCCTGGGTAATGTTCATTTGAGTTTTAAATGAGAAGAAACTCGGAGTTTATACACATTTTTTAGGTTTATTTTCTGTTTTAACATATTTGTGATACTTTCCTAAAATGTGTTATATTAGAGACAACTATAGAGCTTTAAAAGGAAAAGTGAGAGATGAAACTAAAAGCAAACTAGGAATAAGTCTAAAGGTGTAATATGTACCTCATGATAGTAGGTCCTGGGATATTCAGTAGAGTCTCTGCTCACATTGTAGGATTTTTCCCCCATTTGTTTGCAACTCTGTCTTCATTGTGTACATGACCTGTAGGTAGCCCTGGTTTTGAGACTTGCCCCCTGCCTTAGACCCCAGTTCCTGGCTCTTAACTCATGGGACCCAGTTCTACCTTTCTGTTCCCAGATCTCAACTCTGATCCCAGATGGGCATGATAATTATTGTACATGATCTCCTGCCTATATGCCAAGGGACTAGCCTTTTGTGGAGGATTCACAGACATTTTTTGTTTGTTTTTTTTAATCCTGGAATGACCTCGCTGTGCCACTAGCATGATTAAGGGCTGCCCAACATGTCCTGGTATAACTGTCCCCCTACCTGCCCAGGTGCTATGTAATCTTCTTTATACTTGTGTAGTGCTTTGTGGTTTATAGACGATCTTCACACATTTCCTCCTCTGACCCTCGTAATAAAACTAGGTTGGAGCCCGATGGTACTTACCACTTGTTTATTATCAAAGGTTCCCCAGTTAGCTGCGGGAGAACTGGGTTTAGAGCCCAGGCTGTCGGTCTCCCTTTCTCAAGGGTAGAGGTTCGGAGTAATAAGCAGGTAAGTATGAACTCTTGGCCTGAACAAAATCTAGTCAGTCTGCTGTGGCTGCAACAGTTGTCTGCATATCCCAACCACATCTAAACCAGTCTTTGATGATAAATGTTTGGCATTGTCTGGGGCTCGGCTCCCTTCCGTTTGTGCTACTTAGAGCATTTCGTCCATCTAACACTCCCAACCTGGCCAGATTAAGCAGGCTTTTGTGCAGGTCTCAGCATCACAGGGCCACTGGGGAGCATACCATGCTGTCGTGCAGACCGCCGGCCAGGGCCCAGTGCTGCTCAGGCCTGGGCGTGGGTGGTTCCCAGCATGGGTGTTAGCTTGGTTACCCTGGACACACCACTCATGTCGCTAGGCCTCTACTTCCGCATTGTGCAGTTGGGGTGGACCCATGTAGTTCTTGGACCATTTGTTATGTCTGCAAACCTCAATTGTCTCATCTATAAAATGGGTGTAATGACACCCACTTCACAGTATTATAAAGATTAAACAAACTATAGCTCAGCACCATTCTAACACATGGCTCTTAATACATGTTCCACCTTCCTTTTCCTCTTCATCTTTCCAAAGTGTTTAGAGAGCCTTGTAAAAGTGATGTGTAGGTTTAAAAAGTTGAGGATGTCCTGATCGAAAAACCTTGCCTGCTCAGTATCATAGTGTATGGAGTGTGAGTGTGGGAGCAGAGAGAGCGCTTTGCAAATGACTCCTTTCTGAAAAATGGTCTTTCTTCACCATCTTAAGGGTGCCATTGAGGGTGACTCATTATAGCCTTTCATTTATAATGCTCTTTCACATGCATTACTTTTATTTTCAAGTTGACTTCCCCTCACATTGAGTTGGTGGTTGGTGGGCTGCCAGCCATCCTAGGGGTGGACTGCAAAACGGTGTGAAACGAAGCAGGTAGTCTGCAGGGCTGTACTGGTGTGGGGAGAGAGGAGAGCATGGGGACATCGCAGCTAGTGAGGTGGAATTAACTGCAGACACAGATTTCTTCACATCCAATGCTCCCTATCTTCTTCCCTCATTAAATGGTCAGGGCTAATAGCATTAAGTGAAGAGTTTTTAAGTTTACTTGGAATGTAGACAGTGTTTAAGGTAAAAATTCATAAGCTTTGAAGATTCTGGGGTTGATAGTTTTAGGCAGTGAAGTTAATGTTTTCTTCAGCTGAATCCTCATTTTCTTGAGGATGTTGATTATGGGTTCTGCCACCTAACAGAGCTTCCCATTTGCAAATTGTATCTCCAGGTTAGGCAACATAACTGTAATTTGAGAATACCACAAGGCTAGTCTGTTACTCTGCAGATAACCCTCCGGTAAATTTGCACAAAGGCATTACTTTAGAACAGTTTTCTCTGATCCATGATTGCAAAGCAAAATAGTAATTTCCTTTCTAAGGCAAGAGGTTTTGGAGGAGAGCTAAGTTAGATGTGATCTCACCGAGCGTCAGCCCGGGAAGGGAGTGGACCTTCCAAATTTTCATTTTAAAGTTATCTTATTTAGGTTGAAGGTGGTGATGGATAGAAATGGAAGCTATATTTTGTTTTGAGGGCCCACCAAAATTACTTAAAAGTGATCTGCAGGGCATACAGGGTATTTTACTCATCAGTTATCCACTTGGCACCTAAGTCATACTCCGCCCTTTCTCCCTTCCTCATTCTCTGGTTTGGAAGTTAAATAGTTACTCTCATGCCAGGTTCATCCAATTTTCACTTTAAAGAAAGGCCTTTTCAAACAGAATAAGCCAGTGGTCCCCAAACTTTGGTGTGATAGGCTTGTAGAACAAACACGTTGCTGGCCTCACCCTGAGAGTTTCTGAATAAGGAGATCTGGGATAGGGCCTGAGAACTTGCATTTCTAATGAGTACCCAGGTACTGCTGATGCTGCTGGCCCACGCTCTGAGAGCCACTGAAATAAGCAAAGAAAAGTCAAGAGAGCTTCTTCCAGCTGTGAAACCATCACTGTATGAAGCTCATGACCATTTAGGAGGATCCACTCTTACAGCCAAGAAACAGCAAACATCTGACTTTTTAAAAAGAAAAAAAGAAAAGAAGAAAAGAAAAGAGAAGAAAAGAAAAGAAAAGAAAAGAAAAGAGGGAGGGAGGGAAGGAGGGAAGGAAGGAAGAAAGGAAGGGAGGGAGGGAGGGAGGGAGGGAGGGAGGGAGGGAGGGAGGGAGGGAGGAGCTATAACATGGATTTGGTGGGAGAGGCCACATCTTCCAACGTTTGCCTCATTTTGAGGATTTTTCCACCTGTGGCTGTTACTGATGGCCTGTGAGTTTATTTTCATTCCCTTTGTGATTTTAGCAGAACTCACACATCTGCAGTTATGTCTAATTTTTTTTTAAAGTTTTTATTCTGGAAAAGGTCCAAATACACAAAGGCAGAAAGGGAGCATGAGCCCCCTTGTATTCAGCATCCAGCTTTCACAGTGTTCCAGTACAGCCACTCCTGTTTCATTGCTGTCCCACCAGGTTCCTGTGTCCCCGTTAGACTCTTCCGCAAGTCCCAGGAGCATCATTTCCCTTGAGGAGTGCAGTGTGCATCTCTAAAAGATAGGGGCTCTTTAAAGAAATAACCACAGTACTGTTATCACACTTAAAAACTTAATTTCTTTACATCATTAAATATTCAGCATTTACATTTTCTCAATGGTCTCAAATGTTGGTTTGTTCAAATCAGCATGTAAGTAAGAGCCATACAGTCACTTGATTGATAGGTCTTCTGGGCTTAGTGACTGTTTGTCTATCTATAGAGTTTCCCACATTCTTTGCTGGGATTTTGCGTATGGCATCCCTGTGATGTTTTTAACGTCTTCCACTGCCCTTGGATTTCCTGAAGCAGATCTAGAGACTTAATCAGATTCAAGCTTGTTTTTTTTAGGTGGGGGCAGAGGTATGTGCAAAAATGCTGCATCAGTGATGTTTACTTGCATCAAGAGGCTGTAATGCCTGGTGCATCCATTCTTACCCCCTTTGATGCTGAGATTGACCAGGCGTCATCAGCCAATTTTTTATCTAAGGTATCTTTCGGTTTAGCAACTTTCGGCAGGAATAAAATACAGGGAAGCGTGAGGTGTATCATCTGGTAATTTTACTTTAGATGATCGCTTGCTGCTCTAATGCTGTTCTCACCCCACGGTTTTAGTTTTACTGTCTGAGCTGTTTTGTTGAATTAACAAAGGCTTTGTTCATATTAGTATTCTATCCCTATGATAGCTACTTTCTTTCAGTGACTGTCAGTTTGTTTCAGGTACGTGGTACAGTGCTGCAAACTATTTATCGCCATGACACGTGTGCCCAAATAGTGCTTTTGGGTAGGCAGTGGGATGTAGCAGAAATCAGGAACTTACCAATTGAATACTGGCTAATGACACACACACATGTGTGCACACACTTGCACACAGGTTAGGCACTGTTCAGTTGTGTGGCTAAGAACAACCAATTTAATATCTTTATATTTTCTGAAATAAAGGTTAAAAACAGATCCGTTCAATCTAGACCAAAGGCAGAAGACCATGGCATGTTTCTGTGCAGAATTTGAGTTGGATATTGATGTACAAATGTAATGTTGTAGTGGAGTGAATGCCATTGTTTACACAGTATAAGAAAACATGATTCTTTCCTGGCTGGCATGGCTCAGCAATTGAGCATCAATCTATGATCCAGGAGATCCTGGTTGGATTCCCAGTCAGGGCACATGCCCAGGTTGTGGGCTCGATCCCCAATAGGGGCGTGCAGGAGGCCCCCGATCAATGACTCTCTCATCATTGATGTTTCTATCTCTCCCTCTCCCTTCCTCTCTCTGAAATCAATAAAGACATATATATTTTTTAATCTAAAAAAAAAAAAAGAGAATTTTTTCAGGAAGGCGTTTTAAAGACCTTCTAATCCAGTCCCTGGGGCCCTGAGAGAGGAAGGGGCTTCCTCAAGGTCACACGTTGAATTAATGTCCCATGCTATACAGTGGCAACACTGGATTGGCCTCAAGGTGTCTCTAGTAATTAATGCCTGTTTACTCCTGCCAAGGAAAAGGCCACCTCCTTTTCCACGGGGACTGAAACTTACTCAGGGCCCCAGAGGTCTAGCAACAGAGGCTGGCCTCCTGAAGCCATCTGAACTTGACCCATGCTGTTTGAAGGCTAAACCATTTTGGCCAAGTGAGCTCCAGTGGTGTTGGCATCCCAGACATTTAAAGACAGAATAACAAACTTTTACAGTTCCTGAAAGCATGGGAAGAGAAGTCACCATATCTCTGCCCTTCAGCTCAAGGTCACTGGCAGGATCAGATGCCTTGTTACTGTGTCCCCTTGTCAACCAAGGTTGAAACCAGCTAGAGAGAGGGTGATGTAGTGGCAAGAGCACTGGACTTGGAGTCACAGTCTGGAAGTTTTATCTCAGCTTTGCTACTTTCTCCTTTTGTTTGACCTCTCTGAAATAGTTTTCTTGGACTAATTCCACTCTTAACATTCCATTTATTTCACATGATCACCCCGCACACACACCAAGAAATAAGGTAAAAGTGTTCAGTAATCTAAGTGTTTGTAGCTCATGGTGCCCCTTTGTTAACTCTCCTTTGGCTGCAGTCTCCCTTGTGACTGATACTCAGTTTAGAGGTAAAAAATTAAAACTGTGAAAATGGCTGTGAGCTAGAATATTTGTGTTTATTGTGATTTTTTAGTAAGTGTGTGAGTAATAATCTTGCAAACCACAAGGAAGGGATGACACATCCATTGGGACTGGAGGAGGCCCAATAAGTAAGTTCTCACATTCCTAAGTGTTGGGCTAAACTGTGAAATAAGACAAAGGCACAAGGCAAGTGGAAGCCAAATAGACCATCGTTGTTACTGGTAAAGGTTGTATTGGGTGGCCCAGCTCCTATCTGTGGGCAGATAGACGTCCTAATACTGAGCTCCAGGATTGGCAGCCTCAGTGCGGCGTTGGGGGAGCAGAACAGAAGGTGAGCAGCTCACTCCCAAGAGGCAGGTGCGAGCAAATGACTGGGCTCTGTCTGCTCAGCTTTCCTTCCCCTCCTGCCTGTTTCTTCCCCTCCCCTAGGATGGGGTGAGTGCAGGAGCTGAAGGAAGGCAAGGTGTCCCACCAGTGCGACGCCCTCAAATGGAGGGAGACACCAAGCCAGAGGGGGGCCACAGCCTTCATGTAGAAAGATGTGGCAAGCAGCCTCTTCCTGTGGTCTTCCTCAGTAGCCTGGGCACATATGTGGTCCCCACTCTATTGAAAGATCTGTTTTCCTAGCACAGTGATTTTTAAGTTCCTAGGGAGTAAGGCGTTAATGAGGCTGCCTGCACTAGAGCTACAGCTACTTTTTCTTGGGCACTTTCTTTGCCCCAGCCACTGTGCTAATAAGCATTTTGTACTAGCACATTCTCATGAACCCTCACTGCAAAACAAGTCCATAGGTGCCATTGTTATCGCCATCCTGTGGATGAGGAAACTGAGGCTCAGTGACATTAAGCTCATGTCCACACAACTCATGTAAATTAAGAACGTCACCATTTTATCGCGTTCTGACTCAGTATCACGTGCTTGTGTTGTCCTGGGCCTTACGTCTGGCATCACGTGGCTCCAGGAAGGTGGCTGAAGTGGTACAGTGGTGAAGGGAAACTCCCACTTCATGGCTGAGAACAGGCCATCAGAAGAGATGGTCTGAGGCGGTCAGCAGCATCCTTGTTCATGAGCAACCCGGGTCTGGGGGAGGCTGTGAGATGGAGATCCAGGCACGATGTAGTCACTGCTACCTGCTTCCACTCACTGATGGCCTCCCGAGTGCCAGGGCCCGTGCCGGGTGATTTACATATGCTGGTCTCTTTGAAACGTTAATATATTTTAAAGGGACTGATGACACGGCCCCATTGCTCTGCCTTAAATCTTTGAACCACATACACACAGGGCCCCTTGGACCAAAACATCATTTCATGTGATGGCGAGACAGCTGTGTCTTCACCTGGGAAACGCTCCTAACAGGATGTTCCCCTCACAGGAGAGGCCCCTGGGAGCGAGTGCAGAATTAGTGCTTCTTTTCAACCAGAACTCCCACTGTTTTCTTTTTCTCCTTTTCATGGTGGTATATTCTATTTAAGTTTGTTGGTTGAAGTTTTGTTCTGGTCTGGGTAGTGTTCAAGCCCTTTCAAAGGCACCACCAATGTCCAAGGCCAGGGCTCAGCCCAGGGACCCTGCAGGGTGGTGGCCTGCTCCCCGGGCACATCACTACCATCTCTACAGTGGGTGGCGGTCGTTTAGAATTTGATAAGGTGAGCAGTCAGGAATGTACCTGCACATACATGTTCCAGACTGAGTCCGGATCTCCTCTTTTAGAGGGAGTACAATTCGTAGCAAATCCTTATGGGTCATATGAAACTATCATTGTTTTAAAAGGTTGCCATTGTTGCTGGGGTTTTTTGTTTTTTAATTTGAAAATAGAATTTTAGTCATCTAACTTGGCTTATGAGCACTTTTTGTAACTGTAGATAACCTATGATATATATTCTTAATTTACCCTTTTCAAATAATGGTTTAACAAGTTTAAAAAATGCATATGCATTTAAGAAGGGTCGGGAAGAGATAGAACGGGTCAGTAGAGACTGTCTCTAGGTGATAGAATTGGCCATTGCTATTTTGGTCTTCTGTACTTTCCAAAATTTCCATCTATGTGGATTATTCTTTTTAATTTGGAAAGGTAACCCCGATTGCAGCTCTCAGATAACTGCAGCTGCGTTGGGTGTGTCATTCCTGCCACTTGAAGCTGAACAGTGAACGGGCCTCATTTCCCAGCCTGCAGCACGTATCAGACAGTCTGGCCTCGTCAGTGTTTTCACAGAACCCCTGCCCTCCCCACAGTAGGAGCCCCTGCCCAGTCTAACAAGCCTCTGCACAATGGACCCAAACAGGAACCTCACCAAGGAAACTCGATCCCCCCGATAGCTGGTCTTTCACCCCACACAGCTAGCACAGTGCATTCTCTCGGAAAGTGTAACCTATACTGTGTTGGCAGCGTGTGCAGCTTGTTTAGTTACAATATAGCTCAGATGCATAGGGAACTGGGGCACTGTCTGCACTGAGCCCATTAAGAAAATTTTCTGTTGAGTGTGGGCAGAATTTAAACAGATTATTTGCTTATTTCCTTTCACAGGCTTGAAGCAGGCCCGTTTCACTTGCCTGTTCAAGAAAATTGTCAGGGACTTTTTTTTTTTTTTTTACTAAGGACTGTGTGATTTGGTGATGGAATCTATAAATAAAGTGACCCATTTTTAACTAGATTGGGTGTGCTTTTCAGCAGGACTTTGTGGTTTAGCTAATGAAGCCTTCCAGAGGTGATCCTCTGAACCTCTGTGTAGTTCTATTGCCACTGCCGCTTTTATGACTTAATTGCCTTTGTGGTTTAATTCACTTCATGACACATCCATCACCATGAAGTTTACACTGTTCACCCCTGTCTGTCCTAGTATTTGTTTGATGGCTCCTGAGGTCAAGGAGAGGCTGAGAGGTGGTTTTATGCTATTAAAAATAAGTGGTTATTTGGTATGGGCAAATCTGTCTTGTTTAATTAAAACAGCCTTTTTAATTTTATTTAGTGCACTGAATCTACTTCCTTCTTCTGATAATATTCTGTGCCATGATATGGTCAGCTGAGCCTATAAGTTATTTGTTTCATTTGTAGAGAATTAAAATTTGTAAAAGCCTTTTATATTTATTGTATCATTTAATCACTCCCCCATTTCCCTCCCCCAAACCCCCCTATGGCAGATATTATTAGCCTCACTTTGCAGATGAAGAAACTGAGGCAAAGAAATTATAGGGAATGCGTGCCTGGTCGTTATTAGTAGATGGCAGAACTGGGACCATTCCACGATGGGAACTAGACAGGTGGGGTACTGCAGTTCAGAAAAGAGCTCTATTTCTCTGTTTTCTGTTATTATTGGGATTGCCCTAATGTTTACATCTTAAACACGTGTCTGAAGGCCCACGTGGAGTTCTGGGTTTTAAGATTTTCATCTAGCCTAGGAAGTTGGCTTGGGCACATCTTTCATTTTGGGGAACGTAACCATGAGTTCATGGCTCAGTACAGCTGTGATTCACTAATGATAAAAGTCTAGTTTGGGAGGAACCAAATCTGTTTTCCTTGTTTCCTTTAGAGCCAAACTCTATTTGCTTTGAGCTTTTACACTTTCCCCCATTTATGAATGAGGTATCAGGAACTTCCAGGTGGATCCCCGTGTACATGTTCCTGACTGTGCACTCTCCATGTAGGGCCTTTGGTGGCTCCTCAGTACTTGCAAGGTGACAGCCACACCTCTTGGCACAGGCCATAGGTCCCTCCTGGCTGTGCCCCAGTCCCTCCCACACCTGACTGCTGCTCTCATCCCCAGCAGCAGTTGCCATAGATTGTGCTTCATCGGTGATGTGTTCATTCACATCAGCCCAGCTCTCTGCTATTCCCTTCACCAATCCTCCTCACTGTGAGGAGTCAGTTTGAGGGTCAGAGCCCCTGAAATCTCCCCTTATGCTTTATGAGCTAATGCCTGCCTCTCTCTCACACTGCACTGGGTTCGCACTTCTCCTCTGGCACTTGATGGAAACTTGGAAACCTGTGTTTTAGTACACACCTGTGTTGTAGTACTTACTGTATTGAAATATATTGCTTACCTGTTTCTCTCTGCCCATCATTCCACCCCCTGAGACTTTATGTCTTAAAAGTAGGGACTGTATCCTAAAGCAAGCTCTGTGTTTTTTAAATAGCAGGCACTCCAAGAATGGATGATCCCAACACACTTACTCTGATGCAGAGTAGGTGCTGCAGTAGATGATGTTTGCTGATGGGTGAAGTAATAAAAAACTAAGGCTGCCCTGACCTCTTAGTTCTCTGTGTGTAAGTTACCAGTGCTGTGGTTATCTGTGGCAAATTTAGGGAACCCAATGGCTCCCTTTCCCTTGACTAAATGATGGATGTAGACTCCTTTCCCACATTCTGCATGTTCACTCCTTGTTAGTTGATACATATGAAAGGAATTGAAATTACTTTTACATTTATCAAAAACATACGAGTTTGAGAAACTAAATCTGTTGCTGAAAAGACCTAAAAATGACTTCTGAACTATCTGTATCTGGGATTTCCTTCCTCCCTTTCTTCCCTGACGGGAATGTTAAATAAACTTGACTACATTGTGCTGTTTTATCAAAAGATCTTGGACTTACTGAATCTTTGCTTATGGCCCCACAATATTTTTTGAAAGAACATTTGTATCTTCTTCCAAAGAGTTCAGTTATTTTTGTATGTGAACATGCACAGAATCATAAATGTACAACTTGATTTCAGTCTGCCTGATTCACATTTTATTTACTGGGTAGGTCACTTCACCCCTTGGGTCTGCCTCATTCAGACTTCGCATTTTGATCATAACATGGGCTTTGGTTACTTTTGAGTTCAAGTTTGGAGTCGAGAATCTATTTTTATAATCCAGCTGGAGAAAACCCTCTAGTATCTTATATTTTGAATTGGGCAATTGTGGAAATCTTAGGTTATGGAATATCCTTTAGGTTTGGAGTAGAATTTTAAAGCTATGACTTGTAAAACTTATTAAGATGGATAAGTACCTGTGTTTAAATATTTCTGTACTAATTAAAGAAGCTTGTGATAGCATTACAAATTCAAGATGTGTTGCTAGGAGCAAGTTGAGTTATGGATTTAAAATGCCAACATTTCCTAAATTAATTCTGTGTCAGGAAGTGGGGACAACTTTTGAGGAAAGAAGCTGCTCAGTGAAGCTGTGCTAATGTTATTTCTCTCAAGTGTATATTTTTAATACTAACATTTTTAAAACATCCATTGTATGTATTTGAAAGACACTATAGTAGGAGGAGAAGCATTTTGGAGGCAGAAATAGCTGATCTCAAGTTCAGCATCACCACTTACTCCTTTGTGACCTCGATCTAGTGTTTCTACTTGCCCGAGCCTCATTGGCAAATTAGAGTGGGAATTGGGAGATGGGGATGCTTGTCCCGTTCCTCCTGCCCCACAAGGCTATTAGAAGATCAAATGAGAGGCAGAAGGGAAACGTGAATTGTTGAACACTATACGTGTGTGTGTGTGTCTCTGTGTGTGTATTTTCCATAGAGAGAAAAACCAGAGGCAGGCAACAGATAAGATTTTACCAGTTTGTTCGGGGCTTCTTTGAACCACTGGAGACAGGGGCAGACAGACATTCCTGGTCTATTTGGCGTGGCTCAGAGCTAAATCTTCTGGCTCATTGCTGTCGCGTGTACCTGCCATGAGTCAGCAGCCCCCATTTTGAGACCTCCTTTATTTTTTGCCACAGGATCAGATAAAAATTTATGACCTTCAGTTAGTTAAATATGACTGAACACTCACTATCTTCATTCATTCATTCAAGAAGCATTAAATTGAGCACTTACTATGTCATAGTAATTGTCCTAGGTGCTGGGGACTAGAGCAGTGGGAAAACACAGACAAAAATCCCTGAATTCTCAGGGAGTATGTTTTAGGGGGAGACAGACAAAGCAGACAAATGTTAAAGGTAAGTTTAGATAGTGATACTGCTGTGAAGAAGGCAGCTAGGGGACTTATAGAGTGAGGTGGGTGGTCTCAGTGAGGATGGCCCAGCGATGCCTCTGAGCAGCCAGGGTAGCTGACTAGTGAACTATGTGTTTCTAGCTTTGTCTGACTCTCTGCTTTATGCCCTGACAGACTTAAATTTTAATTGGAGGAGAAAAAGGCACCATAGAGATGGAGACTATAAGTAAATGCTAAGTTACATGGTTGGTGCATGAGTGCTAAGAGATTTACGTGGTGCATTGGAATTTACTTCAAGAGTGTACCCAAAATATGTGTACGCAGTAGCTTTCCAGCTCCATTCCTTTATCCTTGCACCTGCTAATTTAATCCTGTGTAAAGAGCTGGCTTTGTTCCTCCTTGTGCACCAAGCTTATTGGTCTTTATCTCTTGGTCTCTCTTGTTAAAAGTTTACATGGAGATGAAGGACCAGCTCTGCTCAGACCTTTGACCAATTGATCATGTGAATCCTCGAGGGCTTTGCGCTAATGACAATGGATAAGGTTTTGCCTTTGCTTCTGAATTGATTTTGTGGTTTTAAAAAAAGGACATTTATCAAAGACTAAGGGGATTGTCAATGTGGGGAGAGAGACGTTCAAAAAGAAGCCATTATCCAAATGACTGGTGGAAGGGAGTCGTGTATGATGTACATTTACCGTGACTTGTTAAATAATGATGCTTCTAATAAAGGCTGACGCATAGCAAATGCTTGCTCTTTGCTCAATTCCCTGCAGTACCGAGGCCTTTCTATACCTCCTTCTCCTGAATCCCTGCCAGGGGCCCCATCAGGTTGGTATTATCATCTCTGTTCTTCAGGTGAGAAACCTAAGGCTTACCTAATTATTAACCTCCTTGTTGAAGGTCTCCTGGTCAGTCCTGGCGGCTGAATGGAACTTGGATCCAGGTCTTTCTGACCTGAGAGCCCTGCTTAATCATGACAAGCATGGCTTCCTCTGATGATGTTAGGACTGCAAGCAAAGGACATTGTGGGAACATTGCCTGGGGAGAGGTGATGCATATGAGGAAGGAGACCTCTGTGAGTAAGAGAAACCCACATAGCTAACGAAGGGCCTTGAAGTAGCTATGGAGGGGCTACTGCTTGTGAAGTTCTTGGTGGTGATCCTTAGGTATCACTCATAGGGTGTGGTTGGGGCCAGTGAAACAGCTCCTAGTGAAGTCCGTTATTACAATTAATACATCATTATTAACTAAAGTCTGCGGTTTACATTTGAGTTCGCTCTGTGTTGCACATTCTGTGGGTTTTGCCAGATTTATGACATGTATCCACTATTACTGTATTGTACAGAATGGTTTCTCTGCCCTAAAAATCCCCTGTGCTCCTCTTACTCATCCCTCCCTCCCTCCTCTCAAATCCCTGGAAACCACTGATCTTTTAACTGTCTCCATCGTTTTGCCTTTGCCAGAATGTCATATAATTGGATTCATACAGTATGTAGCCTTTTCAGATTGGCTTCCTTCACTTAGCAATATGAATTTAAGGTTCCTCCGTGACTTTTCTGACTTGATAGCTCATTTCTTTTTATCACTGAATTGTCAGATGCATCACAGTTTGTTCATTCACCTGCTGAAGGATATCTTTGTTGCTTCTCTGGAAATGTTGGTTGTCATCAACTTGGAAGAAGCCAGAGATGCTGCTAAACATCCTACAATACACAGGACGCCCCCACAACAAAGAATTATCTGACTCAAAATGTCAATAGTGCTGAGATGGAGAAGCTCAATTGTAAATATAAATAGTAGAGACAACGTATTTATTTAATCAGACACTTTTAGTTTGTCGAGCTAGAGCATAGCTGGAGAACTGTAGCCTTACAGCAATCCCAGGAGCCAGGTGTATTGTTAAATTCCATTTTATGAATGAAGAAATAGGCTCAGAGATGTTAGTTAACTGCCTCCGGCCATTCTGCCAATAAAAGGCCAGAGCTGGGATTCAGATCCACAGCTTCTGTCTCTAAGCCCAAGTATGACACTTGCACCCCGTGTATTTGGTATTATTGGGGTCTTCGCTTCTGCATTATTTATGGATTCTTTTGTTTTTAACCCAAATGCTCTTCCTGTTTTTCCTTGGTGGCTTAATGTCTTGTCATCCTTTCGCTTCAATTCAGTGAAAGTTCTTTGAGTGCACACTAGGTCACTCAGGGGTCTCTGGCCTCAGGGAACATTCCATCTAGTTGTCTTCTGGTTTCTTATTTCTTCATAGTTTTCTCCCCTTTGAAGATAAAGGTACAGTGACACATGTCCTCTGGTGACTCAGCTTGTCCTAGTCTCAGACCCAAAAGCCAGTGTACTCCAGAGAGCCATTTGCTTAATGAAGCTAATGAAATTAGCTGCCCACATACTCCCTGCACCCCCGTGGGCATGTGGGCGTCTGTCTCCAGGGCTTGGCTGCCACCTCTGGTCTTCCTGTGGCCGTGAATCTAGTTCCCCGGCAGATGGCAGCTGATCGGGATAAAGAAGTCAGTTGTTCTTTTCAGTGCCCATCAGCCGCCTGCCCTCTTGGTCTGCTCTTCCTGTTTCCTTGAAGAACAGCTGGCAGTGTTGGGTTCAAAGCCAGCATTTTTATTTGTTTGGGATGTTTGCCTGTTCATTTTTAGCATTTCTCTCTCATCTCTTTGAGCTGTGGAGATAGCTGTTCACAGTGGCAAATATTCTATATTTGGGAAAAATGAGCCCCACCTCCATTCCCAACACCCTCCCTGACCCTACCCCCTCTAAAATATATTTTTTTTAGCATCCCCAGCTGATTTCCATTATTTTATTTAACCTTCAGAGAATTTTCTTATGTAAGGTTGGTACAATTACTTTTTACTGGTTAAGTGGAACAAGTATACAAGGTTTTTCAAATTTTATGCAAATACGCCCTGGCTGGTGTGGCTCAGTTGGTTGGAGTGCTATCACATATACCAAGAGGTGCTGCGGGTTTGATTCCTGGTCAGGACACATACCCAGGTCTTGGGTACTATCCCTGGTTGGGGCACGTGTGGGAAGCAGCCAATCCATGTTCCTCTCTCACATCAATGTTTCTCTCTCTCTCCCTTCCTCTCTCTAAATATCAGTAAAATTTTTTAAAAAATTTGTTCAAATGAGTGAGCATCCGCCTGTGCATGCGTGCATGTTATACACAGTGTTGGACTACAGCTATGGCCGATTATTTATATGCCTTTCTCTCCCATTGGAATGTCAACCCCTGGAGCACAGAGATGATTAGTACATAGTTGAGCACTTACCAAGTAGCAGGCTCTGTGCTCCAGGTGTTGAGGAAACCTCTGCCTTCACGGAGTCACCGTCTTCTGATTACATCTCTGACCCAGCCATTCTACTGCTATGAATTTATCCTATCTGTGGGTTTCATTTAGAATTGGAAAAACAGAGATGCCCAGATGCCCTTACAGGCCAACATTAGTGAAGTCCCTGAATGGAATACAGTGATCAGCAATGCGCATGCATATCTATTACTATGGAAAGTAGTCAGGATATAGTAAGTGAAAAACATTATAAAACAGCATAAGAAGGATCATCCCGTTTTATGTTCTGTAAAGAAAAATCTAAGTGATATGCTAAAAGTACAGCATCAGATATCTGAATGCCGGAGTTTCATGATGATTCATTTCTTTCGTACTGAACACATACTATAGATTTAATGAAATCAAGAAACAGAGCAGACAAACACCACCGTGCCCATGCTCCTGCCCTGGGGAGGCTCACGTGAGTAGCAGCGACCATTCAGTACAGCAGATGCTTGCTGTATCCTTAGCACCAGCTCTAGGCTCGGCACCCTTCAGAAGCTCCAGCCACAGTGGTGAACACAGTTGTTAAAGTCCTTGCCTTCTTAGCGCAGAACCCTACAACACAGTATATATTCGTTTCTGTCAAATAATGGAAATGTGTATAAAATGCTACTAGGTAACATGGAAGGAGCAGCAATGTTTGTGAATTAGAGTCACCCTGGAATTTCCATTCGCGGAACAGTTTTGTTTGTGGGTGGAGTGAAGAAAGCCTCCATGTTCTGTGTCCATATTGAAAGTGAGGTTTTATCCAGGAGTAGGCACTGGTGCAGGTCATTCCATAGTTCGGAGGTGGAGGAAGGTAGCCTAATTCGTTACGCAGGAACTTACATTAGGACAGTCTGGATAAAATGTAAGGTACCATTTCATGTCACGGCCTGTGTTTATGCTGGTTCGCCATACGCTCCTCTGAACTAATGGGCTTTTTGGCATCATCCCCTTAACTGCATCATAGGGAATTAATTTCTCTGCTGAGAAGCCCCATCAGGCAGGGTTTTGATTTAGCGATAGCACTACATGTGTTGCAGACGCAGGATTGCAAGGAGGGAGGGCCCCTGTGAGCCCCTGAGTGCAGGAGCCCCCTTCATCATCTCGCTGACAGATGCTCTTCTGCTGAAACCTGGACCGGGCAGAAGGTAAAGGATCGGATGGTGTCTCCTCTTCTCTTGGCCAAGGGACCAGCCGAGGGGTGGGCTTTTATTTAACCATCAGGTTGTTTAGGCTGGGGATAAATAAAGCAGGGACGGGTGTTTTCTTTTTAGAAACTATAGTGAGACTTTCTGCTAGAACAGGCGAGTTTGAGTTCTTTCATCAGAGAACTTGCCATACTAGCCTGAGAAATGTTATGACCTGGGTTCCTCATCTGCACATTAGACTCGTGCTGGGAGCAGTGAAAACCCCAGGCCACACCCCAGACCAATTAAATCAGAAACTCTCCGGGCAGAGCTAGGTGGCAGAGTTTAAACTGCCCAGACAGAACTACTGCAGAATGGTTGTCCCAGCTATACAAGGCAGAGTTGCACCTTCTCAAACTGAGAAAACAGGGTAATACAAAAACGTTATCCTTTCCTTAAAAGGAGAAACATATGACAGGCTGAGTCCATTTAGATGTCCTACTTGGTTTGATTTTAAACTCTAGCATTTCATTAAGGCTGAAAGCCACATCTGTTGTTCTCCTGTTTCATGCCCTGGTCACTGGGACATTGTGGAAACTCGTAACTCTTTTGTACTGACTATGGTCTCGTGTGTGTGTGTGCGTGCGTGCGTGCGTGCGTGCGTGCGTGTGTGTGTGTGTGTGTGTGTCTGTGTGAGAATTTTTCTTTCTTTTTCTTCTTTGGCCAAGAAACTGTATGTGTTAGAGCCTGTTTGTTTTTTCTTCTTTGTTTTGGCTAAATTGTTTTTCAAGGAACTGCCTGACTCCTCATTTAATTAACTTCCATTTCCTGCATATGTGGCTCATTTCACAGTCCACCCTCTCCGTTAGCGGTTTTCTATTCCACTGGCAAAGATTTACATGAAAAAATATCTCCCTGGCCTATTTCTACTATTTGTTCTGAAGCACATTATTTCTGAACTTGAAATGTAATGATTTTAAATGTTTTTTAATAGGAATTTGCTCCCCTCTGAACTGCCTGTGTTGTTGCTGCTGTTCATTTCGATGTTGAACTTTCTTTACTCTGGAAAGTTTCTGCAACGTTTCCATCTTCTTGACTACTGCCTCTTTAAATCCTAAATCATTTTGTGTTTTTCCCACTGTTGAAGTGCCACACATAGTCTGCTTTTCTATCTTGTCACAATTTATGGGGAGCGACAGCAGTGTCTATTTAAATAATAGAGCCACCAGACCCAGAGCCAACAATACACCATTGTTTTCTAGCAAATGTCCTGTCTGGCTATGCATCCTTTAAAAGGGGTTGGGGGTGTTATGCCCTCACAGGACCCAGAGGGTGGGGGGGTTACTTGTTGGTGAGTCCAGTTACCAGCATTGTTGAGTTTCTTTGTGGCCTGCCGTTACATCATCAGCCCCCAATGCATACGAGCACCACTAAAACACGTTCTCAGTGCTGACACCTCCAAATGTTGGAAAGATAACTGTCTCTTCAGGGCCCCTGGGCCCCACGGAGTGTAGAGTGGGCACATCTGCACACAGCACAGTACACAGCTTGCCTTTGGATGGCTCACAGCCCCTGTTGTTGCCCCTGTGTCTGCTCATGTTCTCACCCAACCGCTGGGCAGATGTGCAGAGGCACAGACGCACCCTGCTGGGCTCCCAGCCCACCTCTTCCCCTTTTAGCCTCTTCTTTTAATCTTCTTTGAGCTTGCCCTCTGTCCCCACTTTCCACAGTCCCCCCAGTTATGAGGCCATTTGTTTCATCAACAGAGATTTTTGTTTGTTTTTTTGTTTGTTTGTTTCTACAGCTTGTAGTGTATGCCAGGCACTCTGTTGGGTGCTGGGATGTAACTGAGTACAAGCAGCTGTGGTTTCTGCCTCCCTGACACCTGTAGTCTGGTGGAGGGAGACAGACAAGTAAACAGGAATTTGCGGCGCAGTGTGCTAAGTGCTGTAATGGGGAGAACTCAGTCCTCAGGGTCCAGGGCAGGGGGCCCATCTATTCCACTGGGTCAAGGAGGGATTCCTGAGAGGGTGATACCTCCCCTGGGACCTGAAGGATAGAGGTGAGAGAGAACCTACCACTCCTGAGAAACCATGTTTGTTAGAACTGGAGCATGATGGGGAGAGAGGATGGTAATGGAACTGGAAAGACTTAGCAGGGCATTATCCTGAGAACAACAGAAAGCCTCTGGGCTTGCAGCAGGGGGCTGGAACACTCTGGTTTGCCTTTTAGAAGGACCATTGTGCCTGCAGTGTGGAGAGTGGATTGGGGAGGGCAAGCTTAAGTGAAGGGCATTGGGTATTTGCAGACTGTTAAAGATGACCCATCGAGAGCTGTTGGTAGCCTGGCCTAGGGGAGGGCAACTGAGATTGAGAAGGTTGGAAAGGGACTCCAGAAATATTTAACCCATGACTGCACTCTGAGCTTAGTTGGAGGGGTTAAAGGCTGGCCAGCACCAGGAACCCTTTGGTTCATTACAGGAGAATTGGGGAACTAAAGGAATGGACTTTGAGGAGGCAAAGATGGGACAGTAAAAAAAAAAAGTTTTTCTAATTCATGCAGCCCAGCTCCTAAACTTAATATATTTAACTGAAATGTGGCACAGCTAGGACCTGGTCCAAAAATGTTCCTGAAGGCTCTGTGAAGCCTACTGAAGGACTGATTTTAAAAAGTCCTTGTGCCACAGCTTCATGCTTTTTTTAGGACCTTTCTGAAACCAATGGCAACACAAATTATAGCCCAGCATCAGGCCCACTCCATGCCCATCAGTCAGTTTGCAGCTTATTACAAAGCCTTTCTGCTCCCCGGTTGGGGCTTTCCGGGGACCAGGCCTGTGTAATTAACAGCTGCGCCCACTGTTGGTTACTTTTGCCAGATGTTTCGCGTACATTATATCATTTAAACCTCACAGTGACTACAGGACAGGTATTGTTATTTCTGTTTTATGATTGAGGAAAGTGAGGCTAGTGGTGTTTATGTAGCTTTCCCAGGGTCAGAGTCACACTGCTAATGAGTGCCAGCACTTAAGAGACCCAGCTCGTCTGTGTGGGAACCACATTGGGTCCTGGGGAATCATTGTGGTACAGTCTTTCCAGCAAAAAGAGTTACCTTCTTGACTTTTCTCCATCTGGGGGAAAATTTAGGACATTTTTAACATTCCCCTCTCTGTTATATGCCAGGCCCTATCCATATCCCTATAAATGGGCTTTTTATCTTTTTGACTTCCAGATATGTTCATTTTAGAAAGAAGGCATCTCATCTTTTTAACGGCTTTCATTTCTTTCCAAGTTAAACCAAGGAGTCACTTGAATTTGACTCAGTGATTGGACTGTGACTTTCAGTGGCTACTGGGGTGGGCCTTCTGCCGACTTGACTTGTATACAGTCATGCTCTGTTTGCATTAGCCAAGAGGATGCCTTGTGACTCTTGGTGCTTTTCCCAAGCCGCTAGCAAAGCAGTGGCCTTGCGAGGGGGGAGTCCACTGTGCGCTGAACACTTTAAACACATTAAACACATTTTAAGTCTGTTGTCTCATTCTCTTTCCAATATCCTCATGAAGGTGCTATTGCTATTCTCAGTGTACAGGCACAGAAAGAGTTAAAGTCACCAAACAGCTGATAAGTGGTGGGTTTGGGATCCAAAGCCAGCTCTGACCAGCTCCTATTACTTCTGCATCACATTCCTCTGTGTGACAAGTGGCCAGGGTGGTGTGAGAGGACAGGGCTCCATGGGATGCCCAGGATAGAGTGAGACACCAGGGGAAGGTGCTGTCCCTCTGGGCCCCATTTCTACTATCTGTCAGGACCTGCCACCTGAGGCTTCCTGTTAGCATCATGAAAATCCGAGGAGTGAGTGAGAACTGGTTCCAAGTCACAGAACACATAGAGGGACAAATGGCAGCTCATTTTGGTTAATAGATGGAAAAACCCTCTGTGGTTGGTTCAGAGAGCAAACCTACTTGTAATAGCCTCCGATATGCTTCTGCATTGCTTGTGTTGTCCCGTTTCCTCACCTACAGTGAGGTATTAATTCCTGTTCACTGGTTATTGTGAGAATTGAGACCTGAGACGGCGATGTGAAGTGTTAGCAGAGTGGTACCCAGTTGCCTCAGCGGGCTGGGCGTCGCTTTGTCTCACCTTCATTGCTTCCTTAGCACCTAGGTCCTTGCAGGGCACACACAGGCACACATTCAGTCAGTGTTGGTGATTGCCGGTTTCTGAATTCCTCCCCAGCTCTGCGGCTGACTGTGCTGAAGGTGGCAGTCCGTAGTACTTCTGCCTTTGCTGTCAGAATTGGACCTTGCGCAGTCATTCTAAGGCAGGTTGGACCTGGAAATGTCTTGCCGCCACTCTGTGACTGAAGGATGATTTAATGTCTCATGAGGCCTTTTGGCCCGAAGAAATGATGGTTTGCTGGGGCATAGGGGATGGGTGCAGGAAGTTAGGGAAGAGCCAGAAATTGACGTGCCACTTCACTGGGTAACTGAATCCAATCGTACCTGGTGGGGCGGCCACTCATTGATGTGAAGGGGGCTTGGTAAACCCATCAGCTTCTAGCTGCTCACTGCGGGGCCTGGAGACCAACAGCACCAACATCACTGGGAGCTTGTTAGAAATGCTGTCTGAGTCTCCCCTCTAGATGAATTTAATCGGAATCTGGATTTTGATAAGATCCCGGGCATTCGTGTGCCATGTGGGAAGCACACATTGAAAAAGCGTGGACATTTGAGCCCATGAATGAGAATACTGTTCTGGAATCATTGTCAGTCGTCATACAGGGCTACCAGTTAGGTCCAATTTTCTCACTTTTTAATTCTTGCCAGGTATTTTAAGCAACAGGTGAGCAGCTAACTGCATAAAGGTGCATGATTGCTGGTGGAAGCAATAGTCCATTAGAGTTAAAAACCATTTTTACATACATCCTCTTGTGAGATAGTCTTATCTTTGCTTTGTAGAGAATAAAACTGAAAGCACAGAGAGGTTATGTGACATGCCCAGAGTCACACAGTAAAACCAATAGCAGTATTTGAACTGAGGTCTTAAAACTCCAAGTTCACAGCTTGCCCCCCCCAATCATGTAATGTTTCCATATTGAGATATCAAAAATCCTCCATCAGTGCCATTGCTTTTGTGTAGGTATACTTGTGCACACAGGGCACATGAGACGATTGGAGGTGGAGGAGATTCTGGATCAGGAATGAAATTCTGCAGTAATTGACTTTTGGAAAGTTTTGTGGCTGTTTCTGATTTAGAGCCTGGAACAGTAAGCCACTTCCCTCCTACTCCTGGCTTCCCGTTCACGTCCAGATCTTCTGTAAAGCCCAGCTCAGAGGACTCCGGCTCTGTAAAACCTTCCCTGGGTTGGGGGTCAGAGAGTTGGTTGCTCCATTCGTGTTTTATTCCTGCTTCTGTTACAAAGCAGATCGCTGTCTTAACTACCCATCTTACCGCCACCTGCTCGGACAGTCTGTAAGCTCCCTGCGGACCTACAAAGAATCCTGTTCACCATTACAGCCCCAGAACCTGGCTCATTTTGGTCCTCTATACATGTTACATGTATGAATGTGTTTATGCATACGTGATCCAGACTCTGTCTTGCCCCCCTCCACTCCCATTGTCTGCTTTTTGTGGATTTTTAATAGCATCTAAAAATGGGGCTGGGCAGGCAGTGTACAGATGGGAGATAAAACTAGGATTTTATTTTGGCTCCTCATCAGCAGCTTTGGGAAAGCACTGGAAAGAAGGGGAGCCTCACTCCGGGCTTGAAGATGATCTGGCCCATTGTAGCGAATGAACTAGCAACGACTGCGGCTGCGTGCATGTGGAACACTTCCACATTCCCTTCCTCCCTGTCCCCTCTTAAGCCATGGAATAGAACAGCCGACATTCAAGGAAGCCCAAGAATCATCAGGCTTTCCCACAGTTTGGAGAACTTGAACCTGTGGTGTCTTGTATCTAATAAATTCATTCACCTGGAAATGTAAGCAGGAGTGACTCTTACCTCCTGCTAAGTCAGTGGAGGCTTTGGATGTTTTTCAAGGTGTAAATGAAATGTATTCATTTATTCACACCATTTATTTACTCTGCTCTCTCTCATTCATGCCTCACATTCACCTACCTCTTCTTCCCCTCCTCTGCTCCCTCATCTCTGTTCTTGCAGGGCCCTGTGGCCATAGGAAGCCGATAAGCATTTTCACTTTGTTGGCGTTGCCATCTCAAACCTTCCATCTTTGTTTCTAGGAGGAAGTAGTAGATGACTTCCTGCAGACCTTTTCATTAATGAGGACAGTAAGTGGAGGCAGAGACAAGGGGCAGATGAACAAGAAACTGGCCTAGGTCTTACATAATTGTTTCCCCTGGAATTAACCCACTTGGAATATATACTCTAGAATTGGCCATCTGGCTTCAGCACTTTCTCTGGGTGTCAGTCCCTGTCTCAGCTCTGAGTTTTTTGTCAGAAGAACTTGACATTCACATTCTGGGAGTGTGAATGTTTCCCTTTACATACCACTTTCCCTCATTTTTGGCTGGAGGGGTATGTGAGTATATACAAGAATCTCTGGTTCATTTTTAGCTTCTGCAGAGGCAAGCCCCGGGGGAAATGTCAAGATAACTGGATTCCTGAAATGGTAACTTGGCAACTCATCTTCCTGTTTCTCAGCCTGCGAAACGTTCTTTGGTTTTAGAAGATAAGTTGTTCATACTGGTGAAGGTCTTATTGGAGTGATGATGCATTGAGCGCATCAAGAGCCCTTATAATCCTTACTCCCTTTCCCCAGCCACATGTCGTCATCTTGAAAGCATATCAAAGCAAGCGAGAAAAGGTATGTTTTGTGTTTGATAGGGCACTAAAGTTGGTCCTGCCTTCCTTCTTGGCCAAAGGAAAGGAAGGAGAAGTAACGTGTTGTGTGTTAAAATGCAGGTGTTGTGGTGGTTCAGAGCACCTGCAAGGAACTGGCCCTAGGCAAAGATCAGGACCGGGTTTGGGATTGGTGGCAAGGGCTTGACATTTTCAAAGGCCTTGTAAACCTGACCGCAGCCTGGGAGGAATTACGCCATTGGAATGAGGAATAGCCAGAAGGACTTGAGGGGTGGTTTATGAAGTTAGGTACACATCCCATGTGGATGAGGCTGGACTAAGGCGTCATATAGCCCTGGCTTAGGTATGCCTCTGTTTCCAAGAAGGCTTCCTCACCTGTGCCATGAAATCCTATGGTTAAACCTGGGGAGAAATGGGAGTCCCGGAGGGATCTCAGGGTGAAGGTAGTTAATGTGTATTTGTTGAGTTGATATGCAACCCACAATTCTGAATGTCCCCTTTCCCCCTTGACCTTGGAGATCATGTGTAAGAGCTGGCTGAGCTCTGTAAATGCAGGAACACAGGTACAACATTGCAGCTTCAAATAAGACATTTCCTGATAAACATTACCAGGGAAGTCATACCTGTCAGAGGGGCTCTGTATTCTCTCAAAAATAACCTTTTTATTAACAATTGTTTCAGCAAGGGATGTTTTCCTATAGTAGCTGTTGCAAAAGAAAGGAATTATTCCAAGGAGTGTGTTCCCGGGAACAAAGTCGAGGACTGGTGCCCTTGGAGTCAGATACTAGAACCAAAAAGGTTAGAAATAGATTCAAAGCCTCAGCTTTATCAGAAAAAAGCCACGGATGAGAAGTCTCAGGCAGCTCCAGCTTGGTTGGGGAGATAAGCTTCCCATATTTGCATTAATTAGCTCTGATTGAGTGGTCTGAAAGGCTGGGGCTCATCACAGGGGATCTGGAGCAGAGCTTGAGTGCCAGGCTGGGCCTTGGGAAGCCTCTCTGTTGCTTGGTGCTTGATTGACTGTGTTTTTTGGGGGGTGGGGACACTCCACGGAGAGGGACATGGGCAAGAGGAAAGTCATCACAGGGACCCAGTGGGGCCACGGAGTGCACGTTTGAAATTTTAGGGTAACGTCAAATCAATTTATCAACCCTTTCCTGGGTCTCTCGTATATGTTAGGCTGAGTGCAAAGGGCAAGGGGTTCAAAGCTGACAAAATTCAGACATGGCCCTATCAGAGTTTACTCAATTAAAGGATGCAAAATAGCTAGTTAAGGTGCTCTGTAAACCATGACATGAGAGTGGCTCTTGACACAGGGGTGCCCTGTTTCCAAGAAGGCTCTGGTATTTGTGAGACAGGCCTGATTTCTAGTTTGCATGTGTGAAACACAAATGCAGAAGATGGGTGGGATTTTCCCACCCAGCTGGGTGTCAGTCTCTGACTCTTAGTTTATATCCCCATCACTTTATCAAACTGTTTCCCTCTGGCTGGAAAAATTAGTATAACCAGGCCTTCCCACAAAAATCAGCTGAATGGATGTATGGATGGATAGATGGATGGTGGGTGGGTGGATGGTGGTGGGTGGATGGATAGTGGACAGATAGATGATGTATGGATGGATGAATGGATGGTGGGTGGGTGGGTGGCTGGTGGATGGATGGATGGGTGGATGGATGGATGGATGGGTGGATGGTGGGTGGATGGTGGGTGGATGGGTGGATGGTGGATGGATGGATAAATGGATGGTGGGTGGCTGGTGGGTGGATGGATGAATGGATGGTGGGTGGATGGATGGATAAGACTGCTCGAACAGGGTGTTCAGCAGTATTCACCAGAGGAGGGTGTTACCAAATGAGTGCGAGCCACCCTCTGTGTTGGCACTTGTTCCATCTGTTTGAGGTCTTACTAATCTGAAATGAACTTGCCTACCTATCTTACCTATTATTATTCCCCAATATCCTCCAAGTGGTCCTTCTATTCACTATTATTTTATCCATCCCGCCCATATTTGCCTGTTCAAGCACTATCTTGGGCAGAAATATACATGAGGTTTATTCTTTTTTTTTTTTTTAACATATCTTTATTGATTTCAGAGAGAGGAAGGAAAAGAGAGAGAGAGATAGAAACATCAGTGATGAGAGAGTCATTGATCAGCTGCAGCCCGCAACCCAGGCATGTGCCCTGGCCAGGAATTGAACCCTGATCTCCTGGATCATAGGTCGACGCTCAACCGCTAAGCCACTCCCGGCCGGGCCAGAAATATACAAAGAGGATGTATGAGCCCAGCCTGGCTTGGCTCAGCATTTGAGCAACAACCTAGGATCCAGGAGATCATGGTTGCGGGCTCGATCCCCAGTCAGGGCCGTGCAGGAGGCAGCCGATCAATGACTCTCATCATTGATGTTTCTCTCTCTCCCTCTCCCTTCCTCTCTCTGAAATCAATAAAGATATATTTAAGAAAAAAAAAAAGGATGTATGAGGCTTAGTCTCCGACTTCTTGGTGCCTATGCGATCCAGCTTTAGAATCAAGTAATCCTCTCCAGCCTCTGCTTTCCCTGTTATGCCACTCATCCCTGGTCATCTGTGCCTTTGGGTTCCATTGCTAGGAATGCACTCTCTGCCGCCCCCTCCCCATACCTCCTGCAGCCCTTCTTGCATTTGTAGCATGAAGGTCTGTGTTCTTGAGCTGTGTCATCACACTGTTAGTCTATCTTATCTCGGTAGTAGGTGGTGCCTGGGTTAGGGTTCCCTGAGGGCCTGGACTTTCATTTCATCATAATGAGCATATAGACATTAAGGGTGTTGGCTCATTGGTGCCTTCAGGTAGATAGACACTTCTTAAAGCTCTGTAAATGTGCTGGATGCTCTGAATCTTGATCACCCACCTCAGTCCATGCAGGTGATGGCGGCTAACCCGAACTTACCACTGACTATATCGTATCAGGCACTGTTCTTAGTTCTTTGCTGCTTTAATTCACTTAAATCATTACGGCTACCCTCATTTACAGAGCAGGGAATGAAGCACACAAGGTTAAGTGTCTTGCAGGATTATAACCTCAGGAGTCCTGTCTTCCATATACCTCAGAAACCACACCACCATCAGCACAGGAAAGAGTTCTACCTGCCTTGACTCTCGGTTTTGTGAAAGTTGTTTTTTTTTATATAAAAAAAAAAACATAAACTAAGGGATGGGCTTAAACTGTGAGTGCAAGTGGAATCTCATATGCACAGTAAGATATACATCAGCTAAATGAATGCCAGCTCTGTAGTTAATTGAGAAAACTTTGTCAGTTCGTTCAGTAGCAGCTTTTTATTACGGCCCCGTTTTCACCAAAGCTCATTGAAGCCCTCAGCGGTCCTAGTTTCAGAATCTTGCTCTGCTCTGTGATGCTCTGAGACCTGGATCCAGTTACTGTGCCTCTCTGAGCTTTGTTCCCCTCGTCTGGAAAGCAGATGATAATTCTGCCTGGCAGATTTCTTGTGAGGTGTCAGGGAGATCACCTGAGTTCTCTCCCAGGTCCATACCTGGCACATTGGAGGTTTTTAGTAAGTAATGACTCAAAATATAGATATTTCAGAAACCTGTCATTAGCAGGCAGTGATTTCATATTTTCGGCCAAGCATTAAATTATTTATTGTACCTGTGCCTTGGCAACTTGTTTTGTTTCTGTTTGTTTTTAATCGATATTTGGAACATCGTTGGTACTTTCCTCAGCAGAGATAAAACATCATGAAGTTAGAGCAGAAACCAAAGGGAGGAAACCTACCTTTGTGATACACATGAGCACATAGTTCATGTTTTTAAAGAAAGTCTGGTTATTGCTTATGGAACACAAAAACTGATGTCAGCTTTATTCCAGCGAATTTGAATGCTAGTGACACTGAGCATGGATGCCTTCCCAGAGCTTTCATTTTCCAGAGAGCTTAGGGTTACAATTGGCCAGGTATTTTAGCAGCTACCCATACAATGATTCTTCATTTCAGTACTGAAAGGAAATTTTTTTAAAAAAGATGTTGCTTGAATAGGTAAATATGATGATAATTACACTTTCCCTTGGTTTTATTTAGACCACCAAAAGTGATTCTAGTGACAAGATCATTTGGTTTTGGCCGACGTACCTAAAATTCTCTTCATTCATGAAATTCCATGTCCGCTAGTGCTCACAGGCTGGCACCGAGTCAGTTTTTTGCTTTTAACTTAATGGTTCAGAACTCCTTGAGGATTCCATTTTTATTTGTGTGTGTTTCTGGAAGTTCTACAAGGAAGATAGGCTGGTATGTCATAGCATTTATTTTGCTAATCCTTACCCTTGATGCTTCCAGTAGGAAAGTGAGCAGGTTGCCAGGCCTGCCTTTTCTTTATGGTCCAGCGTCCCCTGAAGTAATGCACTCCCAGTCTTGTAATCAAGGAAAAGTCAGGTGTTCAGAGCCAGTAGGGCCATCCTTTTAAGAGACTGGTATTCACCTTCTTGCGTCTTGACTAGAGTATAGGGGTGGGGAGGCTTTTCCAGTTCCCTTTCATAGGCATGGGGACCAATCTTTGTGGGCAGACACCCACTTGTGAGGAGTGGGGAAAGGGAGTGGAAAGGAACAGTCACTTTCAGTACCTCCTAAGGAGATCACATTGTCTTTATGAGGGAAGGGGATATCAGGAGAAAGATGTTCTGTTTTCTTCAAAAAGCTGTCATGCCCTGTCAGTGGTTGCTAAGAGACTTAAAATTATGCTGCTAAGTTACCCTCCCTCCCAGTGGTTGCATCCTACATCTCAGTCTATGTGTGGTCACCGTGGTTCAGTGTCATAGTTCCCAGGCATAACCAGAGGAAGCCATTGGTCTCATTGAGAGGTGATGCTTCTCTTCATAAATCCCAGCTATACTCTGGAATAGGTATAGATTCACAAACCCTGTTCTCAGAAATCTCTGACATAATTAAGAAATCAAGAACTAAAGAAGGTCTCCCCCTCCCCAAGTAGTGAGGTTTCCGATCCAGTTAATAAGCATACATCAGTCTTTCTATGGGAAAAGAAATCCAGAAACAATAATGGCATTGACCATGAAGAGGTTTGTAAAAGCCATAAGTGGCAGGGAAGCATTCTTTTCATTGATCTGTAGGTCTCTAATATTAGTAGTCACCTTTTATCAAGTGGTAGGTTTATTTGTTCCTTCCAGCAACCCTTTGGAGTACATTTCAATCTCAGTTTTACAAACGAGGTACCGTTGAGGTGAAATGACTAACCCAGTGTCATAGGACCCCAAGTTGTCTGGGCCTGTCTTCTGTTCAGCACTGTCAGCAGATACGGTGTATTTCCTGTGTGTATACATACACACAAAGTCTAAACCTGTTTGTTATTTGGAAAAATAACACTTTGTAAAAAATTATTCTAAAAATGTACTTATTTATTCACCCATTCTTAGGCAAACCAGAGACTGTTATACCACATGTATTCTGGGTAAGTTTAAGCAGAACAATGCTATAAACACCCAAACATTGTAGATAACTGACAAATTCACATTTCCTTGTTTGCTTTTCATTTCCATAAAACTTGAAATGTGGTTGAATTCTAATGTAGAAAATTAAATTCACTTTTGGTATTTTTCCTAGCTTTGATTAAATAATTGTTCTGAATTTTAAGTAACTGGGTAATTTTTCTTTTGTTTAAAATTTTCATTCTTAAACAGAATCTCTGACGCGTATTTATGTATCTCTGCACTTTCTATTGTATTTTTATTGTCTCAACTCTGTCTGAGAGCTGGAAGAGAAGAGGTCATTAGAGTGAGTAAATTATGTTGCTCTAAGAACATTCTAGTCCAGGTGCTGAAAATGCTGACATGATCGACCCTTATCAGTCATGGTAGAGTGTATGTCAAGAACTGCTTCCAATAATAATGCTGATTGGTTGTCCCAAGGTGCCATAGCCGTTATCACAATTAGACTATCCAGAAGCTGTAATTACAATTGAATAGCTAGCTCACCACTTCTCAGAAGCTGTGTTCTAGGTAGGCCAGAGGTCAATTACCAGTTATGCTGATGGATCTTCTGATATCTATAGATGAGGAAGACAGAAGGTAGAAAAGGGACGGGAAGGAATGTTAGAAAGAGCACTGGTAAAATAATCTTTGTTCAAGTCCAACCGCATTACCGCTGGTCTTGTAGCCTTCTTTTAAGGCCCTTTGATCCCTGGGAACCATGGTTTCCACGTCCGCAAAATGAAGGCAACAGCATCAGCTCTGCCTGTCTCTTTAATGATCAAATGAAATGAGAAACATACCAGTGCCAGTTTGAGATATTTTGTTAACAGTGGAAGTTACTGAACTCAGATACAGACTCATGTTTCTAACCTGGTCCATAGTTGACGTTCATGAAAGTTAGTTCCCAAGTTCTCTTTTTAGCCTTAGGTTTTATATTGGTTATTGGTTCAAGAGGGGTAGTGGGAACCACACAGAGCAGGGTCACTGTTTATTATGAATGCCCCAAACTCCTCAAGTGGCCCAGCTTCCCACCTACCACCCTATGCTTCTTCCTGTCTTCTCCTCTGGTTTGTCTTTCTCTCTCCACTGCTTCCTCTTTTACTCTTTCTGATCATCCTTATAGAAATTATAGAACATTTTTAGAGTCGAGAGAGATCTAGAAAGCATCTGGTCACATCTGTTTATTTTATAGATGAGGAAATGAAAGCTGGGAGCAAGTTTTGCTCAGAGCACACAGTGAGTGAGCAGCCAGGCTGCTGAGCCCCATATGCTCAGTTTTGAAAGCAGACCTGTTTTCCCACACCACGCTGCTTTTTAAATTTGTTCCCATGGAATGGGGCTCCTCCACCCCCACTTTAAAATACAGTTACATATCTCTGCAGAAGTGGTTTCTAACACCTGCCGTTGGCACTGACTGTGGTGTGAGCCAGGTCTTGAGTTCGCTGGTTGTCATGTTCAAGGCTCCATCATGTGACACAGCGGATGCCCCTTGCAGAGGAGCAGAGTGTGGCAAAAGGAGTGGGTGACTTCAGAACCCCTAACGCTGGTGCATGATTCAGAGCTTACATGAGAAAAGAGTAATTTTCTTTGCCTCCCCCACGTATTTCTGGGAGAAAGCGACCACAAAGTTCAGGGAAGGGTGTATGATTTGTGTAGCTGTCAATTTTTTCCCCTCTCTCAGTCTCTGCGAGTCAGATGCTGAAGGTTTGGGCGTTTTGCTTTTGCCTGACAAGCAGATAGACCGAGAGTTGGAAACCTGGATCTTTTCCACTCCTTATTAGCTCCGTGACCTTCTAGAGCACTCCCCTCACTTCAGCTTTCTCATCTGTGAAATGGGTTGGAGGGTTCCTGCCTTGTCTCAAAGGAAGGTTTGGGTCAACTGATGGATGAGGAAGGACTTTGTAAACATGCCAAAGGCCCTGGAGTTGTGAGGACTTTTATGAAGAGACCTTAAAGGATGGGATAAAAGACCTAGATTTGAGTTCTGGTTCTGCCCCCCGCATGGTTCCTGGGTAGGGGGAAAGGATGCTGATGGTCTCGAAACAACAGCTGTCTCTCCTGTGTTTCACTCCTCCATATTTATATTTAGCAAGGATATTTCATGCATGTGGATTAAATACCCTAGGAATTATTTTGGGTCTTTTGTGCTTTATCTCTCATCTCTTTTATCATATGTCTCAGTCTAATATGTATACAAAGAAAGAAGAGAAAAGAAATGTTCATTCGTATGGAAGACTTTTGCAAAGAAAGAGGAATATTTTCTCATTGGCAGATATTTTCTTCATGTGTTTCTAATGAAACAGAAGCCAGTGGGTCTCTGGTTTATTTCTTTGTTTCCACTCTGACATTGTTGATGTCAGCAGAAAATGCAGTTTGTTTTTAGGAGAGGGTCATATTTTCTTTTTCATTGAGCACAGGAATGGATTCTACCTGCCATGCCCCTTTAAAATAATAAAACAGATCTAGAATGTGGGATGCAACTGCAGCTTTCTGTAGACCTGGGCCCAGAAATTTCTTTTGGAAATGCTCCTGTTACTACAATGACAAACATGCATAACACCACCTAATAATTATTCACTCTACTTGTCCCCTCCTTCCCGTCTACTTAATATATCATATGGAGTTAAGGAGCCCATAGTTTTAGGATGTTAGTGGTAATTTACATATGTTAACACGGCCCTTGATTTTCTTTTTTCTTCAGGTTTTCAACACACTCATTAAACCCCTTATCATGGCAACAAGAAATAAATGTTCAGCTTCATTGAGAACCAGGATTTCTTCCTTTCATTGCTGTTTATTTATTGGCCTAGTTGAGCTCCACCCAGATGGGGCAGGCTTGCTTCCATCTCTCTGAAGGCCATTTGGAGTCTGAAAACTGAACTGCTCAGTGGATGGGCCCACAAATGCCTACAGCTCTCAGTCAGCAGGCACGATATGAGCAGACATTTATGTAATCTGGGGACAAATTTGGAAACTCCTGTGAGAAATGTCACAGAAATCATTTCCAGATTTGAGCTAATGGCTGCCCTTTTGTGATGTTTCCTAAAGCACTTGAAAGTACACTTGTGTATCTGTACTTCCTTTATTCCCACCCATCACATGCTCCATTTTGGTGCCACGTTGTCAGATTTTGAGCACTGTGACACCAGTTTTGGATTTCTGTCATGAGAACACTTAGTATCACATTGATTACTTTGTGTGCAAGTCCTTTTGGTTTTTTAAATGTCTGTTTTTGCTTACATTTTTAAAGATAGTATTGTCTAAACATTTTTTCCATGTTGCAAAAGTGGAACTGGTATCTCGAATTTATTTTTGTTGTATTGAATTTTCCGCTTCTTTCGCCTCAGCTCAGCTTCAGCTGTGAATTGTTGTCTGAAACGCGTTGGCCATAGGGAACCAGTGTGTCTTACGGTCACTAGTAGTTTTCCTTTGTTGCCCTCATGCATCTTCTCTGCCTCCTTCCACCCTTGCTGCAAAGTGGCTGTTACAGGGAACCACCTTGGAGGTGACCAAGCAGACTAGATGAGACAGAGACGGCACAGTTTTTCTGGCTCTCTGATCCTCTTTGGCAGCTGCCTTCTCCTCAGTCATATTCAGGACTGTGGTCCTCAGCCAGAGCATGCGTCCTATTCAACATCCCATGTAGAGGCTCTGATTTGGAAGGCCTGGTGTGGGACCCAATTGCCTGTATTTATTTAAAAGCACTTATAGGGGTGAATCTGGTGTGGAGGGGTGGAGGTGGTGCTAAAGCAGACAGGACTAGAACTATCTTTAGCCAGTTAGGCCTCACATAGAGGGAAACGCAGTTGAGGAATTGAGAAGATTTGTTTCCATCCGAGGGACTCGCTTCCCTCAGCAGCAAGCAGAGTCCTTCTACCCTCTGCCATTGGGTCATTCATTTCCCTCTCTCTGCCACCACTGTTCCTGGCACTGCCCATAAACTGCCTTACCCTTTTCTCTTCTCTGCTCCTTGCCTTCTCTTGACTCAGTTTCTGCATCATGGTTGAGAGTCACTTGGGCTGCTACAGAATTGTGTGTGTGTGTATGTGTGTGTTTCCATTTGGGCTTGTCAATTGGTGGTTGTTGGCACCTATTCAACACCAGTAGGAATCCCCAATTTGGGGTAAAATGAAGAAGGAAACTTTATTCAGCTCAAACAGCTCAATTGTGATACAGCACACTGGGGAGCAGCACGGCTGTGAGGTGGCCCTGGGGAGAGGCCCCTCTCCAGCCAGACAGCTGTGCCCTTCTCTGGTGTGCTGTGCCCTGCTCTAGTGAGATGACTGCAGTGTTTCAGCTCCAGCCAGGGAAACACAGTCTTCAGTCTTGGGTAGAAAGGGAAAGTGCACTCCCTGAGCCAGAGGGAGCTAGCTGACTTACAGAGAGAGAGTTGCCCCCCATGGCCCCTGACTGGTATGTCCTCATAATACAAATGGGGACTAACTCCAAATCCTCACAGTTTGATTGGTCCAAAAAGCACTGTTCTGATTGGTTAGAATGTAACTGCTCTATTTGTCCTATTAAGATGCTAATGAGGATATAGCTGCATCCCTCCTGTTTGCCAGAAAGTCCTATTTGTTGAAATATGATTCCAGAAGCTCCTTTCTGAGGGTTGGCTCAGATGGTAATGTATATATGTATGTATTGCAGAATGGTTACCACAGTAAGTTTAGTTAACACACCCATCACCTCACATAGTTATGTATTTTTGTGTGTGTGGTGAGAGTTTTAAAATCTACTCTCAGCAACTTTCAAATAGCACAATGTGATTGACCATAGACACCATGCTGTACATTATATCTCTAGAGCTTACTTGTCTTGTAACTGGAAGTTTATACCCTTAACCCCCTCCCCTTCAACACCCCCCCCCCCCATTTTTTAACAAATGAGCTGGGCTCTGGGAGTTTGCTGTGTCTAAGGACACTATACTTTATTAATAGCAATGCAGACCTAGCAGCCAGGCCCTTGGAGTTCTTATGATGATGATGTCTTTCAGTGTGAAGCATCCATTCATCTAGAAAAGGCCTTCTTCTGAATCTTGCCCTCTGTTTCCTTCAGAGAACCTTGCTCTTTGGAACTTGTCTCTTTCCCTGATTACCGTCTCATAGAATCTCTTGCTCTTGGTGCCTCTGATGAGCCTGGTTGTTAGTATCTATGCCCTTTTCCAGTTCTGTGGTTCTGGTCTTCATGAGGAATGTAAAGTTTTCCGCATGCCTTTTCCATTAGAGAGTTAGAACAAAAAAGCAAGCAAAATAGATCTGTCTAGTCTCTGTTATGGTTCCTTTAGTAACATTTTACTTCTCAGAGTGAGCACTTAGCTCTGCTCATTCCCATTTCGAAAGTGCTCCGTGGCTTCTGCGGGGGCCATGAGGAGAGCATTTGCACACTAGCAGCCAGGATGTCTCAGGGGGACTGGTAATTGAGAGAGGGGTATTGACCCTGCGGTCATCAGTTGAATGTGCCTAAGTGGGTAGCAGCCCGAAGCCATTACTGCTGCCTTCCAGGAATCTTTGATAAATGAATTAGTGGGCTTTCTGTAGCTCTTGATGAACCTGTAGAAAGCCCCATACAGGCTTCACTTGTTCACTCATTTATTTCCTTTTGCTGGGGCCAGAAATAAAACTCCATGTGTGGAAATTGCCCAGCTGTGGGTTTCAAAGCACTTGGAAGAGGAGGAGCTGCCATTTGTCGGCTCTCTGAGTGCTAGGAGCTTTGTAGCCTGTCTCATTTCATTCTCTAAAACTCTAGAGATGGCTATGACTATCCCTTCCTGTTTTACAGAGGAAGTGACAGTCTAAGTGAAAAAACAAAAAACTAGCCTAAGTTCACCCCGCTACAAAGTACACGGTCTTTATTTTAATACGGAGTTGTGGTGTCAAGTCTACCTCTGCGCCTCACCAGTCCCCATTCCAAAGTAAGGGTAGGGAAGCAGGGGAAAAGAGGAAGAGGTTCACCCTCTGGTCCTGCCTGCGAGTGGGGTCAGGGAGAATTGCAGTAGGCAGTAGGCGTAGCTAAGAACCAGTCATGCTCTGTCCTGACAGTCTCAGTGTTGAGGTCGCTTTGCGAAGCGCATATGACCCCTTCAGTTCACTTTAGCACACATCTGCTCAGGAAAAGAAGTACGTTGCCATTCACTCCTCCTGCTCCCAAGGAAATGCCCTCTGCTGATCAGACAGTAATGAAATAGTATATCATATCATCAGGTGCGAATGTCCAAGGCACATCCCTGACAGTGAAATGCTGTAGGAGCTAGTGAGAGAAGTTGCCATATCAGATGGATACTCACTGACACAAGTAGGGCTAAGCACCCCTTTCCCTGTTTGCCAGTTGCGACACTTGGGCATACTTAAGGTAAATGGCAGCTCAAGGTAGGTAGTGGCCAGTACAGGGGTTCAGACCAGAAGCCACAGCCTCCTGATTCTTCAGCCTGGTTCTCTTTCAACTAGATATTCTCTTCTCTCTACCAAGAAAAATAATGTAACCTCCCCATCACCACCCCCCAAAAACAACCCCAAGCATCCCCGTGTACAGTGTAAGTGACAACTAAGCCACTGAAAAGTACTCAGAAAATGCCAGCAAGGCCCCCATCTTCCATGCCTGGGTGATGGGCATATCACTCCCTCCATTCTCAGAGTAACAAACTCCTATCCTTTCATCATCTGTCCTGCCATTTTGACTTGAATTCCCCCCGGGGAAGCAGTGTGAGTAAGCAGTGCACATCACCGTGAGACGAATGAATCATGGCTAAGGTACTGTGAATTACAGCATTTTATACCTAAAGGAATTTTACTGCAACCATTTCCTTTTTATAGATGAGGAAACTGAAGGCCAAAATAGAGAAAGGCCTGCCAAGAGCTCAAAACCAGTTAGTGGCTGAGCCAAGACTAGAACCCAGCTCTCCTCACTGTAAGGTGTAAGCTCTGCATGCCTCCCCTAGCCCCTTTATCCCATGGAGGGTGCTGGGGGTCGTGGGGTTTTGAACAAGCCTTGGGGGTGAGAATACTGAGCTTTGTGATCAGAGTGGACAAGATGAGTAGGTTTCGTCTGTGCCCCCGGCACCCACACAGGGCAGTATGGGGCAGCCCTGGCTGCTCCCTCCCCCGCTGCCAGGGAAGCCTTGGCAGGGGCCTCTCAACTTCAAGCTTTTAGATGGCTTTTGATGTTTTTTTCCTTGAAAAGGAAAGAGCTTCAGAATATAGGCTTTCTTCACGTTCATTTTAAAGTTTGTGATGATTGCAACACCGAAATGAATCTTCTTTAAAAACATAAGCTACATATTGATTTGTTGGCAAATGAGTGGTAGGGTTGTGTCTTTCGCTGTTAGGCCATCCTTTTTTTGAGTTTAGTTTGTGAAATCACCCTTTGAAGCCTCTCAAGAAATACAGCTAGGAACCAGCACTGAACACCACATCAGAGAAAGTCTTCCCGGTCTCCCCTCATAGGCAGGTGTCCCACAAAGCAGGGATGCTAGACGAACATACTGCCCGTTACCTGCAATATACCCTGAGAGAGAAATGACAGCATTTCTCCCTTCTGAGTTTTTTCACTTCTGGCACATTTACCACCTCACCGTACTGACTTTTTTCTTTCTGACCCTACGATTTCATATTGTACTTGTTCAAGACAGGCACAGGTGGATATACATACACTCTTGCGGTGTGTAATGTATTCCACAGATACGAAAACAATGTAAGTGAATGGGCAGAAGCACCCCTCAAAAATGAACAGTTGTAAAAAACATTTTCATCTGACGCCTTTTAAAACTAGAAATTTGAAAACTTCACATTTTCAAGGAAAAAACTGCTCATGTGCCCCTTCTCCATTTGTGCAAATCTCTTGCCCGCTTACTGTATTTTGCCCTCCCATCATTAGCCTGTGTGAGGCAGTAAGATCAGAGACACAGTGAAGCGGTGTAGCTTGGATAGACAATTTTTAGAGCTTTGGACCTGGGTGGTGTCCTGCCCTCCCCAACCCTGCCACCATATAGGACCCTGTTGTATGGTTTTAGTAAGTGTGATTGCTGTTATTTTAGTTCTGTCTTTACACTGCTCTGTATAAAGGGTTTGTGATACCCATTCTGAAGCCTGTACAGTGGTGGAGACAGGCAGGTGTATTGTAGCAGGGGACACTGGACACCACCGTTCAGGTGGATTTTCTGAATGTTGGAGACTGAAGGAAAAGTTAGCAGTCCTGGAAAACAAATAGAAAAGTGATACTTGAATTTACAGCTGACTTTTAGCAAGTCATTTAGTGTCTCTAACGCCCTTCCTTCACTGTGGAACAGATCTAGCGTTACTACTTCATAGGGAGGGCTATCTAGGGATTGAGAATATTTACATAAAGTACTTGACTAGTAAGACTGAGGTAGGGTAAGAACAGAGGGGTGAGTTGAACAAGTCTTGCTGAACATGAATCACTGTCTGGAATCAGCTCTAAGGCTTTATAACACGGACCATTCAGTGGGCAAAGGTCCGAATCTGTGCTTTGGGAGGAAATGTTTTTGTTTTCGTTGTTTTTCTGAAATCAAGTAGCTGCATAAAGTACATTTAAGTTGGAGAGAGGCCATCCCAAAACATTGAGGCACGTCCTTTCTTCCAGCCAACCAAAATGAGCCGGGACAACAAAACCAAGAATAAGAGGAAGCCAGACCTCCAATAATTGGGTAATTAAGGATCAAGCTATTAGTAATTCTTGCTTTTATTCTCTCCCAGTGTAAAGACATGCAGCTTTTATCCCCGTGAGGCTTTTGTGCAGTATAAAAATAACAGAGTAGAAACGGAAATCCCAACAAAGGGGCACCCAGTTGCTGTAAACAGGAGACCGGAGAGAGGTAAAGTGAATTTAGTGACTGTGGAGTGGAGGTAACCAGGTGGAAATGCAATAGTGTCATTGGGGACCGCTACCTAATGATGTGAAACCCCTACAATGAGAGCAAGCTGAGCTCAGTGGGCGATCAGCCTAATAGTTTATAGTTTGTTTAGTTCCACTTTAAAAACCGTGTGACTTTCGTCACAGATCTGAAGGAGGTTAAAAGGGAAGACCAGGAGATACAGAGACATGGGTCGGGAGGGGTTGGAGGCTGACTTTCAGGGTTAGATGAGCAGCGCCAGCATCTGAGCTTAAAATGTAGAAGCAGGAGAAGTGCTACCATTGACTTTGGCTCCCTTCTCTCTTTCTCCCTGTGGTAGTAAGTATCCTTTTTGCCAAAACTACGTAAGGTATAATTTCTTGGGAAAGAAAAACAGAGTCCTTGGATTTACTTGGCATACCAGCGATGCTGTGTCTTCATAGCATATCACTATAACTTGTATTTTATTTTTTTTTAAAAAGAGCCGAGTGAGGCTGAAGATGCGTATGGAGTAAGCTGCCCCTTTGATACATGTGCTGAAGGCTCCCTTTCATCGGGGTGTCGGGCGCTTGTCAGTGGGAGCTCCGTAGTTCTCATCGTCATAAGAGCAGCGCCGTTCCTGATGGGAAGAATGGGGAGCTGGGGAAGGAGGGGAACAGATCACTGCCCGCGCTACTCGCAGGGCATGGGCAGCCCAGCAGCAGGCTCTGCTGGGCACCGAGGGCGGCCTGGGGACCAGGAGGGGCAGTTCTTGCTTAAGGGCGATGTGACCCTCCAGCGGCTCGCAGCCGGCGCAGGTGCCGGGGAGCAGTCTGAGTTGGCTGGCCGGGCAGACTGTCCAGCACTTTTCGGGGTTGGTGACTCGTGACGCCGGCGAATCACTCCTTAGGTAATGGTTGCAGGAAAGATTCTGTTTCAAACAAGGGAGACTAATGTGAATCACTAGGAAAAACATAATTTGAGCAGACCAGGGATATGGCACTTAAAGGTAGAGAGACACGGCAATAAAATCCTTGCCTCTGGTTTAAGTATTGTTTTGTTTTGTGTTTCCAGCGGCTCCTACCTGCTGGACAAAAATGGCTTTCCTGAGAGAGTTCTGTGTGATGGAGAGAGTTTGTTTTGTTCTTTTATTTCTTTAAATTCAAATGTCAGGACCAACATGCCTTCTTCCAGATAAACATACAGGATGAAGATCTGCTCTCTGGAGTTTTTATGTCCTCACACATGTTGGAGTTGACAGATAATTTTTAATGAACAGCTTGGACTATATAAGAAACTTGTCTGAACAGCTCCTTACCCAATGAACCTTTGTAATGTGGGAAGTTATTTCTTTATACTTTTACATACAAAGCCTGGTCTGTTAGAGATCACAGATAGGACTGAAAAATGTTAAAATCAGGTGAAGTTCAAGGGACCTAGAAATAATCTAGTCAAACTACAGATCACGGTGCATTAAGAGATCATGAAATGAGTTAATGTGATCGAAAAGTTTCATCTTATTGGAGAGGGAAGCCTAGGTCCAAATAGGGGAGGCACTTAGATATTTGATAACTTCCTACATTTTGAAGTAATGCTTCAAAATCTTGTGATTCTGCAGTGCTTGCAACACACACTTGGCCTGTTGGTCTAATCCAGAGACCAAATAATGCAACAGTTAACAATTACTCTGATATGAATGCAGAGGCCTAGCCTTGCAACCAGCGGCCCCTATCTTAATGTACAGTTCAACTTTCCCAAGAGAGGGACTCAGCTGGCCGTGACCCCTTCTGGGTGGGGACTTATCTTTAGGAACCAGGTATCCCTGGTACCCGAGAGGGAGAGAGCCAGTCATACACAGCTATCCAAACCTACATTTTTCTACATGAAGTTGAGATGATCACCATATACCTAGGTGAAACTTGGAGAGGGGCTCTGATAGGTGGCATATACAGTTGACCATTTAAAAGCATGGGGGTTAGGGCATCTAACTTCCACAGAGTTGAAATTTCTAGTCGGCACTCTGCATACAGGATCCCCAACCTCTGAGTTGACCCTTGGACAATGTGGGTTTGAACTGTGCGTGTCAATTGAAAAAATTCATGTATAAGTATAGACCTGCACAGTTCAGACCAGTGTTGTTCAGGGTCAGCTGTGCTACCTGAATTGCAGTGTACAGTGTTGGCACATGTCGAACATTCTTGTTCCTTTCCTGCTGTTGACCTTCCCCGTGTGTGTAAACAGTCATTTGAACTGTCACTACCTGTATTCCAGGACATCCTGTTAACAATTTTTTTGTCCGCTTCCTTGCAGCTAGAGGTCCACTCAAGGTCGTACAATGGCTGTTTTATTTGGAAACCATATCAGAGAAATCTGCATTGGCATTCTGTCTCTGGCTGTGTGGGCAATTCTGAAACCTCAGATTTTACTTTCAAATTCATCCACAGCTAAACCAAACTCTCTGCCTTTTCCCTCAGTCTGAAGAATGCACCCCAGACAAAAGGCCAATTTCAGTTGACCTTAATTCTCCCTCAGTGGCATTCCTTTAGTTCTGTGTGTTTGAAATTCAAGGCCTGTCCTGGCTTCAAGTACACTGTTTTAAAAAGTCTCAAACAGAAATGTATTATTGGACCAATCACGCCTCGTGGAGGCCAGTAATGGTTTTATGCACAAGCCACAGTACTTTTTTTGTTAGTGGTTTCTGTGCCTTTGACTGTTCCTTCTCCCCCTCTCCTAATCCTCCCTCGGCTTTCTTGAGTCACGCTGAGGAACTTGATATTGCTCTTGTCCTGCATAATGCAAGCTAACATTGGCAAAATTGTCGGGGGAAAGATTTTAGTTTAACAAACAGTAGTGTAATTTTGTGGAGACTGCAAATGATTCTCCTGAACTATAGACTCACCAAGAAGCCAAATGCCTCTTTTATTTTTAATTTAGAATACCATGTAACAGTAACAAATTTTTAATATTTGGAGAGTAAAGATCACCCACCATCCCCCCTCCTAACCTATTTTTTTTTTACTTGCACACATTGTTTTTAACAGTTGCCACTTCGAATTTTGCTTTTTCACTTTAGAAAATAGCCCCGACACTGCTTTCTAGTTTTGTCATCTTTGTTATTTTAAGAGCCACATAATATCACCATATAGCCGTTCCTTAATTTACTAAACGTTTCTATGTTACTGGGTCTCCAAAGATTGCCTGCATTTTGGCTGAGACCCTCAATGCAGTAATCCATTTGAGTCACTAGCCATTTTTTTTCCCTGTTGAGTGCTCTCCTTGGGATCAAAACCTACACTTCCTAGGGAAGCTGAGATGTTCTTCATACCTACGTGAAACTTGGAGAGGGGACTCTGGTAGGTGGCATGGAGTGAGATTCTTGGACAAAGGAATGGAGTGCCATCTCCTGGAAATTGTGCCCCTATATTGCTCTGTCGGAGTGTGGACAGCTCCACTAGCTACACAGACTCAAGGTTTTTGGAAAGACTGTGTTTCAGTGCTCTGGCTAGCTCAGGGCTGGTGGCTTACTAAGGTTTCTGTCTAGAGAGAGGGCTTTTCCCAACCTCTCCAGATGTCATATGGAGAGGTTTTCCCGAGAAAGCTTTATCAGTCAGCTGAGCTCACTGCTCTTGTGAAGGAAGTGTATCTACCCAAAGATCCACTTGGTGTTTTCTTTAACCACTTCCCTCGCACAGCAGGAATTGTAGTCCACGTAGCTTCTCCTCACCCATGCTCACCCCTCTTCCTTCACATGTCTTTCCTTTCCTTTGACATTGGACAGCATGTCTTCTTCAAAGCCAGATGAAACCACCTCTCTGGAACCTTCCCTGACCTCCCCAAGTGTGGCTTCTAGAGCCTGCTGTGTACATGGTCCCCATCCTAGGCTGTCATGGTTCCCTTGTGCTACACCAGCACTGTCCACTCCCACCCCCTGGGGAAAGGAATCACCTTTTCTCAATGGCCCAGGCCATTGCTTAGCACATGCCAAGCACTTAATAAATTCCTGAGTGAAATGTAATGTTTCTGTGCATGAATAGCCAAGTAACAATTCAAGAATACAGTCAGATAGTCAGAAACAACAAGTGGTCTAGATAACTAGTGTTTTCCAGTTTTGAGAAGGAACCACGACACAGGTTGGCGTGTCCAAGGTCCTGGGCCCAGTTCTCCGAGCACACTGGTATCTCATGTGGCAGTGCATGGGGAGGTAAGTCCCCCAGCCTCAGGTCAGTGACCTGGGGCAGCACTGCCTTTGCTGCCTGAGGAAGCGAGAGGACTGGGCCAGCCTGAGAAGCTTGTCTACCTGGACCAGATGCGTGTGACCACAGGGCTGTGAGATGAGGCATCAACAGTTTTCTCTCACAATTTAAGAGACTCAGTTGTTTATTGCAGTTCTCTGGCTGGCATCCCTGATTTGATTGGCCTTTAGGTAAAGCTCAGCCAGATGCTCTCAAATCTTCGGGTCTTTTCTCCCTGTAGCTGGAGGTAGTCCTCAAGGAATGACATGTTTGTCTGTTTACCCCCACCCCATGCCACGTCCCAGTCATGGAATCCTCCGCCGTTCTGCTTGTGATGGTGCTATTTTTCTTCTCATTGGTTTTATTTATTTTTTTGTTGATTGATTGATTTGTTGTTTCACTTATTTATGCATTCATTCGTTGATTCTTATATGTTCCCCTGACCAGGGATCAAACCTACAATCTTGGCCTATCAGGGTGATATTCTAACCAACTGAACTACCTGGCCAGGGCTTCTCATTGGTTTTAACAGGGGCTAGAATTTCACCGTTGTCATTGTCTGCAGCAAGAAGAGTGTGCGTAGAATCCTAGGACTGCCATTTCTTACCTGTGTTACCATAGGCCTCTCTGAACCTCAGTTTCTCTTTTATATATGAAATAATGAATAATACCTACCTTGCAAGGCTGTTAAAAAGAAAAATGACAAACTTGATCAAGTGTCTGTATGTGCCTGACTCACAGAAGGTACTCAGAACTGATAGTTATTATGGAAAACATATAGCCGGGGGAATAAGCCTCAGGCTTTGGAGCAAGACATTGCTGAACTTGATTCTCTGATCTTGCTATTTAATAGCTCTGTGGTCTGCAGAGGTTAATCATACTTGTGGGGTTGTTCTGAGACTTAGGTAACAGAATGCCGTTTTAGTCAAGTTCCCTAGTGAGCAGAGGCTCACTTTAACTTATTGCAAAGTGGTGATGGCGGGGGCGCGTAGGTCCAGATCACCTGGCGAGCTCTCAGTGATGTCTCCTTCTGTGGGTTATGTGTTCCCCTCTGCTCACAGTCTGGCCTGGCCTGGCCTTACCTCTGCTTTGTGTATCTTTTCTTTACTGCTTAATCATACTCTGTGTGTCTTCACTAAGGAATGTATATACCTGGCCCTTTGTGACCTTGCCTTTGTCACCTTTTATTTTCTCTTTTCTAGTTCAAATTGCTGAGAGGGCCAGATCTGATTGGCCCAGCTTATATCTCTTTTCTCCAGCCACTTCATGAGTTGCTGGGAAACTCTGGGTCAAGTTCCCTTACTTGGTCCATTGGTCGTAGCTAGAGGAAAAGTGTGGTCCCTTGCTGCAAAACTTGGCCCTCTCTCACGCGATAACTTTGAGTTGGGGCTTTCTGAGGGTAGGTGTGGGATCCACACACACAATCAGACACTATATGCCAGGTAAAGTATATTAATAAACATGTTAAGCATTTGGGGGGATCTTTTTCTGTTTTCATGTTACACAAATGCAGAAGCATTCTTGAGGCCAAGGGTTAAGGATAACTTTGGGTTCCAGAAGTGATTTCTTCTCCCTTGATGCAAGGCAGAGCCTTGGTGGAATGTAACAAACTCTGGTGTAGTGAGTCAAGACTTCCACTGGTTCGCATTTTTCATTAGCGTGTCATTCAAGGAAATCCTGGCTGCGGGGTCACAGAACAGGCCTCTCTGTTTATCCTTCTGCAGAAGTAAAAAATTTGAAGCATTTCATAATTCATCTGAAGATAAACTTGTATTTGAGGCCTGTTCTAGAGCTTTCGGGGGGAGGAAGATTTCAGTGGAGCCTATTTTCTAAGTATTTTCAATTTTTTGTGATAGCCTTTTTCCCAACGTGGATCATGGAAAGTGAGGGGTTCTTACAGTCTAAATATTAGTTAAAGACATTTGAGAAACTAGAAGTTCCAGCTGACATTCAAAGACTATTTTCTTCATACTTTATAAAGAATTAATTTTCATCCAACTGAAAGGGATAGTGAATAAACCTTCTGTAACCTATTCGAAATCCCGCATGTACTTTTTATTTCTTTAAAGCAGCACTGGGAACATGAATACAACCTATGAAATACATTTTTTTCTCACATGCTGATTGTTAGCTAAGGAGAAAAGTATGCATAGTTTATATTGTCTGTGTGTAGCAGTTACTTTTATTTCTGGAGCATACGGTCCTTTTTTGCAGTAACTATAAAGTTCACTTGTTTTGTTTTTTCCCTTTTATACCTGTTAGCCATACTTTTTTTAAATTTATCTTTATTACTGAAAGTATTACAGAAGTCCTCTTTTTTCCCCATTGACCCCTTCTACTGCACACCTGCCCCCCTTCCCTAGGCCTTCACCACACTATTGTCTGTGTCCATGCATCATGCATACATACATATAAGTTCTTTAGTTAATCTCTTCCCACCGACCCACCCCTGCCTTCATACTTATTTACTCGTTCTATAAGTGTTTATTGTTTATATACAACATGTAAGAATTGTGGTAGTTGCTGGGGATTAACTATCAGTAGTCATGGAACTAAGAACAAAAACTAAGAGAGGGAGAGAGAGAGGTCCCTTGACTGTAATTCTTCCCCTCCAGAATCCCCTCACCCCAACTCCCCTGGCCTCCTCTACATATACCATTGAGATTTTATTGTGTGTCCAAGATTCTTACTCCATGTCAACTATATGGTTGCCTTGAGATACTTCCACTTGAGGGGTTATCCAGAGTGGATATTAGACATCCCATGTGTGAGGTCTTCCTGGCAGTCTTTTCTCATAATCAGAGATGCCGTAGGCTCCCTCCAGCCTTCCCCACCCATCCCTGCCCCACCACCATGCTTATAGAGCACCCCATCCCAGTATTTCTTGAGCATCCCATCCCTCTACACCTCCCTTCGTAGCCATTCTCAAAACTGTCACCTGAAAGAAGGGTTGAATTTTATGAGGCAGTGAGTTCATCGTGTTAGGTGAAAATGGCATAAAGGAATACCCTTGAAAATTATTTGGGAAAATTCTGTGTTTGTGGCCACCACACCCATTGTCCTCTCAGTCTCTCCTGGTTCACTGTTTGCTCATTCAAGCCCCGGATGAAGTGGTTGGCTTGCATTTAGGAAGACACTGTGGAGATGCAAACATTTCCCACCCCCCTCCCCCTTCTGTCCATTGCAAGAGACTGAAATGTGTGAAGTCATGTGAGGCGACATGGCATAGCTAGTTAGAGACCGAGCATGACAAGATAATGACGGTTCATGAGCTTTAAGAAGGGTGTTTCTAGTTTATGATAATTTTGCTTGAAGATTCTGTGTAGTCATGCCCAGCCCATGCAAGGCCCTTGCAGGGTCAGAGCCCTGCTTCCTTTTGCCTTGTTCACTGTTTCTTCCTTGGGTCTTAGCTGCAGAAGGGAGAGGACAGTCAGGCGGCAGGCGAGGCCTTGGGTCCAGGGCGATGCCAGTGCAGCCCACAGAGGCCTGGCAGGGCTTAGAGTGAATTGTAAGCACTCAAGCATCCACTCTGAGGTTTTCTTTCCATGGCAGTAACTTGTGAGAAATTTCTTCAGTTATTAGCTAAAATGAAAGATGACAAATTTAAAAGCAGTGGAAAGTACAAGACTGCCTGAAGCTTGTTGGGAACAAATAAAGATTTGGGGTAAATCCCAGCGGAGCATTCTCTGATACTTAGTAATCCCAAGGCATGGAGGAAGAAAACACCAGCCTATCTCAGTGCATGAGTCATCAAAACTGTATTTCTCTGAATTACAGGCAGATTGTTATTTCTTAAATTAACTCAGGTCATGAATTTTGTGAACCATACTCTGGGGGGAGAATTTTTTTTCTTTTTACCCCAGCCTGCAAAACATTCAAAAAAATTCCATAAGTAAATGGGCAGATGCCCTTCTGGAATTTATTTTTGAAATTGATGGAACAAATAGAGAAAATGCTTTCATACCACTTACCCCAAAATGGAAAAAATTAAAGAAACAGAAGAATTGAGACAAGGACATTTGGACATTTCTTGGGGGTTTTAAGGAAAAAATCAACAAGCGAGTCAATAGTCATTCATTATATACTGAGGTGCGGACCCAGGACCATTGCCTTTGGACGGTAACAGAGAGACAACCATAATCGTATGGAGTTACGTTCTCAGCACTAAATGTACCATTTATTGAACACCTCCTGTTTACCAAGCACTAGCTGCAGCCCTGGTCAGCCCATGGCTACCTATAGTGTGATGAAGTCCTGAATCCAAGAGGGCCTAAGGGACTTGTCCTTACAAAGCCATTCTGAGGCAGAACCTGAAATCAGACCAGGTCATGTGGGCTCCAATGTCAGTCTTGTTTCCACACAGTCCCACGAAGCAATGGGAAAACAGTGAAGGACACAGCAAGTGCTAAAACATGTCCATGAGACTTCAGTGAGGATAGAAGATGACTTCACAGCTAGGGTGACCATATAATTTATCCACAGTGGGGCAAGAGGGAGGGTGGCTCCGCTGTTCATTACGCCAAGGCAGTGGTCTAAACAGGGATTGTCCTTGGCAAACCACCTGGTTATGAGCTTATAAAGGAGGTAGAATGGAGGGATGGGTAGATCGACAGTGCCTGTCTCCTCAAACATCCTAAATATCCCGAACATCTTCCACCCTGGAGCCATTGCCCAAAACATGGGTAGGATCCTTAGGAGAACTTGTGTCAGGGCGCAGGCATGAGTGATTGCCATGGCCTCCTGCTTCAGTGGAATGGAGACCCTGACATGGCACGGCCCCCTCAGGCCCTGCTCAGCAATGTGCTGGGAAAGGGGATTTCAGTTCTACCAAGGCACTTTACAGGGACAGTTGAACTACAACATTTTTATTTTAAATCTCCCAAGTGTGAAGTGTTTGGGAGCTAATTCAGATTTTTACTAAAGATATTAAGCAAACCATATTCAAAAAAAGACTCAGGCAAGCTGTGAGTCACCCACTGCTTCCTATCATATAAATTATAACAGATTCTCTCAAGTTTATGATCCAAGTCTGCATTCCCCAAAGTGTATTATGTGGAGAACTATTTCTGAGATGTTAGGCACATCCAAGAAAGGATAGAGGTGGGAAGGGTGCTTTGGAGGCCAAATAAGTTTGGAGACTATTGTGTGAAACAAAGTTAAACTTTTTTAAAAAAAAACAGGAATCTCATAGGCTTTTAATATATTAATGCTCTGTGCATCTTCAAAGGGGTTATAGTTCCCCAGCTGGGTAGCTCAGTTGATTAGAGCATTATCCCGATAAGCCAAGGTTGCAGGTTCGATCCCCAGTCAGGGCACATACAAGAGTCAACCAAGGAATGCATAAATGAATGGAACAACAAATCGGTGTTTCTCTCTTTCTCTACCTTCCTCCCTCCTTTCCTCCCTCCCTCCCTTCCCCTCTCTCTAAAGATCAATACATTTTTTTAAAAAGGAGGAGGTTATAGTCTAGTGCAGAACATTTCCCAAACTTACTGACCATAGATCCTTTTCTCTCTCAACATGAATTGGGCCACTTGGCACAGATTTGGAGAAATGCTGATCTAAGTGAATACTTCTCAGATTTAAGGATATTCTAAATATGTGAAGGCCCAGAAACCCTGGACTTGACCTCATTTCCACCTGTCAAGTGAGACGCTTGTGGAGTGAACTGTTTGTTGGGAAGTACTGTTCCTCAGTCCTCCAGGTCCTCCAGAGTCCAGTCCTGCTGTGTGAGATGTTAGCCAAACTCGATGGAGTTCATTGTGGTTTGACTGGGACTGGGTAGAACCACTTGTCTGTCCACATTGGGCCTTTTCATGGGTAATGAGGAAGCAGCTGGTTCACTTTGAGGAGTCATTTGGAGGGTGTCTGGGGCCTCTGGTTGTGTATGTCCCTCGGCACTGCTCTAAGTGGCACTGGGTCAGCTGGAATGTATGTGAAGGGGGGAACTCTCCTTGACAGCAGATGCCAGAGTTCCTGCACTGGGCTCACCCCAAGCTCCCAGTGCCCACTGAACACGTTACTTTACTGAAGAATCAGCATGGACATTTGGAAACAATTCACTTACAGTAGTTTTTCTAAAATTATCAATTATGAACTGAGACACTTTTTTTAGAGTGCTTCAACTTCATTTTTTAATGTTGGTATTTGAAGTGGAAATTACTTCTTAAACCATTAATATTCCTTTAATTATCTTCCCAGCAGTATATTAAAGAACCATCCAAAGGAAATCTGTCCTGCCCTTCACAATATAGCTCAGTGCACAAAATGTAACTTAACAAAAGCTTTTATATGTATTTATCAAGAAGGTGTTGAATTTTCCTATCATCCCTGCCCTCAAGCATTATTTTTTCCTTAAATAAATATTTTCTAAAATGTACTACAGGCTTCGCTTCTAAGTGAATACATTTTGTCTTAGCAAACTGACCCCAAATGTCGTATTATAGGGAAGCATTCATGTTTAAATTGTGTTATATTGAGCTACCTAATAAGTGCAATTGGAGTAATCTGTCCCAGTCCCCAAGGTGAGGAATCATCTCTGTGCTTCTTGACCCTGACCTGTTATTCCCACTGGATATTTGTCAGGTGAATGAATTCATAGAGTGGAAACTAAAGTTTTGCTGCATCTTTGCTGCAGGTCAGCCTGGTGCACGAAGATCTGAATGTCGGAGGGTGATCGTTTACAAAGGGACTCACTCTGCTAGAATAATGACAGAACTTAACACCAGCCCTCGCGGGTGTGGCTCAGTTGGTTGGGCGTAGTCCCGGGCACCAAAAGGTTGCTGGTTGGATTCCCGGTCAGGGCACATGCCCGGGTTGTGGCCTCCATCCCCTGTAGGGGAAGTGCGGGAGGCAGCGGGTCAGTTTCCACTCTCACATCCATGTTTCTCTTCTCTCTTCCTCTCCCTTCCTCTCTCGCTAAAAATCAATAAAAAGATTTTTTTAAAAACAACAAAAAAGCTCGACACCTGTTGGAGGAAAGCACCCCTGAAATGCTCATGTGCATCTTTGAGGCATTTAGATTTCATTTCAGAAGTTTATCGAAAATGTAATTCAGAGGTTTTTGATTGATAGAAAACTTCAACTCTCGTAAACAAGAATGTTTACCTTTATGACAAACAACACTCCATGGATCCTAATACTCATTTGTGCTTCAGAGCCAGCTCTTGTACTCATCCCTGTCTCCCTCCAGGGATACTGAATCAGCAGGTCCCAGGCCTGTGAGCATCCCTGCTAATAAGACAGTCTGTCTGAATTTGCTGTCCCTAGGGAGCTTTCTTTGAAAGGGTGCACGTTAAGGACCAGCTATTGCGTGTGTGAGTTCGTGTGTGGGGGTGGCGGGGAGCAGTTAGAGTGGAAGATGGTCCACATTAACCTTTAAGATTCCAGACTTTGCGTTAACCACTATCCTAAATAGTACTCAACTGTAATTTGCAAGAGGATTCATTAGGTCTTTGTGACATTTCTGGCATGTGACAGCTTTTTAGAAATCAAAAACCTAAGGCCGTTTGTCAGTGTTGTGACTTGGGGGCATGTGAATTATTAATGCACTAGGAAGTATCATTAGTGTCTGCTGTTCCTTTATAATTATGTTTATTAGAAACATCCGCAACTTAAAAGAACCCTTATTTCAAAGAAACTTGATTATTTGACCACCATGCTGAACAGGTGGCCTTACAAATAATAAATACCTTTATTTATAAAAGTGAAAAAACTGGCCATTAAGTTAATTTTCAGTAACAGGAATGTGTGGGAGACAGATGACACCCCACAGTACTGGAACTCTGGGCAGCTGCTGTGCCCATTACAGCGTAATGCAGTGTTAAGTAAAAAAAATACAGACTACATGTAAAACATCCGTAGTTACATAGAAACCATGTACATGAAAAAAGACGGGAAGTCAAGATAAAAACTGTTTAGAGTCATGGAGTTATGGGTGAAGTTTACAATTTTTATTTTTAATTTGCTTAGTAGTATGTTAACCAAAACCAAAATTTTCTGAAGTTTTTCTTTTTGCCAGTAAAGCACATATTCTAAGTGCCTTGTGGTAGGAGACACCAGCCTCGGGGAAGGAATAGCTATTTTTATTTGCTTTTAGCAAGGAACTAACTTTAAGGTTATGGAACACCTGTGAACAGAATAATTTTTTTAAATGTTAAATTTTGATTTAGGAAACATGAGTTCTGAGACAATATTTATTACCCAAGTGGGCTTAGAAAAAGTCACCTCGTCTCTGAGTCATTTCCTCGGAAAGGAAAGATGGTGATGGTATTGAGGCAGTTGGGCAAGTCCGACACAAAACAGTAAAAGTGAGGAAGAACTAGGAGTGTTTTATTTTGGAGTAATGTTAATGCCACTTGATCCCATCCCACAGCACCGATGGTTGTATTGGTGGCTATAGAGTGGCTGCTGCTACTGAAGAAAAGTCCGCTGGCATTTTTGTCAGTGTCCTTCTCAGCACTGGACAGTGGTGTCGTTTTCTCTCTGTACACAGACGACAGCTCCTGGGCTGCATTCCTGTCATCGCAATCTGCATTTCCCACAGTGGGCTTCATAGTCAAGGGAAATAAAACCTAGTGCTCATTCGCAGCAGTAGTTTTTTACCTGTCATTTATAAAACCTTTCTGAGCATGCATTTCATGTGCATATACATATATACACACATATATATTCTTCTATACTGATATTGTGTAATGATAAAACATAAACAATACAAAGAGAACTTCTAATATTTTTCTTCCCACACCACCATGGACTATTGTGTACATTCTAGGGAGACCACCAATCTAAAGAGTGGATGGTTTTATAGCTGCATGTCCCTTTTTCCGTCTATAATAACAACACCAGCCGTGTAAAAATGATTCCTGCTAACTCTGTACCTCTTGGGAACCTGAGGAAAAAATAAACCAAAGTACCTGCCCCTGGGAATTATAGCTAACATTTGTTGAGGGCTCCTCTGTTCCAAGCACCATTCTAAACTCTTCATTTACGTGATTACCTCAGTCCACGTGACTCTGTGAGATGGGTTACTGAGGAGGAAACTGAGGCACCGCTGGGTTAAGTAACTGGGCTGATTGTGTAGTTAGTTAGTAGCAGAGTCCCAAACTCTGTGCTCTTAGCCACCATATTTAAATCCCAGCATCTGGACAGCAGTTACGTGATTCTCAATTTCAGATAAAATTGTATGATTAAGCCTAAATGACTATAAGCCATCAGTACCATATTTTGAATCACTGGGTTAAGTCCCAGACTTACAGGTTTAGTAGGACATTATAGAACCCCCCAGAGCAGGTAGGAAGCTGAAAGACTAGCTCTAACTAGCTCATGGTTCCTAATCTTTTTCTAAAACACTAACTATAACTAGCTCAGTGGCTCTAATCTGTTCACCAGCACAAACTCTTCTGTTACGAAGTGGGATAAATTCCTGGTATATTCTAAAGATCTTGAAAAGATGTGACTCAGGAAACTCCTTTCTGGTTTAGGTTTTAATTCTTTTAAGGAGCTCTCATTATGATATAACATGGAAATGGTGTTTTCATGACTTTTTTTATTTTTTTTATTTTGGTCTTTAAATACCTCGGTGTACCTATAATTATTATTTTCCTTAGAATGGAGCTGAAATTGCTTCACGATGAAAAAGCCATGGTACTTGTGGGTGGGTGTGCCACGCCGAACTTTAGAGCTACAACAGAAATTAGAGGTTCCCAAGGTAATTGCTGTGATTACAGTTTTCTATTTGGCCCCAGACAGGAGCTCTTGAATCACAATATTCTACTAATTTTTTAAATGTACAGTTTGCAAGGCAACAAGGAAATTACGGAGAGTATGTACTATTTCTTCCTCATTTTCTCTGAAAGTTAACATCTTGTTGGGTCTCACAATTGCTAAGAAAAAAACAGGCATTGACTATTACAAGGCACTCTTAAAAGGCTTTAAAAAATTTTAAAAACTAAACTAATTTAACTAAAAAAAAAAAAAAACCTAAATCAACCTCAAGATACTGTATAAGGGAATTATTTTAAAATAAAAAGATTTCCTAATTGTGGCAGTCCTAGCTAGCAACCGCTTTTAAGCATCTCTGTGTATCTCTCTAAACTTCCCATTTCTGGATGATTCACATCTTTATAATACATGTACTTTTGCATTCTACAGGTATTTCATAGTGTTTGCACATATCACCTAGCACCGTGAGCGGCAGTTCTCGCCTTTTTGAATTGCGTGCATAACTTTCAGTGACCGTATTCTGAGCTCTCCTGCTGTTAGTTTCCTGTTTTACTTTGCCATTTCCATGGTACTGGACCCAGGCTGTTTCTCACGTTTTACACTGTGAAACCTGGTGGTGTGATTTATAATATCTCCTGTAGGGGTTTGAGAAGTGGGATTACTGGGTTAAATGAAAGAGCAGTTTTGTGACTTGGATACAGTTTGTCCATTCTATGGATTGTGATTGTTTCTCTGAAGCTTTGCCTTTTATTACATTTTCTATTTGTATGACTTCAGAAGGATAAAGAGACACCCCAGTATCGTTTTCCTTGGAATTTAAAACTTCTCAGCATGATTGAAGTTTTCTGCATGTTTACCATTTTCAGTTTCTCATGTTGATGCCTTTTGACCTTTTTCTTCTGGATCCTATAGGAGCAAAATAAGAATTCGGCAGACTAATGATGTATTACATATGCCACCTCTTTTCCCTTTTTGGTTGTAATTGTGTTTTCCTCTTAGTTCTTTTATCTTGGTTTTGTTAAAAATGGATTAAAGTCATTTATCTTTTTCCTGATAGTATCTGTTGTTGGCATGGGGAAATCATTAGATCTCTTCAACTGGTATACATTGTATATTTTTTGAGGCATAACTTTGTTAGATTTCATTTTTAAATACAGAGTCTCCTAATATTGATGCCCCAACATTGTTCTGCAGGTGTGGAGGGAAGAAGTATTCTGATTTTAATTATTTGAGTTGAGAATTGCTGGATTATAAAGTCATACATGTTTCTTGAAAATATCCCAGTCATTTTCGTATCCTGATGTGCGTTGGGTATCCAGAGGAGAGGTATGGTTAGCATATAATGTGTTTTACAAATTTCTCAGGGCCTTTCTTTTCCCCAGAATACTCCCTGGCCTCTCTCAAAAACAGTTTTCTACAGCTAACAGAATAGGAAATGCCACTTTAGTTCATCTCCTTGTGTTTTTTTAAACAATAAATGAGTCAACGATCATGTTTTTCATTTTTAGTAGTCTCCGTGCAGATGAGTAGCTGGGGTTTCTTGGTGCCCTCTGTCAAGTTAGGCCTGTCTTTCTTAATAAAAGGCGTTACTTAATGATGAGCAGATCTGCAGTCAGCAGCTCTGAGGTTTAATTCAGAGAATTCACAAGAGATCTGAACTCCGCTGAAACAAAGGCGTCACTAGCAGTTTGTGACTTTCATTCCCTTCCAGCTTCTGTCCTCAGAAAATGAGAGATGAGCCACCTATAGGGAGCTTAGTGTGTGGCATACTGGGGCACAGTAGGACGTGGGATAAAATACGTTTCATAAATGGAAAGGCCATCAGATGTGGCAGAAAGAACACAGACTTTGGAGTTAGATTTTTCGGACTGAGAAGCCTGCTTTAGCCATTTAAGTACTTGTTCTTTGGCCCTGGGCACCTGCTCTGGCTCAGTTCCTTCATCTACAGAAAGGCACGAATAGTGCTTGTTGTATGATGTGCTTGATAGAGGCTTTGGATACGAAATTCATGATGACCTTTTCAAATATTTCTTGGAGGACAGAGGATGTGACAAAGGGATGCAGAAATGGCTGGGATTAGGCTCTGAGAGCTGAGCTGCGGTTGACCCTCTTTGCATAGAGATCTTAAATGTAAGATCCTTCCCCAGGGCCTTTCACTGTTGATACCAACTGTGTTACTTTCAAAAAACTGAAATGTCTTCCATTTGAAACAAAGGATGCTAAAAGACTTAGTTGAAGCAGTAATGCACAACATCTCTAAGACATGAAAAATGTTTGATTTTTTTTTAGAAAATCAGAGGGAGCAGAGACTGCAGATTGGTCCAGTTTTCCAACGTACAGATCAGGGAGCCAGGAACCTGAGAGGTCTGAGGGGCAGAGTGGGATTGGGGTGCCTGGTTACCCCATTTCTGCCTGGGTTACTTCCTGTGCACTATGACCATCTAGGTCTCCTGGTCACTGTGAAGCCCTGGGGAGGAGTCAGGAAGCTGGCTTTACAAGGGGGAAAGGAAATGAATGCATGCGTAGTATCTTACAAGATTATTAGCTACCATTTGTTAGAAGTAGAAATGTAAGGAAAAAGTCATCTGGTAAGTGCTGCCATAGCAGCAGGGGGGGTGAAGAGAGACATTGGCAGCGGGAAGGGGAGGTTTTGCAGAAGACTTGATAAAACCCAGTCTTAAAGGTTGAGCCTGAGTTTGTAAGATTGTTAAGGAAATGGTGAAGAAAAGGCAAAAGTCAGAAGTGTTATTGAGAAAAGATAATTCTAGCTACTGAAATTAGCATTTCCAGAGACACAGAGGCCAGAAAGCGGTGCGGTATGTGGGGCACCGTGAATTTGGGTGTAAAGTGAAAGGTTGGAGGACACGAGTGGGCATTCTGCAGAAGCGAGCCTGTGAAAGCCATTGGGTGAGGTGAAGACCGGCTGTATCAGACAGGCTATTTTTAAAAGAGGGAAAGGCTACTCAGGCATTGGTGTGGAGGGCGAACGTGGGAACAACTAGGAGGATTATAGCAGGATCCAGTCCTAAAGGTGGGAGCTTTTGGAATGGCTTTAAAAAGTGGTGGGGAGGGAGAATTGGCAGAATTTTGTGGCCTGTTGGGTACAGAGGGTAAAGCAAGAGGAATGTGGCCTTGGGTCCAGCTGAGCTTTCTGATGCCGTCTACTCAGATACTGACTGGGTGTGGAGGGGACAGGAGTGTTTTGAAGGGAAGCCTGAAGTTTGGGGTATTGTCCCAGAAGAAAAAGTGGACTGAAATACTTGAGAAGTTCTGTTTGTGATGTGCCCAGCCTACTGGCCCTTCCCTTTCCAGCCATGTTCCTTTACCTCCCAATCCCACGGCGTCAGCCAGTCATTATTTTGAAGGTCAGAACTGATCACTTCGTTCTCTCAACCCCCTGGCTCCGTCATCAGCAACCATTGCCTTCAAAATGAAACCCCACCCCTGTCCATGGTCTTTCCTCCCAGCACGACCTGGCCCATGTCCATTCTTTATCTTCCACGTGGCCACTTGCTTCGGGCACCTGGTCTCCTTGATGCTTCTAAACACTGAGACTCTCTCTTCTCAGAAATGCTGGTGTGTACTTGCTTGGTTTCTGTCTCCCACCTTGAAGAAGGTAAGTGTCTTGTCTTTGCCAGGCATCTCTCTGCATCTGGCGGGGTCTTGGTGTGTGGGTGCAGGAATATCTATGGATGGACGAGCCCAGTCTCTGGGTGCTCCTCTCCATCCCCCTCACAGCCCTCAGCAGGGACTGAACCCTTGAGTCACCTTTCTGTGGGCCAGATTCATTGACTGATATTACTGAGCCCCTGCTCTGGGCCTAGCATGATTCCTGCCCTTAAGATGTGTACACACCCAGCGGGTAGTTCCTGTGAACACAGGAAAGTGGATTTTTGTGAGTTTCAGCCTTCTGCGGTACCTTTTCCTGGGCTTGGGAAGTTGATAGGTGGGTGGTATTTTCTTGCCTGGATGGAATCGGTCCTTAGAATGTTCAGGATGTGTTTTGAGGGTGCTACTTGGAACCTTTGCTGCAGATCTGAATTGTGAAGTAACTTCTCAAGTAGGGCCCAAACCCTTAGTAGTATAGCATCTCCGTGGGTTAAAGTCCACCCCATGCCACCATGCAGCCATAGTAGAGGACCTGAAATATTTCTGGTTGAAATCTGTGTAGACATAGGAGAACCCGAATCTTAAGGGCCCTTTGTATAGTCTAAAATAGCACCGATAAATGGCCTAAAACCTGTATTATGGATGACACGTCAACTTTCCATTTTTTGGCTGCATTATGCAAATCAAAAAAATTTTTAGGTTGCTCATTTCCCCTTGTGTTGCAGCCTCATTCAGTTCATATTAATCTTGAAACTAACAAGTGATAACAGCTTTACTTCCTTTCCTGTGAACTGCAGTTGCCTGTTTGCAGGTTGTCTGTCCTGCTGCCTGAGACGGAGCCTTCCTGTGATGCCGGTGCTGTGTAGCTGTCACACGGGACGGTGCTCAGCACCGCACACACTTCAGCTTCACAAGTTAATAAGGGCTCTGCTTCTAGCATCTGAGCCGAACACTGAAAAAAAAGGAGAGAGGAGGAGCAGGCCAGGGCCCTTTCGACCTGGGGGAGAGCTTTGAGGAAAGGATTTCAGCAGGGAGGTCAGCAATTGTAAAAGCTCCGAGGTGGGAACACACTGGATGGGTTCAGGAAAACTGTGGGTGTGCATTAGGCTTGAGTAGGGGAGAGTGTGGGAACAGAGGGCAGAGGGCAGGGGGCTGACCACAGAGGGCCTTAGTGAGGACCTGGATTTTATTCTAATAACAATGAGTTCATTCATCCTTTCCTCCGTGTGAGTGTGTGTGTGTTCCTTTCATTCAATTCAGCAAATTCTTACTAAGCGTTTTCTACGCAAAGAAACAAACAAACATAGTATTATCCTTTGAGAACTTCTAGTTGATTGGATGGGGTACCTAGACACCTAAAAGACAAGGTAGAGAGTGGAAGGTCTGGGAAATGTGGATAAAGCCCCAGGCTAACAAGGATTAATATTTCATGAGTAACTTCTTCCTCCATCGATCTTATCAAAAGCAGTACCAGGCTTCCCGTTTAGTATTCTAGTGAAGGTTTTGTTTCGCTGCAGCAGGTAGAAGTGGGGGGCATGCAGCCGGGGAAGCAGAGGAAGATGCAGTGTTTGGTTTGCACACTTAGGCCAGTGCCTGGCTGAGTTGTGTTCTGTGTACATCAGACACAGCCACTATATGAACAAGCGAGCAAGTGATACAAAAACCCAAGTGCAATGATCCTCAGAGCGAAACCTTGCATAGTGAGCCCCACCCCTCCGCTTTGTTGAGGTAATGGTCATCTTTCACTGTCATTCTCTCTCGGCACCTTTATTCACAGTGCTCTTTGTTGAACTGCAATTTCAAAATTACCTGAGTGCAACTATAAAGTAATAAAATATAAGCACTCCCTTTTTTCCAAGTGAGTGAAAGTTCTTTTCATTGAAGAATTCTCTTCACTAGTAGGAGTACTTGTTTCAGAGTTGTTTTGCTGGGCTGCTGTAGGCGTCTCAGGACTTCTCCGTTAGAAGCGCCTTCAGAGGTGAGGGTAACGATAGCCAGCAGGGTTTGAGCACCTGCTCTGTGCGAGGCTTTCCGCCAGCCTCCTCCAGGTCCATTAATAGAGCGAATGCTCCGTATCCCTGAAGGTAGGCAAGATGTCTGTCCACCTCAGCATATCTCTAAGGAATTCTGTGCTGTTACTTTATTGTCATCCACTGTTTCCTTTCTCTATAAGCATACGCATAAGATTTAGCTCCTAAGATTTATATTTACTTTTAAAAATTACATCTACCAAAAGGGACATCTGTAATACTTTAAACAAAAATAAAAATTATAAAAAAAAAAAAAAATTACATCTACCCAGAATAAGAGCAGCTTTTTCCACTTGACTATATTGAAAAGGAGGCGCCATAGACTTAGAAAGTAATTCTAAAATTGAATATCTTAACGAATAATAACAATAGTATTGCCACTGCTTATTTAACATAAGTATTATGTTTCAATAAAATAGTTAAGACAGCTGTTGGAATAACAATCTTAAGGTACAAAACTAACTTAAAATGTGTAAGTTCTGTCTATGCTGTTAAATAGTTTATACATTTACACTTCGGCTATGCAAAAATATTCCGGGAAGAATTACAGAGAGCCACGCTTTTTGAGTTCAGAACTTTTATTTTGTTCAGCCATTCTCAAGGCAAGTCTCACTTTGCATACTTTTCTGTTTTGTGGAGCTGAGGTTACTGAGGAATTATTTCTTCGGTCATTTGTCCCTTCATTTCCTAAGCATTTTTGAGCATCAACCGTCTCCTAGGCACTGGAAGTGGGAATTCGGCCATGAAAAGTTTACACAGGTGGAAGGAGATAAATGCCATAAAAGTAAACAAGTCAGGAACAGGATCCTGGGGGTGTGGTTGTGCTTTGGAGAAAAGCGTGAGGTGTGTTAGAGAGTAGCCAGGTGGGCCGAGCGTGCGTGCTGCTCTAGGTTGACCAGAAGGCCTCTCAGAGGAAGGGGCTCTGCATCTGAGGCCTGTGTAAGAAGAAAGAGCTGGTCTTCCCAAGAACGCAGGGAAGAGAATTCCAGGCAGAGGAATCAGCTAGTGCAAATGCTCTGGGCTGGGAGCAAGCATGGCTGGGTTCCTGTGGAACATCATGGCCTCATACTCTGAAGGAATTTTTAATCCTGATGTCTGTTTATGTAATTTTCCTGAATCCTTCTGGTTATCAGCTCTCACATAATGTTTCTATTGGTATGGTTTCTCTTCTGGCAGTCTCTCTCCCAACAGCCTTTGTCTTCTCTGTGTGTTCAGATTAACAAATGTGTTAGGTCTGTGCACAAAATAGAGGTCAGAAGTCTGCTCTGGCTGGTATTGCTCAGTGGTTTAAAGGTGGCGGGTTCATTTCTGGGTCAGGGCACATACCCAAGTTGTGGGTTCAGTCCTCAGCTGGGTTGTATACGGGAGGCTAATGATCAGGTTTTTCTCTCACATTGATGTTTCTCTCTTTCTCTCTCTCTCCCCCCCTTCCTCTCTCTCTAAAATCAATTAAAAAATAAAAGTCAGCCCGGCCGGGCGTGGCTCAGTGGTTTAGCGTAGACCTGGGATCCAGGAGATCAGGGTTCAATTCCTGGTCAGGGCATATGCCTGGGTTGCGGGCTGCAGCTGATCAATGACTCTCTCATCATTGATGTTTCTATCTCTCTCTCTCCCTCTCCTCTCCTCTCTCTGAAACCAATAAAGATATATTTTTAAAAAATTAAAATAAAATAAAAAAATAAAAAAAATAAAAAATAAAAGTCAGAAGGCTCCATTTCAAGGCTAGAAGTGCTTTTCTAGGGTAACGCCCCTGCTCTTTAGTCGTGGAGAGAATGTGACGTTGCTGTATTGCAAGATTTAAATAGAGATAATGTTATTCTATTATTAGAGATGAGCATATTCTCCTGGATTTATTTAACTCCTCCAGAACACGCTCGCGCGCGCACACACACACATACACACACACACCCCTCTTTGAGTTCCTTGTCAGATTCTCACTTAGAAATGCAGGCATTCACAACATGCCTTGAATGGGTTGAGAGCTCTAATAATTTTACAGCCCCTATTATCTGCCACTTTTCTCTTAGCTTTTATTTAAGTTTACATATATGACATTCAGGGAATGTCACTGCAGGCGTTGCCTGTCTGGCGGTTGAAGGAATGGGGCTGTGCTGCACATTTAGACATGTGTTGTTCCGGAGGGAGTCCTGTGTGTTGAGCGACAGTGTCCCTGGGCGCTCTTAAACACCGAGCCCTTACAAGTACATTTCCCTGGGCTGCTTCTGCCGGTGGCCAAATACCAGAGTGTAAAAAGAGACGTGTCACCCAGACTTAACTGTGACTAGAGCTGTCAAACGCGGATGTTTTTAATAACCTTTAAAAGTAAGAACGTGAACTTGACATCCTATTAGTTTATAGATGAGTTGGTAAGAATTCAGCATAAATTCTGAGACTTTTCCCAGGGGAAAAAAAGGGGGTAGCAGATAGTTGGTCTCACAGATGTCATGGCTGAAGTCGTCCACAACAGTTGGCTTATTTGGAGTGAGTAACTAAATGTGCATGGACATCAGTGCCCACTCATTAATTCCCCTTCGATCGGTCCTCGTGTGGCCATCACTCCCCAGAGCTAGACTGATAGGTTACTCTTCCAGAAGCAGGTCTTTTTTCTTCTCTCCAGAATAATTGAGGAGTGGTAGGCCCTAGGGGAAATGGGACGCGCCTTCTGGAAGGATAAGGAATGAGTGCCTGATTGGAATAGCAGGGGTGTGCCTTCTGGAAGGATGTGGGATGAGTGCCTGGTTGGAATAGCAAGGCTGTGCCTTCTGGAAGGATATGGGATGAGCACCTGGTTGGAATAGCAGGGGCGAGATCATCATCTCTTACCTGGTGTGTGACACTTGAAAGTTGCTTTACTTCCTTAAGGTTGGGCTTTCATCAGGAAAAAAAGATGGCAAGAATGTGTCTATAAAAAGTAAATGGTGCCCGCCAGACATGGCTCAGCAGTTGAGCATTGACCTAGAATCCAGGAGATCGAGGTTCGATTCCCGTCAGGGCGCATGCCTGGATTGCAGGCTCGGTCCCCAATCAGGAGGCGTGCAGGAGGCAGCCGATCAATGACTCATCATTGATGTTTCTCTTTCTCTCTCTCCCCCCCTCTCCCTTCTCTCTGAAATCAATAAAGATATATTTAAAATAATAATAATAATAAATGGTGACTGTTAGGATTATTTTTTAAATGTCCTTGCCACAATAGCAGGTCACCAAAGGGTTGGATTTCATCCCTTAAATCTGTAATTATTTGCAAATTTGCATTTCTCTCTTTCCCTCACATACTCCTGCAACCTAAATGTCTCATAATTTTTTAACCCGGACTTAACTCTGAAAACTGGTGACAGGTCCCCGCTTTAGTGAACTCCTTTTAGTTCCAGTGCATGGCAGATGTCATTGGCATGCAGGACCCTGCCATGGTTAGGTCAGGTTCAGTGGTCAATTCCAGCTCTGCCACACTGGGCAAGTTACACTTCCCTCATCTAAAAAATAAATTTAATAATAGTTCTTAGTTCAGAGGGCTTTTGTGAGAATTGAGATAACCTATAAATCTTAGCATTTGTGAAAATATTCATTATCTTCCCTCTTCTCTCTCAAGTACAAATCTCAGTCTTTGAAATAACTCAAACTTTGTCTCTTCCCTGAAACTGTCCCATAAACACTTTCCTTAAGTGTAGTATGCAGAATCCCTAGTGTCCTATGAGGATTTTGTAGAGTTAGAGAGACATGGTAATTTTTATGGTTTCTTCTATTAATGGTAAGTGATCCTGTTTATCCATTTGTGGTAGCTCTTTTTAATGTATTTACATAAAAAGGATGTGAATGAATTTAAAGGAAAATAATAATTTAGTAGAAGTACAGGTAGGACAAGCTGTGAGAGATTGCAGAGGTGGCTTCTAAGTGATGGGCATGGTAGAAATAGCGTTAGACTTACAGGCTGAAAACTGGCTCTTATCCTAGTGTCCCATTCGATTTGGGATTTGGTAATTAGTGTGAATGTGATTTGAACACTTGCTGGCTCTGTACCTTTGGGCAAGGTAGTTAATCTTTACCTTTCTCCTCCCTCCCAACAAATATTTATTGAAGTCCTTATCTGAAAAATGTAGGTGCTGCTCCACCGGGTTTTTGTGAAAATGCAGTGTAAAGAGAGAAGACATTGAAAGCATGTGTATCTTACCTACTTGGTTTGTCTTCTCTACCAAGCTATCTGGTGTAGTACATGCTCAGTAAGCTTTAGTTCTTGGGGTTACAAGTGATAGAATCTCAACTTCAACTAGCTTGGAACCAGAGGTTTTTATTGTCTCCCGTCCTCAGTCTACAGGAAGGTTAGCAGTGACACATGCCTTGGGATAGCTGGGAGTCAGATACCACCAGGACCCTCTCCACTCTTGTCTCTGGAAGCATCATTCTGTCTGGTCAGGTTTCTTTACACATCTGGAAGCATAGCCACTGCTGGTCCCCAGGCCCATCTCACCAGAAAGGAACCACGCATTGTGATCTCTGTTCCCAAGCCCAGAAGTCTGAGGAAGGACCTGAGCCCAGCACCAGTCAGGTGCCCACCTGACCCGCCATTGGGCTCCAGAAAGTAGGAGCCAAAGGAAAAAGGGCAACACCCAGTTGAACGAGGTGTTTACCGTGGTGGGAAAGACCATTTTCCTGGAGAAAGGGGGATGATAGAGGCCTAATGCCAATGTACTTACCCCTTGCAGCTCCGCCCATGACCTTCAGGAGAGAAGTACTTAACCCCTGGGGGCTTCAGTTTTCTCATCTGAAGTTTGGCGGTTTAGATGATGTAATGGCTGTGAGTGCACATTTACTGTTTTTAAATTTTATATATACAAATTTATCATTATTGATTTTATTGCTCGTGCCCCTCCCCCAGTCTTGACGCACCATCCAGAGGGCCCCAAGAAGATCCTGGATCATCTTAGGGATGCAGAGAGGGGCGCCATATGCATATCTGTATTGAACACAGCTTTTTAAAACCTGCTTTTGAAGTGTAATGCATATTATGGAAACGAGACATATCCTGATATCCTAAGTGCACAGTTTGAGGAATTTCACAGACTGAATGAATACAGTTGTGTGTTTATCAGCTGGATTAAAAACAGCAGTGACAGCCCCCTAGAAGCCTGCCCTCCATCTACAGCGCAGGTATAAGGATGTCTTGATTCATGTGTAAGAAACCACTTAAAGGCCATTACCAGCATCGCGGTCGCATTTTTTATGCTGTGCTTTTTGAGTAAGCAGAATTTTAAAATACAGTGGGCATTATGCCATAACATTTTTTTTAACACTAAAAGAGATCCTCAAGTTTAAAAGTGTTGTGAAAAGCTCTTCTCTCCCTCACTCTTACTTGTTAACAAACCCTTGAGTATTTTCTTTCTGGCTGAAATTACCATTAGTGATAAAGTGTGTTTTGTTCCCTGGGTCTCTGTCGTTCATTTGTTAAGCTCACCTTTCATCTCCTCCCTGGTTGAAAATTCTCCTGGAGAAGGAGGCGGGTCTTATGATTTCTTAGGTGTCTTGTGTTTTCTGCCCTGTGCGTGGCTTAGGATGATAACTGACCAGCGACCACTTTATCCGCCTCACTCCACCCTGAGCTTTGTGGAACGATTGTGCATTCATCCCGAAAACAACTACTCAGGTCCTGGCGCCTCCAGCCGCTGAAATGCTGCGCTGTTCATACATATATCAGTTTGCTGCTGCTGTGGTAGTTGGCAAAACAAATGTAGTTATAGCTATGAGTAAGTTTTTATTTTTGAACTTAACAAGTTTTTCAATATCTTTTTCCTTCTTTGTTTTTCTCTTTCAGGCACTAGACCAAGATAGAACAGCTTTGCAGAAAGTGAAGAAATCTGTGAAAGCGATATATAGTTCTGGTCAAGGTGAGTACTGGACAAAACAGACAGCATTACACACCGTGTCCACAGTTTTCACTGCTATTTGTAAGGTGCTGGGGTTATAGAAGACTTGATCCAAATAGAAAAATCAGTAGGTCAAAGAAATTCTTTTTTTGCCTTTTTTTTCTCTGTCTCTTCTATCAGTCCAACCCTGTTACTGTTTCCAAAGTAAAAAGAAAAAACATTAGTTGCAGTGGGTTTTGTTATACATTTAAAAACTCAGTAGATGGGGGAATCACTTCCTAAGTTACATAAATGTCTAACCACTATACTGTACACCTGCAACTAATATCATACTGATTGTCAACTGTAATTGACAAGTAAAAATTTTTGTTGCTTATTAGAAGGGTAGGTAATTTTGCCACAAGTGACATAAGATATTTAAAGTCTATATAGTTGGTCAATCTGTAATTCAGTGGCCTCAGTTACACATACGAGGATCTTTTCTTTCTAGAGTGTACCTGTCCATATTTGAAAATTAATGAAAGTTAGTGAGGGGAAGGGGGCAGACACCCTTAGATGGAGACCTGGACAGGTCTGCCAGCTTATCATGTCTTGTGGCCGAGGGCACGCCAGGTAACCTGTGTAACTAAACGTTTTGTCTTTGGGCCAGTGACTTTGTGACCTTGGAGACAAAAGTGTGTTGTCAGTGGATAAGAAAAAGTAAACCAAATTAAGATAAACAATGGGGAACCACGGGGATAGGGTAGGTTCCAGGCCTCAGGGAAGGAGAGGCTTGGAAACGGAAAATGAGTTTCAAGGTCTCTACCTCAGGTCTTGTGTTATCATTATTGCAGTACTAGTTCCATGCCCAGGGGCAGTACTCTTAGGAAGTCAGTTTGTACTGGAACAAAACCGGAGGGGAAAGGCAGCAGGGTCTAATGGGGAAGGGCAGGGGATTGAAGGTGTGTAGACGGAGGTTTGCAGCCTCGCCCTGCCCCATATGTTACTTTTTTGCATATCAGTTTTGTCCCCTGTAAAATTATTACAAGGTTGTTGAAAGGACTTAATGAGCTCATATCTGCAAAGAGCCTGCCATGTCATGGGAGTTCAGTAAGCACCATACAATTTATATTTTATATAAATTTTATATTTTATTTACATTTATATTTATAATTGTCATAAAATTATAACATTGGAAGGAACATTGAAAAAGGCAGAACTCGGCTTTCAGATACTCCTTCGCAGAGCTGGGAATCTAGTCTCACTGAACTGGAAACCTCTTGCCTTTAAAGCCTCTAGGCCTACAACGTTCTATAGTCTCAGTTGTTAACACTTTTTATACCGTAGTTCCTTGATACCTCTCTCTAATTTCTTTATAGCCAATAAAACACTAACTTCTAATTAAGGTAGGTAAATGATAGATGTCTTATTATGTGTGACCAAGTGTGGTTTTAAGTCTTGGCCTAAATTATACACCCGATCTATAATCTCTGTTTTTGCATCATTGTAATGCGCACTCTCAGTGTGGTAGGCCCTGTTTAGATAACTAGCTGTCTAGAGAGGACAGGGCATGGATAACTAGGAGTTGGTACAGGGGCTTCTGAGGTGCTGGTGGTCTTCTGTTTCTTGATTTGGGAGATGATTGCATGGTTATGTCTATTTTTTGATAATTTATCAAATGCTACATTTAGGATTTGCATACCTTTTTATGTGTATGTATGTATCTTATGCACTACTAAAAGTGTATTTAAAATGTATGTACAAGCAGGTTCATTGAAACATTGGTTATGATTTGGGAAAACAGACAGTAAATGGGAATTTGTTAAATAAACAATAGTACATTATATAATAGAATGCTATACAGCCTTTATTAAAAAAAAAAACAAAAAACTCAGGTGGTGTAGACCTGAGTTTGAATCTTCTCTTTGTTGCCGCTTGTTAAAGTCAAGTAAATTTTTTAACTTCTGTGAATCTTAAATTGCCTCACCATAAAATGAGAAAATACCAACTAATTTGCAGAATATTGTCTGGCCAAAATGAGGTGGTGTTTAAGGCCTCTAATGAACTGCCTGCAGCATGGTAGGTGCTTAACACCTGGTAGATGGGGGAAATGGTTGCTGAAGCAGTAGCTTGGTTCCTTCTCTATTAATTCAGTCATTCAACAAATAGCATGGGGCTGGGCTGGTATTATAAAGAGCTTAATGTACCACTATCTGCCTCAGGAATAAGTGTCACTTCTCTATAGCACTACAGTTTGTGCTTCAGGCTCTCAGCTGTGTGTCACCGAAGGGAGACCTTGATTTGCAGCTGCAAGGCGCTACCATGTTGACCCTGCTTGGGGCTCCATGTGACTCCTTTTTTCCAAGTGTCCTTTCTCAAGACACATTTCCTCCCTTTGCAGAGGACCACATCATTTAGCAGCTCACACAAACTCTTTTGCTTGGGGGGGATGTGCTTTATTCTTCCAAGATTTCCTGGCTCTAGCAGGAAGGCCAGGTTGTCCCTGGATGTGTGCGGGGTAGAGAGGACAAGGTCTGTGTGCAGTGTTTGGTTGCCATTTCCTCCTGGTCAGGGCCACAGCTAAGTGAGCTTTGCCCACCCCCTACCCCACCCTCGCCTGGATTAGTTCTCCTGTGTCCTTAACCCTAGGTCTGTGCTAGCTAATAAAGTAGTTTCTAGTCACATAAGCCTTCTTAAATTTAAATCCATTAAAATAAAAATTTTAAATTCAGATCCTCAGTCCAAATAGCCACCTTTTGTGTGTTCAGTAGTCACGTGTGCCCAGCTGTACAGTACTGGACTGCACACACACAGGACATTTCCACCATCACAGGAAAGTCCTTTGCTGCTGTAGGAGAACATACATCCCATTGTATTACAACTGTTGACCAGTGTCTCTAGCATTGGACCAGCGAGTCTCAACCCTGACTGTTCTTTAATATTGCCTGGAAAACTCTGAAACCACAAAAGCAGGGATCCTGGAGGCCCACACGCCTAGAGCCGTTCCATAGTAGAGCCCAGGTATTGGTATTAAAATGAAATCCCTCCCCGCTGATTCAAATGTGCAGCTAAAATCGAGAACTGTTGCTCTGGCCTGTCAACTCCTTGATGAAGACTGGTCTGATGTCTTTCATCTTTGTACTCTGTGTGTTTGTCAGCGTAGTTTATTAGTTTGTTCAGCAGATGTTTTTGAGCATCTATTACATGCTACTATTCTGGATGTGGGTATATTGGACAATCAGAATATCTGTCTCCATGAATTGTACAGTCCAGTGGGAGAGAGAGATGTTAATCAGGTCATCAAACCAAAAACTTTATAATTAGGAACTGGGAAGTGCTGTAAAGGAAAGCTTCCAGGGCCCAGAGGGAAATGATGAGAGGGATTTGATGTAGTACTAAAAGGAGTACCTCTTGGAGGACATGGCATCTGCTGGATGCTGACGCTTTACTAAGCTAAGCCAGACAGACCGAAGAGATAGGCCTCCATTACCCCATTTTATAGATGCAGAGACTGAAGCTGACGGAGCCAGACTAACGTATGCAGGTGCCACACCTGGCAAGTGATGCGAGAGCCTAGCTGGCTCCGTCTTTGCTGTTGACAGGTACTCTCTACCTGCCTTCCACCTGACACATGGTGGGGGCTCAGCAAGTGTGGGATGAATTGCTACTTGTTGGCTGGATAGGTTCCTGAGAAGCTCTCCATGAATGGCTATTAAATATTCACGAATCATGATTATTTGCGAACGAATTGATGAAATGTAACCTCCCAGCAGTATAATCCATGGGATGACTTTGGTAGTTCCTGGACGGCTTGGGAATGTGGGGATAAACTCAGATCTCACCAGAGCCTGGCGGGGTTTCTGCGGACACTGACGACTGACACACCCAGGTTTCGGTCAGCTCGTGTGAGCAGCACGATGACATTTAATTCTTAAAATATAGCTAGATGAGTAAAACAGCAGTGCTGCAGACCTTTCCATGAGGCATGCTCAGTGGAATCCGTGCTGTTCCCGTCCAGGGGGTTTTGGCCTCGGCTAAAGACGCCACAAGAGGCTGAACCCTGGTATCTGATTCCCAGTGTGTTTTCATGATTTTCTTGTTTTCTCACGGTGCTTAAGTGACATGAAGCCCATCTGATGTTCCTTAAAGACTTAAGAAGCATTTCTGTATTTCTGGTCTGAGATTACCAACCCCTGTCCCCCGCCCCCACCCCCGGATGACTCAAAAGATGGTAGAGAATGGTGGAGGCTCTCACTCTTAAAGCCTGTTTATTATTGTTACACATAAGCTTTATCAGTATCATAATAGCAGAACTTTTATCAGAAAAAACAAACAAATTATCTCCCTGGAAGTGCTTGAGTTTGAAAATGGCTTTGGAAATTTGCCCCTTCTGTGTACGAGGACATTTTAAAAACAAAACACCAAATTCTGTGGACTGCGTACATCAAGGGGAAATTTTCCAAGCCATTCAGTTTTTGTGTCATTTCTAAGTTTTGAAGTCTTAATGTCATTCTGAGAAGTAGATTGTCATTTAGAAACTTTACCGTGGTGTATGTATCACTCCCACCCACCCTCACTTCTTTTTCTTCCCTAGTACATCCTTTAAAAAGCTAGTAGTTTCTTAAACACGATAGAGGTTTTAAAATAAGTTACAGTCCTTGACACTTTTCCTTTCAAAAGATGGAGCCTAATTTTCTTCCCCTTGAACATGTGCCAGACTTATTACTCCCTTCTAATGACAGAATGTGAGTAGTGATGCCGTGTGATGTCCAAGGCCACTTCATAAAAGAGATAGCTTCCATTTGGGTGCCACCATGTTGTAAGAATACTCAAGCAGCCCTGTCGCAAGAGGTCTCCACCAAAACCACCACTGAAACAAACCTGCCAGCTTCATCAAACCTTCAGATGGCTGCAGCCGTGGCTGACAGCTTGGTCGCAATCTCTGTGCGAGGCCCAGGTCAGAACAGTAGAAGTGGGTGGGGCTGGCTGTCATAGGATTTATGCGAACCTGGGCATATGCTTACATAGCGGAGGCCCCGGGTAAGTCAGTGTGTGTCTCTTGAGAAAAAAGAGCCTACTGCATGTCAGTGCATTAAATGGCACACTATCCTTTTATAAAACAGGAGAGACGTGAGATTCATAGTAAACATGGACATACCAAATTTGTTCTATCAAATGACTTACTTGAGTTGAATTCTCTAATCTGTTTGAACAGACGTATTATTACCTGAACACACATGTGTACACTTTTCCTGGGGAGTAAAGACTGGTATATTTCTGCTACTAGGTCTTTTCTCTGATGATTCTTTTGCAGAAATCTAAATGTGTATTGTATAATTATATGGTGGTTTCCAGGATATATTTGGAGTAACAGTTTGGCTTTTTAGTAACTTGTCGTGCCCTCTAGAAATCTGTAACATTGTTAGTCTGAAGGTTGGGACTCTTAAATCCTTTCATTTTAGTGAATAAAAAGTGGCAGTGGGATGTAATTTGACTGCAAGCATATGGTACAGAGTCTTATTTCCAAAACACAGCTGGATTGTTGTAAACAGTTGTGTAGCTTCTTCAGTTCCAGAAAGAAAGCACTTGGCTTTCTCGTTGCCTTCCCTTCTATTTCCCCTTCTCAGTTAGAATTACATAGTGAGTAGTTTTATAAGAACATTTGTGTGTTTGTTGATTTGTTTGTTTTTTAATCCTCACCGGAGGATATTTTTTCCATAGCTTTTCAGAGAGAGTTGGAAGTGGGGACAGAGGGAGAGACTATCAGTGTGAGAGAGACGCATCAGATTGGTTGCCTCCTGCACACGCCCCAGCCGGGGCAGGGATTGAGTCTGCAACCAAGGTACATGCCCTTGGCCAGAATCAGACCCAGAACCCTTCCGTCCTTGGGTCAGCACTCTAACCACTGAGTCAGACCAGCGAGGGCACATTTGTGTTTTTTAATGCAAAAATGTGATGTTTGCCCCAGGTTTTCGTTTTGGTAATTTATCTCTTTTAAGAAATAGCTTATAGCATATGATGAAATCTAAGATTTTAAAGGTAAAGTGCTAAATTCATCAATCAATAGGAAGTGAATGTTTTTATATCCAAGTAACTTTATTTTTTTAACATCTCAAATTGAAAGGTATAGTATGAAATGAATTGTAGCTAGAGTTGGAAATTAAGTTTGGTGTCTTACCATGGTGTCATTTTTAAGTATGTGGTATTCTGTAGGGAGAAAAGTTCCTTAATACCAGTAGGTAACAGATAAAGCAGATTAGAATTAGAATGACATAGAAGCATAAATGTCAAAAGGTATACAAAGAGCAACTGGTCTCTGTTTAGGAAATCTTTTTCTGCTTTTGTAGATGATTTTTTTGAATTCAAGTAAATTTGTTAGTAAAAACTAATTCTAAGCCCTCAGAAGTAGATGGCTTTAGATTAAAATACTGTAAGTACCTTTTGCTGGTGGTAGTGATTTGAGCAAAATCTGCAAATTACTTTGGGCCTTCAAGGCATTTTTTGCATTCTGTGGATCCATTATTGCTTTGTAAGAGGTGAAAACAAATTGAAATAATGAGTTCCTTTAGAATGGTCAAGGAAGGAGGCTTTCTCCAAAAGGGAGTATACTTATCCAGGAGAGTATTACTCTCAAATTATGTGGGGATAAATCTGAAGGAATTGAAAAAGCTGCCTTTAGGAAATTGAAGTCTCTTTCCAGAATCTTAGCGCTCTAGGCTCCATATGAAACTCCAATTTTTATATTCTAGCTGTTGGCTCAAATATTCTGCTACTTGAAATAAGAAGCTGTGTGTGTGTGTGTGCGCGCGCACGCGCGCACACACCAATTTTCTTCATTTCACTGGTCTGGAATGAGTGCTCTCAATTTTAAAATGAGTGATGTTTCTCTCTCTCTCTCTCTGTCTCTCCCTCTCTTTCTCACTCTCTCCCCTCCTTCCACTCTTTGAAAAGCAATGCAAAAAGTATCCTCAGGTGAGGATTAAAGTAAATAAAATGAATGAATTTTTATAATGTATGCTTCCATCTTGGGCTCAAATGCTGATTTAGCCCCTGATTGGTGGCCAGGAAGCATGTTGTCATAGAATACTTAGAGTCATTATTTCTTCGTTTCTGAAAACAGTAGTTTCTACCACATTGGGCTGTTGTCAGGCATAACACATGCAGTGCAGGTTCCCAGTATAGTGGTGATTACCTTCATCCTCACCAGCTTAACGCTTTCTGAAATAGTGGGGGAAATTCCAAAACAAACTCTTGTCTTTTTGGATCCACTACCAGGCAGATGTATAGAAGTTGCTTTGCCTTGCCCCCACCCCACCTCTGGCCTCAGTTTCCTCATTTATAAAATGGGGCAGTAATACTGACCATGTTGTGAAAGTTTGAAAGAACATATTTAAAATGTGCAGTATGATACTGGACATAGCAAGCATCAGTAGTAATTATTATAATTATAATTAAATGCAAAAATTTAATCAGTACTGGAAAAATTTTAGCCAGTATTTCTAAAAATTATTTATTTTTTTCTTATGGTCTCTTTTCTTTCTGAGACTTCAGTCACATTTGTGTTACACTGTTCGATATTGTCCTGCAGGTCATTGAGACTTTATTTTTAGTTCATATACTTTTTGTGCTTAGGTTTGGATCATTTCTACTTACCTGTCTTCCAATTTAACTGCTCTTTTTTTTTTCTGCAGTGTCCAGTCTGCTGTTAGAGTCATCTAATTAATATTTTTATTTCATATACTGTATTTTTTAGTTCTTGGATTTCCATTAGGTTCTTTTTTATTTTTATTTATTTATTTATTTTTTAATATAACTCTTGATTTCAGAGAGAGGAAACGAGAGGGAGAGAGAGAGAGAAACATCAGTGATGAGAGAGTCATTGATTGGCTGCCTAGCCCACAACCCGGCATGTGCCCTGACCGGGAATCGAATCCTGATCGCCTGGATCCTAGGTTGACACTCAACCGCTGAGCCACGCCTGGTCGGGCATCCATTAGGTTCTGTTTTTTAGAAATTCTATCACCCCTGAAATTCTTCATCTCCTCACCCATTTTATCCATCGTTTTCTATAGATTCTTGAACATATTTGTAATATTTATTTTGAAGTCATTCTATACTAAACCCAACGTCTGAATTATCTGTGGCTCTTTTTCTCTATATATTTTTTTCTCTCTTGATTTTTGGTCACATTTTTTATGTTTCTTTGTGTGTCTAGTAATTTCTGTTCGCATGGTAGACATTATTTTATGTTGTAAAGACTCTGGATTCTGTTCTATTCCTATAAAGTGTTTTGTGTTTTATTCTAGTACACAGTTAAATTGCTGGTGATCACCAGCACCTTGATCCTGTAAAAGGCTTTCTTAGAGAAAGTTTATTTTAGTTTTGCTCACAGTCCTAGGATGTAATATAGTCTTAGTCCTGCAGCATGCTTTATACTCTAAGGTATGATCCTTCTGGGCTTTTAGCACAAAGTTTTTATCAAGCCCTACTAACTTTATAGGACTTAAATTCCAAACATTTTCTTCAGCATTAGGAAGTTTCTGAAATCTGCTTAACTCTTTAGATGTTGTTTTCTTCTGGGCTCCTTATAGTATCATTCATGCATATGTCGTTCAGGATCACCCAAGGATTTGAAGGAGGGTATACAGATCCGAGGGCACCTCTTTCTATCTTATTTCTTTCTAGAATTTTCCTCCTCAATTTCCAACTGCTAAAGAAACCCAAAACTTTCTCTAACCTCTGGCACTTCAGCTCAATAAAATGCCACTTTTTGCTTGAGTGCTTTTTTTTTTCCCCCATCATGGAATGAGGTTCTGCACTTAGGTGAAAAGCCAGTTAAATATGGTCATCACTAGTATGGTTTCCTTCCTTGAAGGGTAATTATCCCCTCCTGTTTTTGCCTGCTTTTGTTTGCTCTCCAGTGGCTTCAAGTGGTTGTTTTTAATATTTTGTCCATCATTTGTAATTTTTATTGACAGGAATGTTAATCTAATTCAAGTTTCTCTGTCACATGATCAACTGTAGGCCTTTAATTTTAAAAGGTATGTATGAGTGATTCCTTGATTAAGCCCTTATTGAGCATGTAGCTATAAGGGATTAACAGCTCTCTTGGCTCACAGGGAGGCTACTATTTTAGGTTAATTGGACTTACATGATAGTATCTGAAAGTGACTTAAGAAAGGTATGTCTTCAGCTCAAGTTGGTGGATCTCAAATACCTCAATGTAGAGATAATTGGCATTTTATTTACTTGGTTAAAACTATAAAGTGCTGGAGAGGTGAGTGGGTAATAGAATTAATAGAACAGGCAATGATTTCTGCACTCTTCAGCTTACAGTTCAATGTAAAGTAAATGTATTTACCTTTCAGCCATACTTTGAAGTTAGGTTTTAGAGTTTTCATGTGTAGGAAGTACCTCATGTAGTCAGCAACCCTTGAAAATCCGTGGATGGCCTATAAAGTACACTTAAAATGGAACTCATTTGATGTACTTACAAAATACTGGCATTCTTTTAGCAGTCCTGGTATTTCTCTCACACACCTTTGAGTAAGGAACCCTTAGTCCAGGAGGAAGCCCCCCTGAGCAGGTGACAGGTGACGAAAGGACAGATTGGCACCAGTTCTTCTGCGCGCCCCCTGCACGTGCTCCTTGACTGACTGAGACCCAGCTCTGCGTTGTTTTTGCTCTCTCTCCTTCTTTCAGACCTAATCAGTTAAATCTCATCAGTTAAAGACACAGGTGTGACACCACGGTGGTTTCCAGTCGTCCTCAACTAATCCTTTTTGCTATTTACATAAAGATTCAGGTTAGTTACTAGTTACAGTTTTCTTTAAGGACCGTCTTTCTGCCTTGAACCAGACCCTCCTTGCAGCTCCGGTGAAGGGTCCACGGCCTGCCGGCACCGTGCTGCCCATGGCTCCACATTGCATTTTGACCTCGCTCTTGGGTGGGTGGTTTCTTCCTGTATAAAAATGTTGCACTTAAACTGTAGCAGAGAGTCTGGAGGAATGCAGGGCCTTTGGTTTTATTTCTGCCTGTGGTAATCTCCCTGGGTTATCTAGCCTCTTTCACACATGCTCTCCTGGCCACATGGCCTGTGGGAAGCAAACCCATCACAGATCTTGAACATAAAACACCATCTAAAGGCAGCCATGCTCTGTGATAACTTCTATGTTGAGTTTGATTTGTGCTTTGCATCTGGACATGAATGTTCAAGTCTCCATTTGCAGCACTGGAGGGACTTTCCAGCTGAGTCTTCAGCCAGGAAGGTAGCTACTTATTGATTTCCTGATGCCCTGCTTGTGTGTGGAAATCAAGCAAGTGGGTATTGATTTTGAAGTCTTTTTCATGGATATTCAGTGCTGTGAGACAGAAGGATTAGGGCTGACGGAGGACGACTTGGCACGGCCAGTTTGTCGCTGCACCCACAGGCAGCAGAAGGGTAGTCTCAGATCTCACGCTTCATTCTTCTTCTTTATGGAGAATTGCAGGGGCTTCCACTTTGGGACACCTGGGGATGATTTTTCTAAATGGCATTTTCTGCCTGTTTGCTTTTTTATTGTTCTCATTGTGAAGGTAAAATGTGCGTTAACACATTTGCTGTAGAAAATTCAGATCAGCTAAAAGAAGAAAACACTAATCAGCCATGTTTCTTTTTTAAGTTATTTTTCATTTTGTGTATTCTGAATTATAGGGCAGAATTTTTCAGTCAGTTTACGGGTTTTCAGAAATTGTTAAAAATGGTGCATTAGTACATAATCTATGCATGTAATCTATATAGTATTAATGCATAAATAAGTCATTAAATAAATAAGCTTTGATTGGAAATGCGTGCTTTAAAATGTTTTGCTGATAGGTGTGGATGAGCCAAAACAGCCTGGAGAGCACGTCTAGAGGTATCTGCCCAGGCCAGGCCCTGTTCTAGTCCACATCATCTCTAAAACAGCAATCCAGTGGGCTTTTATTTTATCTTTAATTATTTTACACATGATTTATAAACCAAGAAGCTAAAGCTGAAAGGACTAATGCAGGTACCCAAGGCCACAAGCTTAATGACTTAAATAACTTTGTATCCCAGTAGAGGTGCTTGGTGAAAGCTTATGAATTAGAAATAAAGTGTGGAGTGATGCTTTTAAATTACACCTTTTTAAAAGCAAGTGTGGCTCCATTGAGTGGTGGGTAGTCATACTGTGGGAGGCTGGCATAGCTAGGAATTAGTTGTTTCCTTTCTAGTTTTCTTGGGGGCCAGATCGCAAAGCATTAAAATTACCCAGAGAGCTATCCACAAACCAAAGTGTGACGTGTATTTTATCTGACAGTTAGGAAGCCTGAGTGATAGAGCCAGAAGAGGGGATGTTTCTGCTTCTGCTGCAATGGAGCATGTTCAAGTGCCTTTAAATGCTGAGGAGCAGCCCTGCAGAGCTCTGCAGGCATCTTTTCTTGGGGTTCTGTTAATGGGTTTGTCAGCTTCTACAGAAATTGGAGTCTGCATGCTGAGCTTCAGATAACAAACACCCTAGGGGTTGGGGCAGATTCTTGCAGAGGCTGGGCTAGAATTTTGAAAGAACAAATCCAAATTCAAAATGACCTTGAAAAATTAGAGGAATAAGTCATCCAAAGTGGCATGGAGAAAGGCAATTTAAAAAAAATGCACAGGACTTTCTGCCTTCCAGGGTGTTGCCTTTCATCTTAGCAAGAGACCTACCTATACAATGAGGGGGATGGGAACAGATGAGCAAACTCCGTCCCAGGAAAGTGAAATAACTGCTCATCATCACGTAAATGTTGTATCTAACCTAGTGAACACAACACCTAAATAAAACACACAGTCTGGATTCTAAATCCAGCCCTCAGCCCCTACTAACCTGGTGTCTGTAAAGCTAGAACAGGTGGTTTTCAGGGTCACAGGGTGTGTGCTGCTCATTTTATGGATTCGTGTGGTCAAAGGATCTAAGCTCCACTCTGATCAAGAGTAAAAAAGGCAGTGCTTTTAACACCTTAATCTACCTAATCTACAGTGAGCTCTGGAGAGACCTCGTGCTAGTCTCTGCATCCCTGCCCACTCAGGCAGACACTAGCTTCTTTCCCACTGGATACTTTCCAGAGCCTTTGCGGTAAGCTGCTATCTCTTACCTGAACTGTACCTACCCCTGATTTACTTGTTGACCAATGATATATTCTTCAAGAGCTGCTCAGTTACCGTCTCTTGAAACCTAACCTGCTCTATCCAGGATTTGAAAGAAAATCAAGCTAGAACTCTTCCATGTGCCATATAGACAAATTCATTGCTGATGGATAACTATTTAAATATTTAAGAGAGATTAAAACTAAATATTAGATGGTTTAGGAACATCCTTTAATGTCAGAACCTTTCCTGACATGTTTGTTATAGAAACAAATATATTGATTGGATTGAAGCCTTACATGTTTTTTTGTTTGTCTGTTTTGTTTTAAAGCTGAACATTAGAAGGTTTAGGAACATAAACAAGGCAGGAAACCCAAGTCTTTTGAGGAAAGATTGGTATATTTAACTACATGAAGTTTCAAAAGTTCTGTCTGGCAAAGACAGAATGAAGTTAAAGGACAAATGGGACAAAAATACTTGCCACACATATTACAAAATAGCGCCATTCCCATGCCAGACAGTCAGTCCTCTTAGAGATTGATAGGAAAAGACCAGCAACGGAAAGCTAGGCTGAGCACTCGAACAGGCAGAAAAGGAAATGCGAATGGACAGTAAACCGGAAAGATGCTCAGGCCCACTACAGTCAAATTTTTCACGTCCCTGTGGCAAGAATTAAAAATGACCTCTGTGTGCTGGTGAGATTATAGAGAAAAGAGACCCTTTCATATTTGCCTCGCTGTTGAGGATTTGATTGCTACAGCCAGCCTCTTTGGAAAGGAACATGGCAATATTAATAAAAGTTTGAAACGCACACCCTGTCCCTCAACATTCTGCTTTTGTGAATGTACCTTTTCAGAGACAAAGTAACTGCATATAAGAATATTTATTGCAGCCCTGTTTCTTGGTGGCAAAACCTGAAAGTCTCTCAGGAGGTGCATAGTTATATAAATTGAGGTAGAGTCTATTATGGAATATAATCATGGTTAAAATAATTAATTAGATTTAATTGTACTGAATTTCTTGATCTTTGTTTACTAGGAAAAAAGCAAGCCATAGAGTCTAGTAATAATATCCCATCTGTTTGTTTTTAAGTGAGAAAAGGGAAGAAAACCCTTATATTTGTGTGTGCGCGCGTGCGCGTGCGCGCGCGTGTGTGTGTGTGTGTGTGTGTGTGTGTGTGTGTGTGTGAAGCATACAGAAGGTTTTGCTGAGATACACTCAGGATTATCAGCTTTGTGGGTTTTTTTTCCAAGGAGATGGGATTAGAGAAGAGGGTGGTAATCATTTTTATCTTTCTACATCTTATAATGTGTGAATTATTTTTGTAAGTTTATAATTAAATACAGTTAGGATTTTTAAAGTGTGATTAGCACCACGGAGTATACATAGGATAGGATAGAGGAATTTGCCACTTGGCCCTGTAGGCCGGCACTGTAATTTATGACCTGTGTTACGTGGCTTTACTGCTGCAGTTATAGCTCATTGTACTTTATATGCCTGGCACAGGGCCAACGCTAAGTATTTTTTGAAGGAAGGAAAAAGACTTGTTGTAAGAGACTTCACTACATACAGTGAGCATTTTATTTTACTGAGCACTGGCTGTGTACCCCACCCAATGCTGGGAACTGGGTATACAAGAACAGATGAGGCCCAGGAGAGAGTGAATGACTAGCTTGCCCAGGAGGTTGCACTTATATTTGGCCTTGAAAGGCAGTAGGAATAGATGGGGTTTGGAATCAAATGAAGCTAAATTCTAATCTGGACTCAACATTGAGTTTCACATTGTTATAAAACAACTGCTTTGAAGGGGTTTCAGGATGTGCGCCGTGATGGACCCACTGCACAGGCATTGCTAATCAACGACAGTCATAGTTACAGTGACAGAGAATCAAAGGCTGGGTTGCAGGCTGGCTGGGAAGTTTTGTGACTGTTTCCCTGTGTGGCAAGGTCTAACACAGGGTGACAATTACGCAGACACCCTCAGAGGCAGGACTCTAATAATGGCTCTGGTTCTGAAAATTCTGAGGCCCTGCCTTGCTTAAGGAATAGATAGGTTCTTAAAGAATATTGAATTTTAGTGTACTGCCCCCTGAGGCACGTGTTACTGCCCCCTGAGGAATGTTAATTGAGTTCTGTCATGGACTCAGAGTATTGTTTGGGGCCCTGCCACCTGGCTGTTCCTGGTGACTCCGCTGCACTGGCCCAGGCTGGGCCGCCTGGTGAAGTCATCATCGTTGTCCTTGTCACCATAAACATTTATTGAGCTCAGCTGTACCATGCAGTAATACCATAACAGGATTATTACTTAATCTCCACAACGCCTCTGTGAGGCAGTTACCATTCTCATATTCACTTCATGGCAGGGGCCAATGAGGTTCACAGGGGAAGTTACTTGACCAAAGTACCTCACCAGGTAAGTGACAGACCAGAATGTAAGCCTAGGTCTGCCCCACTTCACGATACGGGAAAAGTCTCGGCTCCGACATCACACAGGCTCAAGTTTAAGTTCCCCTGTTTATGAGCCGCGTGACCTTGGGCCCATTTTCTGTGTCTGCACAATGAGGATGGTAATAGTACTTCCCACCTAACTTATTAGTAAGAGTGAATGGAGTGATGTAGGTAAATGCTACTTGCAGTGACTGGCATATGCTAAATACAAACTAGCTATTAGCACTGTTGTTACTGGAATAGTAAATCACCGCTCAGGTACAGCTGTGGGTTAAACGTGGGAATGTGTTCAGGGCCCTTCCACCTGCATGGAAGGCGCCACAAGTTTAGTACGTGGTAGTCATCTCTCTAAAGCAATGCCAGCGGTTGAAACCCTGACTGAGTGAGTGGCCCTTTCTGGTATGGTTGGTAAGATGATATTATCTCGTTCTTTTTTCGGACTGAAAGGAGTCCCCTGGCTCTTAGAATTGTCTTACCTTCTGCAACAATACCCTGAATGCCAGAAATTCCGTACAGATATTTGAAAAGCGTGGATCGCCATGTGGATCAGATTTCTCTTTTACCCAGCCTCTATCCTCACCTCCTTTCTCCCCAGCCCCCACTTTACCAACCTCCCAAAGTCTCCTAGCAGTTGGATGTCGTAAAGATCTTACAACAGAGCTTTATCCATTGTAATGTGCTCTCTGAAATGTCCTGAACAGATCGGGCTGTTTCCTGCCTCATCCCTGCCTGTCATTCAGCCACACCCATGTGTGTGACAGTACTTCCCACCCTCCACCCCCCACCAGAGCCCTTTATTTTTCTCTTCTTTGCTAAACCCCTGAATTTACATTCCATTCAAATTGCTTACTGTACTCTGTAATCATCCCCACTTCTGCCCCTGGGCTCTCCCTTTCCTCCACCAGAATCTTGGATCATTGCCCCCTCACTCTGCGCCTGTTGAAAACCTGCTTGGAAAACCCTTAACTTTGTACAAAGGGATGTGTGTGCTTATATCATCTTTCCAGTGAATTGTCGTTCTTAGATTTATGATTCAGTCTGTAAAAAAATATTTAAAATGTGAAATGTAAGTTGCTCTGCTGTTTGATATTAAGTACATCTCTCTGTAATCATGGGTATAGAGGTAATAATGTCTGATATTGGAGGGGGGGGGTTCATGCCACATGCCAGGCACTATTGTAGCAACTTACATTTAATTCCCATCATTTCGACCTTCAATAGGATTATTAGTATTATTTTAAGATATAGTTCACTGAATTAGCTCTTATATTTTATTTATTTATTTTTTTAGTTTATTGTTGAAAGTATTAAAGGTGTCCCATTTTTTTCCTCCCAATTGACCCCTCCACCTCCCCCCCCTCCCCCCCAGGCCTTCACTCCATCATTGACTGTGTCCATGGGTTATGCATATATGCATATGACTTGTTTGGTTAATCTCTTCCCACCCTCCACCCCCCCTTCCCTCTTTCCTCTGAAATATGATTGTCTATTGCATGTGTCAATGTCTCTGGATCTACTTAGTTCATCAGAGTCTTTTGTTCATTAGCTCCTTCTTAAAGAAGACCCTTCAACATTTCACGTAGTGCTGGTCTGGTGGTGATGAACTCCTTTAGCTTTTTCTTATCCGTGGAGCTCCTTATCTGACCTTCAGTTCTAAATGATAGCTTTGCTGGGTAGAGCAATCTTGGTTGTAGTTCCCTGTTTTTCATTACTTTGAATATTTCTTGCCACTCCCTTCTGGCCTGCAAAGTTTCTGTTGAGAAATCAGCTGACAGTCATATGGCTGCTCCCTTGTAGGTAACTAACTGCTTTTCTCTTGCTGCTTTTAAGATTCTCTCTTTGTCTTTAACCTTTGTCATTTTAATTATGATGTGTCTTGCTGTGGGCCTCTGTGGGTTCCTCTTGTTTGGGACCCTCTATACTTCCTGGACTTGTAAGTCTATTTCTTTCCCCAGATAGGGGAAGTTTTCTGTAATTATTTTTTCAAATAGGTTTTCAATTTCTTGCTCTCTTTCTTCTCCTTCTGGCACCCCAATAATACGAATGTTGCGCCTCTTGAAGTTGTCCCAGAGGCTACTTATACTATCTTCATATTTCTAGATTCTTTTTTCTTTTTGCTCTTCTGGTTGGGTGTTTTTTTTTTTTCCTCATGTTCCAAATTGCTGATTTGATTCTCAGCATCCTCTACTCTACTGTTGGTTCCATGTAAATTATTCTTCATTTCAGTTCGTGTAGCCTTCATTTCAAATTGGTACTTTATTATGTCATCGATTTTCTCAGTTGTTTTTGTAATACTCTTACTAATATGCTTGAGCATCCTTATAACCAAAATCCTGAACTCTGTATCTGTTAGCTTGCTTGGATCTATTTCATTTAGTTCCTTTTCTAGAGACTTCTTCTGTTCTTTCCTTTGTGACATGTTTCTTTGCCTCCACATTTTGGCTGCTTCCAGGTGTTTGTTTCTATGTATTAGGTAGAGCTGCTGTATCTCCTGGAATTTGTAGAGTGGCTTTGTGTAGTAGGTGTCCTGTAGGGTCCATTGGCTCAGCCTCCCCAGTCACCTGAGCTGGGCCTTCTAGGCGTTCCCTTGTGTGGGCTGTGTGCACTGTGCTGTTGTAGTTGAGCCTTGGTTGCTGTTGGCGTCACTGGGAGGAATGGACCCCAGGCCAATCAGCTATTAGAACCAGCTGCAACTACAGCCAAAGAGCTGTTGTGCTGGAGACACCCCTATGGAGCAGGATTTACTTCAGTGGAGCTTTCGTGTTCACCAAGTGCGCCCCTTGAGTGTGTCACTAGTGGATGTGGTAGGGTTGTAATCCAGCGTTGTCGAGTCTGACCACCAGGTGCACTGTCTCTGGGGCCTCCCAGGAGGTGCAGAGTCAGCCTCTGGCAGTGCTTTGCCCAGGGCCACCCAGCATGAGCTACACAGCAAACCATAGTTGGCTGTGACTTGTGCCAGGCTTGGAGGTGTCCAGGAGAGGCCAAGCTATGAGCCAATGCAGGCTGGCACTAGTGCCAGGCCTGGGGCCACTTATCAAGCCCTATGGGGCATACTGAGACCAGTTGCTGCTTGTTTGAGAGATTTTAGGAAAGTCCTAAGCATAAGGCTCGAGGGGCCACTTGCACAGAAAAGCCACTGGAAATAGCTTGGATGAGCCTGCGGGGGGGGGGGGGGGGGGGGGCTCTGGGAATCACCAGGGCGTGGCCAAAGGTGTGAGTCAGGTGCTGGCGATTCAAATATGAATACTGCCTACAGGCTGTGTGCGGGGAGGACTCGCCAAAGCAGCCATGGCCTCTGCCAGCTCTTTTGCCTGGGAGGAAGCCGCCCCTCCACCTCTCGCCTCAATTTCAGGCAAGTTAGTTCCTCCCCGAATTTCCCAGGCCCTTTCAAGCAGCTACCCGGCACTGGGGCTCAGAGGTAGCGCGTCTGAGTGAGTCCGTGCGCGGGCCCTCTAAGAGGAAAGGCTGGGGCTCCCGCAGCCTCCGCAACCCTCAGCCACAGTCCCGCTGGCTTTCATAGCCCAAAGTTGTGGGGACATCTCTTCCCGGTCCTGGAGCCCTGGGCTGGGGTCCTGATGTGGGGCTGGGACCCCTCTTTCCTCCAGGAAACCTCCGCCGCTGAGATTCCCTCCCAGGTTTAACCCTCAGCACCAGGTGTGGGCCCACGGCCGGGTCTCCACGATTCAACCCCCATCCGCCCATGTATCCATCCCTCCTACCAGTCTTGGTGCTTCTTCAGTTCCCTGGTTGTAGGGCTTCTGTTCAGTTAGATTTCAGGAGGCTCTAAGTGATGGTGGTTCTATATTTTAGCTGTAATTTTGATGTGGTTGTGGGAGGCAGCGGGTACAGCTGTTACCTACACCGCCAGCTTGTTTCCTCCAGCTTTTATATTTTAAAATGTGTGTTTGCACTAGGAAATTTTATATGCATATGTGATTAATTTACACACATGCACAGAAATATATATATTGACCATATGGTTATTCAGTTGTGGGATTAGCAAAACATACAGTACCCATGGCCTAGCCTATACTTACGTACCCAGTGTCACCTTCTGCCTCGCTCTGATCACGTTGTTTCATCTGCCCAAGAAATATGATTCTTTCCTTGCAACTTTTAATGAAGGTTAACTGGGACACTGGGAAAAGCATTTGGGTCAGAAGGGTTCTCAGCAAACGCCAGTGCTCCCTTCTGGGACCTTTCTCTGCCTTAGCCATGTCCATTCCTATTTTTTTATGTGTCCTTCATCCGTGATAGACTGAGAGCTTCTCATAGTTTTTTCTAACCCCTGCATGGAACTCCAAACTCAGGATAATGGCTGTGTCTAGGGTGGGAGGGAAGAGAGTTGTTAGAATTGGGGAGGGATGGAAGCATTCTGTAACACCTTTATTCTTACCTGGTTGGTGGGTACATGAGTATTCTGTTATCATTTGAAATACTTTATCATTTCAAGCAAACAAACCAAAAGCCTTATTCTTATATTTCATTTACGACTGGGACCCTTGTCTTGAAAGCGGTTGGAATGCAGGCAGCTGAATTCTTTTTTGCTGGCCTCTGGAAGCAGAAGATGGTGTCGGGGTGGGAGTCCCGGTATTGAGTGAGGGAGACACTTTGGCCTCCGGCAGAAGGTGTCAGGAGCAGCAGCTCTGAGGGAGATCAGACACATGCGTCCTGTCTGCCCAGCTGATGTGGCCTTTCTTTTGTTTTCTGAGCCACTTCTCTGAGTGAACACGGCCAGTAACCAGAGCTGCATCTTCTCTTTCTTAATATCTCAGCCCCAAATGCTGACAGCCATTGTAGGCATCATGAATGTTTAATGTGGTGATGATCAGGAGGCTGCTGGGCCTCGTTTCATTTCACCAGACCGCCGTGACACTTGCTCCTCTGTTGTGTTGAGACCACTCTCCCCAGTACATACCATGTGCTGCACCTCAAGTGCCTGTGGCTCCCATGCAGTGATTGAGAGTGTCTTTGAGAGTGAGAAATTTTAAAATCCATCTCAATTATTGAACAACCTAGGAGGATTAGGAAGGGAATGTGTCTTAAATTCCTGAAAAGGAAATCAACAAATCCAAGTCAACAGACACTTCCTGAGCCTGGCTCACCTGAAAATATGCAGTGGTGTTTGTTGGGTGGGGACACAGAGGTGAGCTGGAGGCCATCCCTGCCTCTCGTGGCCCAGTGGCTGGGAAAGATCTATATTTATACAAATGTGATATGATGTGCTGGAAAATATTGCAGAAGTACAGAGACTTACAGGCAAGGAAGGATCATTGCCAACTAAGGGAAGGCTTTATAAAGAAAAGGGTGTTGAATTAAGCCTTTAAAGATAGGATTTTGATAGATGCATATTTGTTCATGTATTCATTCAGTAAACATTCTACATTTCCTGTGGGCCTCTGCACACATTCATGCTTCCCTGTACTCCACAAAAGGAGGAGAGAGTGGAGAGTTGAGCACAGGCATCTGAAACGCTTCCACGTGCAAGTGCTGCCCATCTCCTCCTCTCGTATTTCCCTGTTCTGTGCAAGTCACGTCCCACGCCTTAGTACTTCAAGGTACTTCTTTACATAGGTTCCAGGTGTATAATTCTAAAATACATCATTTTACTAGTGCTACTCAGATCCAGAGCTTAGAGAAAATGAAAGGAAATTAACATTACCTGTAGAGAAAGAGACATGTTAGAACACATGGAGTTTTATTTGCATTCCACGATTGATTTTCTAAGGAGAATTTTCTCCTCCTTTCCTGATCATCATAGTTGCTTAATTGCTTGAAAATATTATTATTTGATCCCTCAACCTGTGGGGAGTCCGTGGATTAATTGGGATAGAAGTGAGCTAAATGCTATGATGGAGGGAAGGGAGACCTCCTTTCATAGAGTGAGAACACTCAGCACCCTGCTAACCACCTTCTGGACATGTTCAGTACATTGATGATGTTTCTCTTCGCTTCTGAGAGTTTCTAGTGACCAGTCAGTGTTCAAAATAACTGGGTATTGTGGCAAACAATTGCTCAGACTCCTCTTTCTTCTTTTACAGATCATGTACAAAACGAAGAAAACTATGCACAAGTTCTGGATAAGTTCGGGAGTAATTTTTTAAGTCGAGACAACCCAGATCTTGGCACTGCTTTCGTCAAATTTTCTACTCTTACAAAGGAACTGTCCACACTGCTGAAAAATCTGGTAAGCCATTTCATAAGTGATTTTTAAAAAAAATGACTGCCAAGCAGCTTTTTAGTCCAGGTATGGAGTCACATGTAAAAAATTCCATTATGGAATTCCTAGAATTTGTACTTCTGGCCCAGCTGACAGCTGGGTAGATTTGTTGAGCCTGTGAGAAACAGGTTAACCTGAATTCGTTGCTCTGTTTCTGTTTTAGATGACTTTTAGCAACTTTTGCCTTTTAATCATTTTAAAGAGTGATGATGGTTTCTGTATCAGACATCCATGTTCCATGTCACTCGTGTGACGATGGCCATGCATTTTGATCACTGATTTATAAATAATTAACTTCACCCAGCTCCCCACCTCCTTTTAACCTGCTACCAAGAAAAAGATTTTGAGATTCAGGGAGTCTGGAGTTGCAGAAGTAGATGACAGGAAGCATCCCTAAGTCCTGGGGCACTGGAGGCACTGACCCCAGAAGGCAGACAGAGTTGGGGGTGGGGCACCTGTTTCCCAGGCAGTATTTTCTGGGCACCCCCAGATTGTGCCCAGCCTCACACTGTGTCCACGTGAGAAAGGTCCATTCTGTGAGCTGATTTAATCAAGTCTCATTTCTCCTAAGCCCCACGAGACAGGAACCCAGGGAGGTTAAAAGGTGCCCCGAGGAAAGCTGTCCCATACTTTCCTCAGCCTTTTCCTGGGGAGGAGGAGCTGTTTCCCTCTCTTTCTCTCCCCGAGTCTCTCACTATTACACCTTGCCCTCCTATAAGGATCCAGAACTCACTCAAGAAGCCTTCACCCTGGGCCAGTTACTCAAGTATCAGATAGGGCTGTGGCCTCGAGAGAGAATCTTGCCACAAATCTGTTTGATAGAAATGGCTGGCTTCCAGACGAATACACCCTCTTGGGAAATTGAAAACCTTCTCTACTATATTAACCTGAATATTTGACCAATCAGAGTATTTCCCCTATTGTGTTGGATAAATATAGGTGCGTATGTGTCTGTCTTGCTGACAGTTTAATTCTAATTGGTGGTTTGTGCCTTCGACTTAGTCTTAGGGACATTCTTAAAGAAAATAAAGTCTGAAGATAGCAGTACGTCTTATTTTCAAAGGATCGTTTTGACCTTAGCATGTACATATCCCTACGCTTTGGGTTTTTTTGATAAATCCATGATATTTCTGTAACTTAGATTATTTAAATCTCTTATTCAGAAGTAGGCCCTCTCATTTCTCCTTCCTCTGGACTTTACCTGCCTCTTTGTGGGGGCATTGCTCAGAGGGTGGTGTGAGGTGAAGAAAGGAAGTGAAACCAGACTCTGACAATTCACTTAGGTGGTAGCTGGTAGAAGGCCTGCTGGGGAGGAAGCTCTGTTTTCGCAGAGGTGTTTTCACAGGGATGTCTTGCTAACCTTTAGTTTCCAGGAGACCACATGTGTTTGGCTTAAGTCAAGAGTCATCACTTCTTTGTTTCTCAGACCAATCCCTTTCGCTCTGCCCTGTGCTGCTGGTTCTTTCACACTGTGTGTGTGCCGTCCACACGAGCCAGTGCACTCAAGCATTGTCATCGTCTCATTTGCTTATCTAATAATACATTTGCTTACTGCGCCACAGAACAACTGATATTTATTGAACACGTTTCTGAACCTGGCAGTGTGCAAAATGTGTGACTTTCTTAGTTAACAACTTACAACAGTCCTATGAAACGACACTGAGGCCCAGTGAGATTATGTTCAGGCACAGTTAGTGGACGTGAACCAGACATTGTCTCTGTGTCATTGTCTCTACCACCTGCCACTGACCTGCCTCTGTCACTTCCTGCTCTGGGGTTGTGTCTCCCTAACTAGAAGTACTGACCTAGCTAGTCCCCCAGACATCCCCCAGCTGCAGGCCACCTTCTTCCACATCAGTTGTTTTTTAAGGAGTAGAAGTCTAAGAAAGACCTAAAAGAAATTGCTAGAAGACCCAGTTCATATAATTAAAAATATAAAAACCAACATTTTCCCATTGAAGATCGTAGCAGCATCTCCTCGAGGGGCAGGTGGAAGAATCAGTTTGCCCCATCATTGGTTGCTAAGGGAACGCTATTCTGATTCAATAAAAAAAGTCAGTCCCAGGAGTTTAGACAACCTGACTACAGTCAGCAGCTTGCTGCTTCCCTTTTTATGTTTTGTCAGGAAAGGGAAGAGCAACCCAGTCAGATTGATGGGGCCACGCCTTGGAGAAGAGGAAGCCAGCCCCGCCCCCAGGGAAAGAGGGGTTTCTGGGTCAGCTTTCAACACCTACAGTTGCAGGCTGAGGTTTTGGGGGGAGCACCCCCACCTTGCCGAAGCCCTGGAACACACCCCCATGGGAACCAGCATTTCTCAGAAGATTCCCTAAAATTTTATTCACTCAGGCTAGTGAAGACCTGAAACGTTAAGCAATAGTGTATATAGTTAAAATTTAGAAAGTAGGATTTTTTTTTTAAAAAAGGTACTTGCATATATCTTAGACTTTCTAATTATATTCTCAGTTCAACCAGCAAATACCAAAGGTCTATTGTGTTCCATTTTCTAATTAAGATACTGCTTATAATGGGTATTTTTAATAGTTATGTTATATTAAGACATTACTTTTTTTTATGGAGTAAAATGAAAGGTAGATTTTGGGGTCAGGCCTGGCTTTCTATTTTTTACTAACTCTAGATAGGGAAACACTTTCATTGTTTGTGTTACTTATAAGCAGTCGTTTTTGCAAGCCCATTGTGTTTCAGAGCTTCTGAAGGTTGGTCCTGAGAGATTCAGATCCACAAAGTGATGGTGACTGAGTCACCATTTAGATGTTTTTATTTTTCTGTGCTTTTAATGACTGTGGAAGGGGTGGTGACCAATGAGAGGTTCTGTGAAAACCCCCGAGAGCTGCACAGATGTTGATGTGAGCATCAGATAGGGCTGAGGCTGGTTTTTATTAACCAGATTCTACCTTTAAACTGACAGTGTCTGAGGACCCCAGAGAGGATTAGCTGTAGCTGATGACTCTCAGAGTTGATATACCACGTCATGGTTAAAGTTCCTTGCTGTTCTTACTGTTTCTCCCCTTCATGTCCTAGAAAGTGGGTTTTGCAAAAAGTTGTTTTACCTTGTAAATTATTACCTTGTCATATACAATGAAACGGGCTATGAGATGTAGGTAGAGGGAGGAATATGGGTTTGGGTCTCACTCAGACCTGGGATCCCAGCTCCCAAATTACTAGCTTTGTAGCCTTAGGCAAACAATTTAACTTTTCTGATGCCTGGTTTCCTTATCTAGAAAAAGAAAGAATAGTCTGTATCTTGGCAGTTGTGGGACTTCATTGAGATCCTAGAGGTAAATCATTAAGTGCCATACCTAACATGTGGAATTTGCTTCACAAATACAAGCTTTTATTGTTACTCACATCTTCTCATTTGATCTTCATGGCAATTCAGAGAGCAAAGGCAAGTATGAAGAGACAGCCCATTTTATAGATAAATGCACCAAATCTCAAAAAAAAATAATATGACTGGGAGCTGGTGGGGTTCGGGCTTCAGCTGGTCTTCCCGGCCTGCAGATCAGGTCAAGCCCTCTCAGCAGCGCTGCCCCTCCCTGCCCCCCAGTCCAAAGCAACAGCATTGCCTTTGCAGACGGGGTGCTACGGGCCCACTGGCCATGGCGACTGGAACCTCCATCAAACTCCTGTTTGTGTTTAGCTTGCATAGCACTTTCTTACCTACTTTTTCCCTTTCATTTCCCTCATCAGTGAATTATAGTATATTAGAAAGAGTGAGAGTGTTAGCCAGTAATTTTGAAACTTTTTGGACTCCAATCTTAAAAATGATTGAGTACACCAGAGTTTTTGTTTATGTGGACCATTTTTATCCATACTTACTGTATTAAAACTTAAAACTGAGACATTTTAAAGGCTATTAATTCATTTTGTTGAGGTACATTGAGGTAAAAAAAAAAAAATAGAGCCTCACACAGGTCTATATATTGGGAAGAGAGAAGTACTGTAATGGCCTTTTCAGGCAATTTACCGATATTCTTCCTCGATACTATATCAGAACTTGACAAGTGGTAGTTTCTTAAAAGTTAGTAGTAATATGAATCTGGAATCATATCTAGATGAAGTTGAAGACTTTATAAGCTGTCAAGCTCATCATGACAGATACAAGTTTCCCAAAATGTTACCTTTTCACTGAAAGCTCCAATTTTAATAGCAACAAATACTGTCCCTGTTTACCTTGCAGTGACAGGTTCAGTTCATTCATTTTGGAGAAAACATTTGCCAAGTACCCAAGTCTCAGTACCACAGTTTGTCAGTAATTCTTTCAATAAAAAATAAAAAAAAGGTCTTCCACTCAAAAACTAAAAAACCAGTTAGTTCAGCTTGCAACTCAGAATGTTGCGTGCTTTTTCAAATAAGCCATCACCTTTTGGTTTGCCTTGGAAGTACCTTATGCATATTTTCTGTTTCATCAAACAACATTAAAAAGGTCTATTCAGCCCGGCCAGGCGAGCTCAGCGGTTAAGCGTCGACCTAGGATCCAGGCGATCAGGGTTCAATTCCCGGTCAGGGCACATGCCTGGGTTGTGGGCTGCAGGTGATCAATGACTCTCTCATCACTGATGTTTCTCTCTCTCTCTCTCCCTCTCCTTTCCTCTCTCTGAAATCAATAAAGATATATTTAAAAAAAAAAAAGGTCTATTCAAGGGTTGATGTTAATAAAATCAATAATTTTTACTGTGTCATCATGGGCCTTCGTAACCTTTATCCGATGAAAGGGAACTTTAGTTCCCAGCAAGGAGTGGTCCCGCTGGCCGAATTTAAATGCTGACGGAATTTAAATGCCGTCTTTTAAAGGTTAAATACTCAGAAACCTAAGCATATATGTTCTTTTTCACAGGCAAAAGGAAAGAAACCATTATTTGTACAGTTGATCCTGGAAAATATATGGAGTTTGTATGATGCTGTCTTTAAAATGCCGTCTTTTAAAGGTTAAATGAAACCCACCTTTCCTTTTTTACTGTATGAGCATCACTGTGCAGAATGCAGTGACCACAGTTTGGGACAGTGCCTTAATACACACTGTTTCACCTCCACTACTGTTTGCATTGTCAGTGCAAATGTCAGAACAGTAGAAAAAGTCAGATAAAACCTCTTATTATTAGGAAAATACTCTGATCGTGAGAACCACTGGTACCCCAAATCGAAGGCTCTATTATGATTTCAGGCCTGCCACTGAGTGGGTTAATGTTTCCTAACTCAGAAGCATGAATGTCCTCATCGGGAGAATGATAAAAGCACCCTCTCTGCCCACCTTACTGCTTATGTGAGGACCGGGTCCTGCCACCCACATGAGAAATTTTGTAAACTGTCCTTGAGTAACACACAGTGGAATGTTAGGCCACTACGTACATATTTATGTATTTTTACTTACTATAGAAAGAACACATGCCTGATGGGGAGAATTTAGACTACAAAGAGAAAATTGCAGTTTCTCTTTTATATTCCCCTTATCCATTGATATTGAGGGTTTATCTTTTTAGTTGCTATTCTGCATGGTTTTTTGTGGGTTTTGGTTTTTTTTCAAATACATGAAATCATATGTCCTAAGCAACTTTGTCTTTCATTAGAGCTCACTTAGTGCTGGCATATGCACTTTCTCTAGCTGGGACAAGTTATGGATTTAGAAGTTCCCCATCCTGGTCCTTCAAACCTCATCCCCACTGCAGCCTCTGTCCTTCCCTATTGGGAGAGCCAGGGTTGGGACATCTGTTTGGTGGGAACCCAGGCACTGGGACAGGAATAGGACCAGGGACTTGCCTGTGCAGTGGGAATACCCAAGTATGTTTAAGAAGGTCTTTAGTCTTTTACTTCATGTTCTTTCTATCCATGTGGGCTTTTGACACCTTAAAGTGAAAACAAGAAGTTTCATAAACGAGTGAAACTTTTAACAAGATCACCTTGCCATTCGTGTAGTTTTCAGATTAAGGTAGAGGTAATCTAGAGTTACAGAGCTGGAGAACATATCAGTGGTTGACAAGAGGTGGAGAAGGGGGCCAGCATGTGACCATGAAGGACTAGCCCAGGGCATTTCTCTGTGTTGATAGACCAGTCCTCTGTGCTGATTGTAGTGGTGGTTATACTAATCTATACATGAGGTAAAATGTCGTAGCACTATACAAAGACATACCAGAAATGTGTGCATGCAGAAGCTGGTGACACTCAGGTGAGGTCTGCACCAGACTGTCAGATGCCAGTGTCGATGTCTGCATCTTGGTAATATGTGATAGGTAGGTAGATAGAAAGATAGACAGGTAGTCAGACAGACAGGACATGTGAGACATTACTGTTGGGAGAAGCTCATTGATGGGTGCAAGGAACCTGGCCTCTCTGTACTACTTCTGCAATTTTGGGGAGTCTGTATATTTTTTTCAAAATAAAAAGGTTAAATAAACATGTAAATCATCAAATTCTAGTTAGGGAGGAAAAGTCCAGAAAATCACTAATAATATAACTATTGTTATTTTAAAAATTCCAAGTAAACCCAATGTACAAAGCAAAATTCCAGTCACACTTCTCTGCTCTTCCTTCACCACGGTCTGTAGTCTCACTTCTTTCACTTGTGTTGGTTTTCTAAAGTAATCAGTCTTTCTCGTGAATTTCTCCCTCTAGTCAAAGTCCTTTATGTGATCACTATTCTGCAAAGGTGAAGTGATTAGCTGTTTCCTCCCAGAAGTGAATCTATCAGGCATGTTGAGTATGGCTGGGGAATGCTGCCTCTTAGTGGTAAGAAGCCACAGAAACACGGACATGATCTATTTCATCAATGTTGTTTGCATTGTTTTTGTGTCAAGGTTTTAAGTGCATGGGCTTTCATGTGAAGTACCTGTCATAGGTTTTGTTCATAGTATGTGCTAGTAGACCTTGGCATTCTAAAAAATTATTATAAATAATTATAAATATTCCTTCAGTTGATTTACCAATCTCTCTGAACTCATCCTTCCTCCAATTAAAGACGCCTTCCTAATCAAAGCCATCCGAAGACATAACACAGTATCTGTTTTACTGAAGCAGAGGTTATTTCTTGTTTCCATGCCTTTATATCTTGTTTTTCTCCCCTGAATGCCTTTTCGTAGTTAATGTGCTAATGACAAAGGCTTTCTTTACAATGCAGCTTCCTTGTCTAAAAAAAAGGAAAATTAGAGAAGAAAAGGAAAGGATGCTGTAGAGTTTTAGCTCTTTCCAAGCATTTTTTGTTGTTCATTTGATTAAATATATAATACAAAAATTATGTTTTGTTTTTTTTTTTTAACCATTTCCAGGAAAGCAGTGAAGTCACTGCCTGTGCTGCTCTGTTCCCAGTGTTGGGCCTTCATGGCCTGTGATGCTGGCCAAGACAAGAGGTCAGCTGAGAATTGTCCCCACTTAATTACCAAACCACAGAATGGGACCGGAAAGGAGTAGCTGGTGGATGGAAATAGATTCTCAGTGGGTAGAGGAAAACCATTGAACCCAAGATCCCCAGTGTAGCAGTAGTTTTAGAAAATATATGTAAAACCTCTCTGAAATTAGTAGGAGGTGCCCAGAAGGGCTGTGGTCCAGCCAGGACTCTCTGCCTCCAGCTCCTTCTAGTCCCTGAGCCTCTGCACAGAGCTGGAGCTTGCATAAGAGCCCAAGCTGCCTCCAGCAGTTAGAGGGCAGCTGTTGCTTCAGTGCTGTTGAAGCAGAGTGAAGATTTCCCCAGCTGCCTAGCATTTCCTGTTTGCACTCTCTGACTGCAGGGCATTATAGTTTGTGTGGAGGGTTTTTAAATTTTTTTTATTTTCCTTCTTTTCTTCCCCCTCAAGAGAATAGCTGGAAATGCAGAGGCTAGATATAGATTAGTAGATTATTTCTCAAACTCTTTGAAACACTGAGAAATGTAGAGAGCTTGGGTGCACTCAACGGTAAATTGGTAGCCCCTGGGTGTCCTGGATTTTATCATACATTTAAAAAACCTCATCTTTTTGCACAATGGTAATCCATCACGGGGAGGTTTCACATTTGATCCTTGGATATCCCCTCATGTTCTGACATGCATCACTGCCAGTTCATGTAGTGGGACAGTCCGTGAAATGAGATCCAACCGTGTGGGTGGAGGCGGGTAAGAGGGAGGTTTCCTTTTTCATTCTGTTATAAACTTTGTACATCTTCAACATAAAAATTTCAGAAATATGGAATAAATCAAGTAAATAAAGATCATTGTGTAATTCTAACTTACTGCTAATATTACGGTATGTCCTTTGAAGTAATTTCATACATTTATACAGAGACACTGTGTGTATATATCATCCAAGTCCACAGTCTCTTATCCAAAACCCTTGGAGTAAGATATGCTTCAAAATTCAGAATTCTCCAGATCTCAGAAGGGTGACGGAATGCATGTTATATAACACCCCCAGTGACTTCTTAGGCAGGTTCTCATAATTAAGCACAATGTTACTTCGGCAGTGAAATGTGTGAATATTTGCACGAAGTGGGATAAAGACTGAAGAGCCCCACCTCAGTTCACATCAGAGCTTCCCACAAAATGAATTCACATCAGGTCAGGTTTTGCTGCTTTAAGTTTTTGTTTAAAAAAAACCACTTCTATTATACATACACCTATAGCTTCATTTACTCCTGACATCAGCCCTACCAGGTAGTAGCCACAATTCTTCATTCTTAACAGCCAAAAAAACTGAGCCCGAACACTTAGTAGCTCTCAGAGCTGACGTGCAGACCAATGCTCTTCTCCCAATTCCATGCCTCTGTGCAAGCACCCTGGACTGCTGCTCAGTGGGCATGGACCTCCTTTTATGGATATAATACGGAAAATATTTAGTTTAAGTAAAAAGTATTGATTTATGTAACAGCAAGTAACACAGTGGCACAGCTGTTGGAAGAATCAGGCAAGCACTGTTCTGAGGTAGTTAACAGCCTTCTGTCTGCATGATCTTGGTCCTGGAAGCCTCCAGAGGTCCTTCTCCAGGCCCAGATCTGGAGGCACAGTGTGCAAAGCAGATGCAGGTGTTTGCCTTGACTCAGAGAATTCTGCCAAACTCAGCCTCACACTCTCTCCTTTGACCCCCCTCCACTCTTCCTGGACTTCCTATTTTCCATCCCAGCCATGGCTCTTCCCTGGGTCCTGCCGCTCCACTTGCCTGCTGCAGATTATGTGTTCTGCCTGAACTGATTTTGGATTCCTCTACAGGTTGTTCCCTTTGATCTCTCCTCAGCTGCACTCAGGCAAGGCCATCTGCTCCAGATTCAGACTCCTGGGCAGGGTCTACAGCCCAAGCAGGGTGCTGCTTTCTGGGCTGCTGTCAGCCAGCACCAGGGAACATGAGTTAGTGAGGGAATGTGGCTGGTTTGGGCTCCACTTGTACAAGCCAGCTGGGTGCTTTAGCTGCGTCTATCCTGCCAAGCGTGCCCAGTGGCCATTCTGGGCTCAGTGCTTCTGGCTCCCTCTGGAATGGGAACAGGAGTTTCAGAGTGAGACACACCTTTTCCTAAGGGTTTCCTTGGAGACACTAATCCCACGCCTTGTTTTGGACAAGAGTTCTGGATTGGAAAGGACGGCATGTTGTGTTACCCTTGGGGATTGACTGCACATGTGCATGTTAAAGGCTTGACATCCTACCATAGAGACCTGTCCAATCCAAAGACCTTTCCTAACTTAGCTGACCCTTGTGCATAGAAGCATTCATGAACTTCTATGGAACCGTTCTGAGAGATGCTGGTTTAGGTGGTTTGCTGGGTCAGGTGATCCATTTCACTTCTTTGTTGGTTTTCATTTTATCCCATTTCATGCCTACACTTCTAGAATTTATTTCTTATTTACATTTCAATGTGGAATGTCTGATACTTAGGCTGGTTGTTTCTTTACACTTTGCCTTTTTATTTTTGATTATACCCTTTAATGCCTTTGGTACGTTTAAAGTTTAAACATGAAGAAACAGTCGACTCATTTAGTCTTGAGTGAGCAGCTTACTACATTTTCCACTAAAAATAATGGGCCCTTTTCTTGACTAATTGCCCAACGTGTTAAAGCAATTGGAAGTTCAAAGAGTGGCAGAAGGCCCAAGACTTTGAAGTCAGATAAAACTGAGTTCAGATCTCTGCTCCACCATTTCCCAAGCTAAGTCACCAGAAGCAGACTCACTGATTTACTCTCTCATTCATTCATTCAGAAAACAAGGATATCAAGAAAGGCCTCAGGGAAGAGACACCCTTTGGCTGAGCCACAAATAATTAGTAGATACTTAGGAAACTATTCTCTTAGGTTTTTAGAGGCTCTTTCCCTTAAATAGAAGCATTAAACAGCATTTCAGCATTTATTTTTAGAGACTGAGATAAAAGTCTATTACTTCAGTATTTTAAAAAGAAGAGAAACTCTGGCCTTGACTCGGTGGCATTTAAGTTGTGTAAAAGGTGCTCCCTAAGTTTAAGTTTGCTGTTGGTAAAACATACTGTGTGATAAAGATGTTCAGTGAAGGCAAGGAAAATGTGATTTGATACCACTTACAGCATGGTTTTGTTCTAGTTTAAACATAACAAATTATACACGACGTGCATGGAAATGAAATTAAAAGTCTGAAAATTGATCATGAACCAACTGACTAATTATTTCAAGCACAAAAAAGAAATCTTTAGGGTTGGGATGTCTTTTTTAAACCGTAGTGTAGCTAGATAGGCTTTTTTCCTTTCGCTTTCCCATTTCTCTTGGTCTTACAAATCTTAGCTACTCTGCCTTTTCTCATAATTATCCTGAAATGGAATCAGATGCTGCACATAATGCAAAAGAAAGTAATGCTTTCATTTTCACTCTTGATGTAGGGAGATGATGCTAAATGTAACCCATCATTTACTTAAATTGAATTAGACAAAATAGAATTGCATTTTTCTGCATTAAGAAGTCTCATGTTCCCTGATCCTCCTACACCTACCCATATTTCTCTGTAAAACTTCCAGTAGAACCATACTTTTCGCTTAAATTCGGGCTTGTCAGTTCTCGAAGCCTTTGGCATAATGGTATAATGAGGCTCCCACCTTTCCTTAGGTCTTTACCAGGTCTCTCAGAGCAGTCACTCACCTCTGTTCTTTTCTCATAGTGGTTACGTCTTAGACCACAGGCAAGGGATGTCCGCTTTCTGGCTGGAGGGCTTATCTAAAGGAACTTTGGACTCCCTTAGGCAGTGGTGCCCAGACTTTACCTTGCTTCCATCTCCCCTAGAAAGCTTGTTTAAACATAGGTTGTTGGGCCCCACCCTCAGAGCATCTGATTTACTAGTTTTGAGATTTCATTTCTAACCAGTTTCATGGTGCTGACACTGTCGGCAGCCTAAGGACCACACTTTAAGGATTGTCATTCTGGACAGAGATCCAGAATTCCCTAGTGTTATAGAGAAACTGTGCCTTTGTTCCTCTAAACCCACTATCTAATTAATTATTTTTACTTTTATTGATGCCATCTGGTTCACATCGTGTATTAAATCACAAGTTGAGTGAGAAATAGGCTGCTGGTTGGTTCTATCGCCCTCTTGTGTTTCTGTGTCATATTTCTTTTTAATAACTTTCTGAATACAAAAATAATACCAGTTCATTGTTGAAAAGTTAGAAAATACAGGGAGAAAAAGCCTAAAATAAAAATCAATAATCTTACAATCCACTACTAAGAAGTTGATATATATCTGTGTCTCTGTGTCCTCTAACCATTTTTCTCTTTACACATATATCTTTTTTTATGTGTATTATTTTAATCATAAATTTTTAACAACATTGAGTTCATACTGTAGCACTGTTTTATAACCCAGTTGTCACTTATTTATATACTTTGAAATGTTTTTCTATTTTGTAAAGTATTATAGCCTAAGACCCTTCACTTAATTGGAAGCATACAGCCTCCTAAAGCAGAGCGGCCCCGTTTGAAGCGAGGTGGGAGACCCATTACCAGCGCCCCCTACCCCTGGGTCTGCAGAACCCAGAGGCCCTGTCCATGACTTTGTTTCTATAGCTGTGTAGAATGCCCATCATTCCATCATCGTTTATTTACCCATCTCCTATTTTGAACATTTCCATTTCTCACTGTTCACAATAATACTCGAGAGCATCTTCTGAAGTTCCTGCATGTGCTGTGTTATGGGTTATTTGGATGCTGGCCTTCATTTCTGTGTGAAGTCACTCTGTAAATATTTGTGTTGTCCTTGATTATTGCTTGAGCCAGTTAGGAAATGGGCAGAAAATGCCCGTGGCCCAAGGTCCCATAGTCGTATCAGTCCTTGCTCAGGTCAAGTTGAGAAGATCACTTTCTTGAGATATTTGAGACTTTTTCAAAGGTCATATTTATATCAAGGCAGAAGTTTTATAGGGGACATTGTGAACTTAGGGTTCTGATAGGAATGATGAAGTGACCCTTCTAACTCTTCAGCAGTACACGGAACTGTTTAGTTACCTTTTCATTTGTTACTTTGTTTGGGGGACAGGGCCACCATCTGCTCCTGAGGCAGTTTGAGTGTGTCCCTGTAACTATTTCCTCGTTGGTCTGGATTTTTTCCTACTGTGTTTAATTGTATCCCAGTAGCTCATTTTAAGCTATAAGATTATTATAACTGGAAGGTACATTACAGACCTTATAGACCTGTCATTTTCTCAAGGGCAGAAATGAACAATGACACAGGCAGGTGGAGTCTAGAGAGCACCAATTCTTCCCAGTTCTCAAAGCTGCTGGCTGAAGGGTGCCCTGGGAGCAGCTCTCACTGGCCCATCCGTCTCCTAAGTCTGGCCTCATCTCCTGCCTTCCATTCAGGTGCTAAGCATTCCAGGAAGACCAAATCAGGTTCCAGTTCTGTAACATTTCTGCATCTCAGAACAGCTTTCCTGGTTTGGAGGGGAATTAATTTGTTCACTTACTCAGTCAACAGGTGTTTTATTGAGCACAATGTGTCTACACTGTGCTGGATGGAGGTTTGTTATAACACTGTGGTGAGACAGTCATAGCCTCTGCCTTCAAGAAGCTTTGCTTTGACAGTAAAAAAACAGACAAGTGGGCCAGTCCTACCTAGTTGAGACTAATGGGGGATTGCAGAGGGGAGACCTATTTGGAATGGTCAAGACCTCACAGAGGAAGTGACATGGAGACTAGAAAGTACTTGGCCAATAGCAAAGGAGAAGTGCTCCAGTCATATGTTAAAGTATGTGGGGAGAGCTCCATGGGTAAAGAAGCTGAAAGGGGCTGGTGTGGTTACTGGGTAGTGGGAACGGCCAGAGGGACTTAACACAGGTCGCCAAGGCCAGACCTAACCTGGGCTGGATTTGTATCCAGTTCAGTGGGAAGCTTTTGAATGGTTTTAAACAGGAGAGTGATATGATCTGATAATCACTTTAAAAGGTCACTCTAACAGCATAACACAGGAAATGAGAATGGCCTTTGGAGTCAGTAGAAACTTTAATTAAAAATCTGACCATCTGCTTACTTACCGTTTGACCTTGGGCATGATACTTAACCTCTCTGAGCCTGTTTCCTCATTAATTGGGCGTGAGGAAGACCCATCTTACAGAGTGGTTGTGAGCAGCAACTTCAGATAACATGCATTAAACACAGTACCATTTGTCATTTTAATGAACTGGATCCAGGCTGCTCTGCCTCGGTTAGACCTGGGTATGAGGGGATGCGTTATTGCACAGCTCGTAGAGACCATCTTGCAGAATGAGGCAGGCAAACGAACGATAAAACTTACCAATGGAGAGAATGTGGTGCAATGTGAAGGACACATGGGGTCCCCTCTTTCCCCCCACCCCAGCCTCAAAAGATCTTTTCCATTTTCTGAAGTGCTGTCATGCTTTTTTCCACCACTACTGCTGAGCTTTTCAGGGGTAAAAAAAAATCCTAAGAATCAACCTAGTTACATTGTCTTAAGAGTCTGCATTGTGTCAGGCATCTTGCATGCATAGTACCAGTATCTAGATCTCACATAGTCCCCCGTAGTGACCTACGGAGGTGGCCTTATAGTTCCCACTCTCTAGGCAAGGAGCCCAAGTCCGTACCATGCCACCTGCTTCGTGTGAGCGTTGGGCACTCAGCCACAGGTCCCTGGGCAGCGGGTGGGTGATAACCCCAGGTCTCGTCTATGTTGAGTTTGTAAGTGCCCTCAACCTGTGAGCAGCATTCTTCATTTCCTCTTAATGCAAAAGCAACCAAATAAAATAAAGCTTAATTGAAAGGTCAGTAATCGCTAATAATAGTTCATTCCTGTATATAGTATGTTACAGTCTTTAAAACACGCTGTTATCTGCAAAAAGATAGTGCTGTAAATGGTTCGTTGACTTCGGAGTTGAACCGGCTTTGTGCTTAGCCCCTCCACTGACCTGGCTGAGCGCGTGTGAACAGATGACGCAGTGGCACCTGCGGGCTGTCAGGAGCAGCCAGCAAGGCTGCGTGTAAAAGCAGGCCGCCCTGTGGTGTCGCTCCCTGATCTCACACCAGCACTGGCTGGTTGAGGAAGGTGCTGGAACACCCACTTTAAAATTAGGAAACGGAGTCGGCAAGGTTAACAGCTAGCAGAGTCACCTGGGCCTGGAGTGATGCGTGGCCACACACCTCTGGGCTTCCCGGTCCTGCCGGAAAATCTTTCCTCTGTCTTAGTCTCGTGGCCACCAGCCTGCTGACACACGGGGCTCCAGTTTCAATAGTTTCAAGGTGGTAAATAGCTCCCTCGGGCACGAAGGAGTTAACCCACCAGCCAGAATACCTAATTCATGCTTGGGAAACGTGGGCTTAACTGGGGGGGGGGGGGGGGGGCTGGCTCATTGTTTTAATTGGATTTTCCCTGGTGAGCAAGTCAGCAGATCCGAATTAGCCTGACTTTCAGGAAACCTTCTCTGCATGTGAAGGGAAAGGAGCAAAACTTATGGCAGTGGAGGGAGAGTATCAGAATTAGTGCAGGATGACAGAGCAGCCGGTTGTGTCCTCCATAACTGAGGGGCAGCCGAGGTGTCGCGGAGGGGCCATCGCGGAGCTGTGCTGCTCCCTGCTGCCCCCACGCCGCCGCTCAGCAGCCCGGGGCAGCAGGGACACCCGCCCACAGCCCCCCGGGCAGCCGGGAAGCGCAGGGCAGTGACCACAGCTGCTTCGTGGCTCCTGCTGTGGGATCTGGTCAGTTCGTGAACAGAGCAGATGGGACGCCTGCCTTAAGCAGCATCCATCACCTTCTAGAGAGGAGAGATGGGTGATGGGTCAGTCATCACATAAACGAGGCCCTTCCGTTTTGTGGTGAAGCAAAGTTAGGTAAAAAAAATCAGGACCGAAGGGGGGGTGTGTGTGTGTGTGTGTGTGTGTGTGTGTGTGTGTGTGTGTGTGTTTATGTCCATAGAGGAAAACTGTCTGTGAAGTCGTCAGCAAGTCTGGTAATGTCTAAACAATCGTAAGGAATAAATGGTTATTTTTATCAAAACCAGTATTAATTACAGTTTATTTGCTCACACAAGTCACTTCTGCATAATGAAAGGATAGATAGCTTCCTCCCGACTGGTTTATTCCAAGTTTCTGTTTGGGCTTGATGGCTGTACTCTCAGGAGAAATAGCCTGTCTGTGAGGAAAGGAACAGCGGTTTGTTTGGAAAGCAGCTGTATTTACCACACCTCAGCGTCATTCCCAAAGTGGTTTTTAATGTGCTGGTGGCTCAATAAAATGCAAAAGATATACTTTTTAAAACATGCTCTTCAGCCTCTTGCTATGTGGAATCACATAAAGAACTTGTTAATTCCATGTTACCATGAAAGGAAAGGAAATGGAGTATAGTCGAGTCAGCAGGAATGGAGTCAATAGAATTTTAGTAAAATAAATGGGAAATAACTATGTGATAGATTGGAAAGGCTTTTTAATAAAAACCCGTTAATGACAGCGAAGGTGCTGCAGGAAGTCTGTCCTGTGTTGTCATGGCATGATGTTGGCTGCGTCGCACTTGCCTTTGGATATGCTATTATTACACAACAGTTTGCAAGTCTTGCTCAGGCCATTAAAAAGTGTTCTGAAGGAACTAGAAAATACATTTTAAAAAACAAAACAACAAAAACCAGGAAAGTCCCAGAATCCCCCAAGGGTGAAATCATGTGATTCATCTCTGTCACAAACCAGGACCTTAAGATATGGGAGAAAACAGGTGTCTCTTCATGGAGAGCTCCACGGAAGGAGATTTTGTTTTCCCTCTCAACGAGTAATTCCTAAACACCTTCTCTTGGGTGGTCTGCTTTCTCTTCACCGTCTCTCTGTATCTTTATAATGAAAGGTAGTTATGATTCACTTTCCACTTAAAATGACCTTTGCCAGTTTTTATAAATGAACCTACTTTTCCTGGGAGAAGTTGGGAAGAGCTTGTAAGTTTTAAGTTGTTTTCCTGTGGCCTTTTCATATAGGCTGGGAAGACTCGGGATCCGTAATACACACTATTTTGCCTTCTTGGCTTCTTATCAACCCCAAGAGTATATGTGTGGATAACCACGAGAAATTCTTAGTTCTTGAGGCTTCTATCAATGTCTCTGCAGCCCACCACCTCCTGCCCGTGCCTGACCACGGTGACGACATGGGGGGGGTGGAGACGTGTCATGTGTTTGCTGTGTGGTCAGTCTATGGCTTTTGAGGGACTTTCCTTATACGCAACCCCCACATTGAGTATTAACCACAGAATTTCATAATTCCTTTGCTATTTTTTTCATGCAGCTTTCAGATCAAGGTGGCAATAACATCACGGGTTGTTTTTCTGCTTCATTTCACAAAGGATTTGAGCCATTGTGACTAAACATTAAAAATGGTTTATAATCACTATGTTTTCATTTGTTGTTTTAGAATGTATACCTTTTGCAAATAAACAATATGTATGTTACCAAAACTTTTCAAAAATGCAGAAAAGTACAGAGTAAAAAGAGTTCCTCTCCCCTTGCCCACCCAGTTCCCACAGGGACCCAGTATCAGCAGTTTCTTCTGTGTCCTTTCAGAAATAACTTAAGCATAACATACTCTATTCTCTTTTTATACAAATTCTTGTACACCATGAATTCTGTCTTACACTTTGCTTTATCTCATAACAACTTATCTTGGAGGTAAGTTAGACAGAAAGAGCTTTCTCGTGTCTGTGGCTGTTTAGAACTTCCATACTTTACTCATCAGTCTCCTGTTGATAAACAATGACCTTTCCATCAGTTAAAGTGCCCTGTAGAGAAGAACCTTATAAGCACGTTTCTGTATTTCCTTCATTCTACAAATGTTTATTGAGCACCTACTCTGCTAGGCTGTGTTCTAAATTCTGGAAATGTAGTAGGCCTTACTCTCAAAGAGGACACAGCAAACCACTAAGGAAACAAACATATAAAATAGGAATGGTAAGGGTTTTAGAGAAAATAATGCAAGGATCTCCATGAACAGAGGAAAGGTAGGTACTGGCTTGATCAGTGGAGGGCGGGATGAGCGCCACCTCACTTACCTGCCATCCACATAAAGTCCTAAAGCACAGGATAGCAGGATGCAGGCGCTTATATCCCAGGCATGAGATTGTTGGGGACTCAGCAAAATGTTATTTCATCTACCCATCTAGGGCAGAGGGTGAATCCTGCTAGTCTTTATCTTTCCCATCTTGTATCCAAAACGAGTGTTTTTCAACCTTGCTTTTTTTTATTATTATTACTTGCAAACCCTCACCCCAAGGATTCTGCTTAAAGACATTGTCTTCTCATCACTTCCCCCATAAAATTTAATACCGTAGGTTTTCTCTGCATCAATGTACGTACTGTTTCCCTTTGGAAGGCCACAAATCATCATAATATCAGATTCTTTTTCACCTCACTCCCCAGGAATCAGGGCCCTAGACCCTCACAGACCTGTACTGAATCTTCAGCCTCTTGCTGCTGGCTGGCCTGCCAGCCAGGCTTTCTCTGTATGGGTGGTGGTGAAATTGCATGGGTAGAATTGTCTTGGTAGGAATCACTTTGTCTTTGAAATGAGAAAGAAAGAGTTGGTTGTTTCTGTTCAGCCCCTGGTGGTTTGCACTGAAAACTTACTCGTGTAAAATTGGGGGGCAGGGAGGGTAGGGGTGTAGGATGACTTGCCAACAGCGGGAAGCCTGGGATGAGAAGCACAGGAAAGGCTTAGGGAGAAGTGGGCCAAAGGAAGGTCTCCCGCATTGCCGTATTCATATTTAATGTCCCAAAGGATTTTATAAATAAGCATGTGCTCAGCACTTCCTAGGTGTCAGGGAATGAGCCAGCACTTGCCACGGGCATTAACTCATCCTGTCTTCACAACAGCCATCAGGAGAGGTTAGAATGTTCTCACTTTAGCCCAGTCAGTGTGGCTCAGGTCCCTGGTTCGATTCCCAGTCAGGGCACATGCCTGGCTCTTGGGCTCAATCCCCAGTAGGGGGCATGCAGGAGGCAGCCGATCATAGTTCTCATCTCTGTCCCTCTCCCTCCCTCTCTCAAATCAATGAAAACATATTATAAAAAAAAAAAAGAATGTCCTCACTTTAGAGGTGTGGTTAGGAAGGTCAGCACAAAGCCAGGCGTGACGGTGCCTGCCCTCCTCACACCACCACCTCCCTCCGCCTCCGGTGCAGTAACATGGTGGAGGGCTTGCTGGCCGCATGCTGACTGCACTCGTCCCTGGGGTGTGAGCTCTCTGAAGGCAGCAGTGCTGTTTTATTTGTCTGCCTCCCCAGCCCCTAGTACAGCAGGTGTCAAAGAATAGGTACTTAGGAAGATTGATGATGGATGGACGGACAGACAGACAAATATGCTTACACTTAAGTAAAATTCTTCAGTGAGTTCAGTGAGGGAACCCAGCCTCTCCATCTGTAACCCGGTTCTGTGGGTGGCTGCAGTCTTAGTTCTATGCTGCTAAAACTGATTTCACCAAGATACAGCAGGTCCTCCAATAACAACGTTGTTTTGCTCAACAGCATTTCATTATAAATGCTGATGAGATGCTATGGGAACTTACCCTTGTTTCTGTCAGTTAGCCTGTGGTGTAACTGGTTTCGTTGCCTCTTTTCCCTTAAAGTCACAGAACCTCTCATCCATGTTAAGTGAGGGCTTACTGTACTGGATCTCCTGGAAGGCAGATTCCACTGTCCTGGCATTGCTGATTCTGTCTGCACTTGTCCGTCCCTCCCTTGTTTCCTGCCACCCCTCTCTCCACTGGGTAGCAGCTTCATCTCTCTCCTCTGTAGACTCCTCTTCATACCATCTTAAAATCAAAGAGGCCCAGGCCACTGGCTCAGAACAGTGAAGAAACCTGCACCCCAGCAGCAGATGGCGCTGCCTAAATACCTTGTCTTCTTCACGAAATCTAGACCCTGAGGATACAGTTGTGAGCAGGGCAGTCAGGGATCTGCCCTCATTAAGCTTATGTTCTGGTCAGGGAGACAAAATATATATATAAACAAACCAGATCATTTTAGGTCATGGTAAATACCATAAAAGAATATAAAAAGGAAATTTTTAAATGTAAAGAATAGAATTAAGGAGGCTGTAAATGCAAGTTGTATAACCTCACTCTGACTGAGGCACTTGAAGAAGTCAGATTGTGAGCCGAGGCATCATGCACAGGTGCACATACGCTGCTGTACCGCGTTCAGAGCGCCGGCCCTGGGGCACGCCGCCCGATCCAGAGGGGTCAGTGATGCCGCCTGACCTGGAGGTGTCCCCCTGGCGGGTGCATGGGGTCCTGGCCTGAAGTCTGGTGTGCGGGAAGTGAGGTCAGCATTAGTGGCCTCACTGTTCCATGTTTCTCTCTTTTCTAACAGCTCCCACCTTTGCTTTGTCTTTCAGCTCCAGGGTCTGAGCCACAATGTGATCTTCACCTTGGACTCCCTGTTAAAAGGAGACCTGAAGGGAGTCAAAGGAGTAAGTGTTCAGAAATTTGATTTTCACTGTAACTTGAAAGGATTGATTTTTTTTTTCTCTTTTAAGATCTTAGTGCTACTTGTATTTGAAAGGCACTGTGAACATTTTTATCATAAAAAAGTGTTGTCGGAAAATGATCAGTGGAAAAGATGTGCCACTTTCCATAACGTTATTGACTGAGGAACAAAATTCAGACACTTTGGGGAAGATTGAGGGCCAAGGTGGGTGGGGCAGCATCCGCACCTGGGTCTCAGCTCCATCCCTAGTGGACCCCGTGGGCACATGTTGTGCTCCATAAGGTACGGAAGGTGCTGGGCCCACCCCCAGGGCTTGTATGCGGTCACCTCCCCAACCCCTCACAGTAACCAGGGAGTCGGGGAGGTGCTTCACAGTGACCAGGATGCTCGCCCTTCCTACGCTCTCAGGCCAGGCCTCTCGTCTGTAATAATAGTGCAATGTGTGTGCGCGTGGCTTGTAAAAAGTTTAAGCGTGTTGTGAAGGAAAGCATTTTTGCTAAGATGTTATTTCAAAATTATTTACTCACCTTTAAGCAACAGTACATTCAATTTCAGTTTCCTTTTCTCTTTTCTAAGGACCTCAAGAAGCCATTCGACAAAGCGTGGAAAGATTATGAGACAAAGTTGTAAGTGGGTTTTTTCTTTGTTTTGTTTTCATTTGGTTTGGGTTTTCTTATATTGTCTTGAGTTTCCTAAGAAAAAGAATGACTGGGAAAAAGACAGAGCCCTTAACTTACATCTTCTGGACAAAAAAAGTGCTTAGTACCTGCTTATAAGGGTGAAGAGGTTGGCCTGCCTGGTGGGTCACTGGAGGGCTCAGGGAGGTGACGCACAGGAGCCCTGGGCGTGGGCCCCGCACCTCTGTACCTTACAGAGCACAGCACGTGCCTGTGTTATGATTCTGAGACGCTGTGACACCAGGCTGTGGGGTGGGGTGGGAGGAGAAATTATTTTAAAGCATTTAATAGAAATCTTGGCAGAAACCTCAATAACTGTAAACATAAGAGAATAAAAGCATTTCTGAAGGCGACAATAGCAGCAAAATGACAAGGAAAAGAAACATTCAGGATTAAATATTTTTCTCCCAAACCACTTTCATAATTGCTTACGTAATAACTACATTGTCGGAGCCTTGCCGCCTTAGGAACACTGTTGTGCGTTGACGTTAAGTGCAGCTGAGAACAAAGGGGCTCGTCGGGTGGTCAGCTGGTGTAGCTGAACGCTGCGGGCACTGCCCTGCTCTGTGAAAGTGGGTCGCGCGCTCGCGAGTGACTGAGCACTGCCCCGCCCGGAGGCAACTGCCTGCACTCGGAGCGAATAGAACGGAGCGCTTAGGAAGGGGGTGGGAGCTCCCAGCTCGGGAAGCATTTTGCTGTAACTTGTGGGCCATATCTCCCCTGTAGGACACAGGACACCCAAACAAGGCATGTGCTTTGTCAGCCGAAGTACTGCAAGACTTGGTGGCACAGTTGTATTTGTATAATAATCTACGCGTCAGTTGAAGACCTTGACGTGTCTGGTTGTCAGTATTATGGTTATCATAGAACATAAAATGTTCTAAGAAGACCTAGGTGTCATTCACAGCACCTCTACCAAATGGTATATAGACTTGTCTGTTCACTGGTCTATATTGTTCTCTGAAATCTGAACTCGGAGAGGACAGTGACCACCTAGTCCCTGTGTGTGGTGTTAATCTCCCAGTATCTACCGTTCCTTGGCATAGAGTTGCTGCACAGGGAACATTTATTGGAGGAGTAAAGGATTATCCAGACCTAGGAATGTGTAACAGGAATAGTGCATTGAGTGGGCCCTGATCTCACCAGGAAGATTTTGGTTTTGTCTTTGTTTTTTAATAAATCCCTGTCAACAAATTATTTTCCCACGATAGGCTTCTTTCCTTCTGACATGGTGTGGTATAGGAAGAAAAAAAGCTGAACGTGTCTGTTTGATGGAGTGAGGCTCATTTGATTATGAGTTACAGAAAACTAAATGACTTAGTGCCAAAAAGATTTATTAACTTTGATAACGAAGGAGGCTGCACGTTTTCTCTGGTCTTCCATTTAGAACTCCAGAGGCAGTGAGAGGTCGTGGTTAGGATCACAGGCTTGGGAATGAGATCTGCATGAGAATCAACTTCGATGCCCCTCACCTGTAAAATAATATAAACATTACCTACTTCTCAAAGTTTTTGTAAGGGCAAGGGAAGGTCATGTGCTAAAGCAATTGTCATAGTTGCCTAGTGTACAGTAGGGACTTAAATAATTTTTATTAGGTTTAATGATCAAATATTATTTGACCAAAACAATACATATTCATAAAACGTCAAGTAGTACTCGTATCAGTGAAGACTTACCCCGACTGCATACAATAGAAACCCCGGACAACAATGGCTACAACATGGAGTTGAATATAAAGCATTCTAGGGTGGCCAAGCACCCTTCACAGCACTTCCCGCACGACACACAGACTGTGTGGCTGGTCGAGTGTCTGTTGTCCTCAGCATCTAAACTCAGAGAGTTTGTGCTGTACCTGATGATACAGGGCTCTTTTCCAGTGATGAGGGGCGAGTGAATATTAAGTAGGCAGCCAGTGAGCTTCAAGTGGAAAAACTCAGCAGCCCTCTGCCCAACCCTCCCTACCTCCTGGGCTCTCCTTTTTCCAACTCTCACCCGAACCCTGGTTCATCTCCCTGTTCCTCAGTGTTCTCTTGCTGGTCTTTCCTGGTTGCTGTGGTCAGCGAGGATTTGGCTCTCTAGCACAGACATCACTTGCCTGGCCCCCCCCCATTCGTCTAATGTCCAGTATGATTGATACAGTTGTGCTGAGTATCCACTGCAGTCTCAGTGAGGGGTTAGGATTGAATTTCCATTCTTATAGTTCAATCTTTTGCTGCTGCTTAGTGAAATAATTACCTCATTTCTTCCTTTGCTTAGTTCTGTATGAATCTTTTGTGAATTTTTGTTATCTTTTCCAACAGATGTCCTACACCAATTAATACTGATTCTGTTTAGAAAATACATGATGTGTATTACTGTAATGATTATGTATCTATTCTTAAATTCCCTGTCAGTTCCTTCCTTTCTCTCCTGGAGACATCCATCCCGAGCTCTTCACGTCAGTGGGGATGTCATTCTGTGCTGCCCCCTAGTGATCGGTCTTCTACTTACTCTTGCCCAGGGTAATCCCAATTTTGCTAGCACACCACCTCCAGTCCTTTCCAAAGAACAGCTCTAAAGGAGGTAAAATTTTCAGGTTTTGAGGTGCCCAAAACTATCTTCATTCTGCCATCACATAGAATGAGAGTTTGGCTGAATGTATAATCTTAACTTTATAATCATTTTCTTTCAAAATGTCAAAAGTATTTCTTTTGTTGGTAATGAAAAAATCTGATGCCTCAAATAAGCCAGGCAGAGAAAGACAAACATCACATGATCTCGCTTATATGTGGAATCTAAAGAACTTAATAAACTGATGAACGGAATAGATTCAATGACATGGAAGCATAGATCAGACTGACGAATGTCAGAGGGATGGAGGAGGGTGGGTGGGTAGAGGGGGAGAGAGTAACCAAAGAACTTATATGCAGATATGCACAACCCAAGGACATGGACAATGGTGGGGAGAGGGATTGGGGAGGGGGATGGGACGGGGTGGAACGGGTCATTGGGGAGAAAAAGGGACATCTGTAATATTTTAAACAAAAAAACAAAAAACAAAATCTGTTGCCTCTCTGATCCCCATTTATTTTTCTATGATATGTGGAGTTTTTTTGGGGGGGGGTATTTTCAATTAGGAAATGTTGAGGTCTTTTTTTTATAAAGGATTTTACAAAGTTTCTTCGTGGGCTATGGTGTATCCATTGACCTTCTGTTTGCAATTTTTAGTTCTTCAATTCTGGGATATTTACTTGTAATTCCTCTCATCTGTTTTGTGTGGGGTTTTGTTCTCATTTTTCTAAAACTCCTCCTCATATTATGTTGGACTTTCTAGATTGTTCTTATAATTCTCTCTGTTCTGTTTGTTATATTTTAGGTCATTTCTTCAACCTTTCTTTCCCACTGTTTCAGCTGACCTTTTTATGTTGGCTATCATATTTTAAATTTCTGAAAGGTCTTTTTCTCAATTAATTGGGTTTTCTTGTGTGGGTTGGGTTTTTTGTTGGTTGGTTGGTTGGTTGGGGGGGGGGGGTCGGTTTGGGTTGGGTTTTTTTTCCTTTTAATGGTTTCTTGTTTCATAGGGGCACTGTTCTAGCTCTCTGGTGATATGGTTGCACTTCATGAAATTTTCTGCTCCCTGTTGCCTCTAGTTCCGTTCACCACCACCCTGCCACTTTTTATTTTGATCTCACACTTTCCTTTTGGAGCCTTTTCTCACTCATCTTAGAATCCTTGACTGCCTCTTCGTATCTCCGCAAGACACCCAGACGTTGATGAGAGCCTATTACATCAGCGGGGTTTGTCAGGAAAGCAGTGAGCTGCCTTTTTAGGTTTTAAGTTCTGGGATGTCAAGACAGCTTTCCTATCAGGAGTAGTCTGAATGTCAGTATCTACAGTGTGTCTTCTGGACCAGTCAGTTCCCTCAGCCCCCTTCCTGGATTGTATATGGGAACTTTCTTTCCAAAAGCTACACAGGCCAGGGAGGCAAGGAGCCTGTCATTGGGGTGCAGACTTCCCCTTTGATCTGCCCTTTCAGTTATTTGTAGAATTATGTCACCCTTTTTTATCTCCACTTGTCTTGTCTCTGGGACATTACCCTTTTTGAATGACTTTACTGTCATGTTAGTGGGATTGCTGAACGAAGAAGAAATAAACGTGATCGAGTCACCATGTTAACTCAGAAATCTGTTATTACTGCTAAGTTACGCCTGCCCCTCATGTTTCTTCTCAAGTGTCTATAGCGTCCTGCTGCTTCTCCTACCCACGCCAAGGAGGAGAGAACTGAGATTTATTTTTCTTCTGGTAAAAACCTGCCATCACGCCTGTGTTACTGCCAAAGTGACATGAAAGGCTTGCTTAAATGTAACATTAGAGTATTAGCATGAATCCCAGCCAGGTTCATAATAGGTTTTCCATTGATTGGGTTCATGGGTTGATTTTCCACTGTTTGTATATAGACAAGGATACTGGCTTTCTTTGGGGTTTGATTTTCCACCACCACAATTTAAAAGAAGACTTGAAGGCAAAGTCACTTACTCTTTGCGTTCACAACTAGAAATTACAGGCTAGTTCTGAAATTAGAAGTCTGTTTTCAAGGTCAGTGGATTTTTGGAGAGAGGACTGTGACCATTGGTGTTATTACCAGAGCATCATCTATCATAGCCAAGCATTAGCCTCGGGCACTGTAGGTTTAATGTGGGGCCTCTTCCTTCTTACTGTTCAGGTCCCCTCTCCACTGAAGAATGCTTTATGGATTCCAAATTATAGATTGGGACTTCTCCCAGTCCTTACTTTGTACAACCCAACACCAGGTGGTTGAATGATTAAAATGTGTTATTGGGATATGGAAACAGCCCATGCTTAGAAGACTATTGGAAATTATATATATGACTAATTTTTGTGCACAAAGACCCGTTATATACTTTGTCTTAAAATAATTCTAAGTCTAATCATCTATTGAAAATCAAAATATGCCTCAGTTCTTCGACTTTCTGATTCTTTTTCATCATAAAGTACCCAAAAAAAAGTAAACTATCAAAATTTCTTCATGCCAGCCAAAATGTAAGAATTTGTATAAATCCACCCTGTGGGAGATCAAAGTTAAATATGAGAAGTTTCTAGTAGAAAACCCATTCCGTGTGTTTGTTCTCTTTGAACTTAGACTTTTACTTCTGATTGCTGTTACCAGCTTAAGGATCGCTGCATCTTAACTCTAGTAATCAAGAAATAATCCAGTGATTCTCACTGAAGGAAGGATGTGTGTGTGTGTTAATGGTGACATCTGCTTTAATTCTAGTACAAAAATTGAGAAGGAGAAGAGAGAGCATGCGAAACAGCACGGGATGATCCGCACAGAGATCACCGGGGCCGAGATTGCAGAGGAAATGGAGAAGGAGCGGCGCCTCTTTCAGCTCCAGATGTGCGAAGTAAGAACAGGCTTTTCAGCCATTTGCCTAGAATTTCATTAATTGGGATCCTTCCTGTGGGTCAGCGGTTTTCATGCTTAAAAGCAGGCTATGCTTGATTATTAGAGGAGGGGACAGTTACTTAAGGTTCTAATCTCATTTTTCTCCAAGCCTTTGGGATCGTCCATGTCACTGTTGTCTCATATTTTGAGCCCGGGGCCTGTGGGGCTCTTTAAGCCAAAGCAGGATTCTTTGGTGAGAACTTTAATGTTGCTTGCGAATGAGTGTGGAAAGAAAAATTGGGGGTGAGAGGTAACACTGGTGAATATTAGGTTTTACTGGTACAGTTTTAAAGCATGTTGTTTTTTAACCATGTGTCCAATTTGAATGAAAGCTGAAGTGGTCATTAAGAAAGTCTATGAGTTCATGGGGGAAAAAAAAAAACACAACAAAAGCATGCTGCCTCAAACTTAGAGCAGTGGTTCTCAAACTGCGTTCCCATAGAACACCAGCCGGCCTTGACCTAGAGACCAACCCCTCTGACATTAATACTGAGTAATAGAATTCCTTTTGCTGTTTTTGGAAACTAAAACTGGATAGAGTTTTCTTAATTTTAAGTTTTCCTTCCTTAATTTTTTTCTCCCTCCCCCAAACCTTTGGCTCCTCCTTGAACTTGTCTGTCACGAACACTTCACACAGTGAAATAAGTGAACAGGAGGCGAACCGTGTCAACAACAAACCGTGGCCAGCTGTAAAACTCAGAACTAGTAATGTTCAGTGCACAAATTAATAATGCGTTACTTTTATCATTTCATTTTTAGTAGCAAAAGTTCTTTCTTATCTCTTGGTCTAAAAGTCTTAATACCTTATGGCACATTCCTTGGAGAAAGTGCTGTTTCACTTGTTTTCCGCACAGAATGGTTCATCTTTCAGGTCTTGACCACGTGAACACAGAGTTTGAGAACCACTGCACCAGAGGAAATGAATCAGTTATTCCAGAATGTTTTGCTGTGTTTGATTTCTGCGTGTCTAGTAAGCTAATCTCAAATGTTTATAAAATGCTAACACGCTAATCGATTTGTTTAGTACACTCGTGCCTGTGTCGGATCAGCATTCCCTAAATTAAGCTCACACCATCTGAAGACAGCCGAGGCCCAGTAGCTGGTGCAGATTCACAAATGAGGGACTGCCCCCAAAACCATGACTGAAGAGCCCTGTCTGTAATGATCAGCTCCCAATTCTGTTTTATTTCCACAGTATCTCATTAAAGTTAACGAAATCAAGACCAAAAAGGGTGTGGACCTGCTGCAGAATCTCATCAAGTATTATCATGCACAGTGCAAGTAAGTAGAATATTGTCTTCATGATTCAGAGCCCAAGTAAAGGCCCTTCACTTCAGTTTTCTTGCTACTTTCTGGTCTTCCTTTGGTCACTCTATGGTGGTATAATGGCCTTCCAGCCAGTGATAAGAAGTAGTATTGTCGCCCAGATTCACTATTTTCTGTAAACCAGTAACTCAAATTAGTGCAACTGTTTGGCTACTTGAAAGTGCTATGGTACTTAGAAAGGCTGGCATTGGCTGTGACAGCCTGTGGGACTCTTATTACAGTCACTGTGTCCTTGCCTCTAAAGAGCCCTCCCTGGCAGTCCTCTGCCCCTCCCCTTTTACTTGGCATCTTACCTGTTACTGGGTCATTTGTACCACACATTCTTACTTGGGATTTTGTTTTTTTGTTTTTCATTATCTAAATTAAGTGAAATTAATGATATGGACAGTAAAAATACTCTGCATTTGTACCTGGATTGCTGGTATATTTTGAGAGACATACCGGCCCCTATTTTGTTTGTTCACATGGTCAGGCTTCCTTTTTATGCTGTTTGAGGTTCTACAACACCACATTTGCTTTTTTACTTCTTGTTTACTTACCAAGTTAGCTTTTGTGGGTTTTCTGGTAGTTTTTAAAGTCTGTATTGAATTGGTGGAAGTCACAGACAAAATGGTGCAAGGACTTTCCCCAGCCATCCAGGCAGCTCCCATACTTAAAAGTGGAGTGATATAAAGGCCATCAGGACTCGACAGGACGCTAACTCTCCAGAAAGTTAACATGTATAACTTCCTTTGATAAGCTTTCTTAATTCTTCTAATGATGTTATGTCCAGAGAGATCTTTACATTCACGTGAAACGTTCTAGAAGGTTCGCATTAATGTTGTGGGAAACATACAAGGCCTGAGTCAGATGGATAGGTAGGTTCAGATCCTGGCTCTGCAACTGGGTGACCATGTGATCCTTCTCAGGTGCTTCTCAACCTCAGTCTCCTTGTCTGTCAAATGGGGTTAAGGTTTGTAGGCCCACTTGGGGTTTTGTGAGGATATGGGAGTTAAATGAGATAATGATGCATGTGGATGCTCAGCCCAGGGTCCACTACATGAATGTGTCCTGCTGCTCACCCACTCCTTTACCGCCTCGCAAGTGTCATTACGATCTGCAGGGTAAAGAGCACTTACAGGAGGCCCTTTATTACCCTCCGTTTTACGGGTAATAATAGTAAACATTTATCGGGAGCAATCAGGGAATTGCAGCTGAGAAAGGAGGAGCAGAGCTGCCCCGTGTCACTTCCTTTCATTTCATCGATGTGCAGCATCTCAAAGCGCTGAAACATGCATTTTGTCGGTGCCACCTCAAGGAAAAGCAGTGCCCTTCCTCCGTCCAGCGTGGGCCTGGAGTGTTTCTTGTGTGCGGCTCCGACATCAGCTTGCTTGTTCTCCATGTCAGATGGGACTTTCTCAGGGTGGGGATGGGGATACTTTTTGCTAACACGGTGCCCACTAGCCACACGCCACTTGCAGTGTGGCCGGTGAGACTTCACAAACTGAACTTTTCATTTATTTAAATTAGTCGCATGTGATCAGTAGCAAATTTAAACTCACCTTTAAAAAAAAAAGAAAAAAGTGATTAAATTCCCTTCATGTTGAAAGTGAAAATAAACACCTTTACAAAAATATCTTCAGAGACTATGTGTCCCTCTGGGAAGGGAATAAGTCCTTGTATAATAAGCCCATGCCGTCCTGGTGAAGAAAGGCAACATTGATCGAGTGCATCCTGACTGCCCAGCACTTGGCTGAGTGGTTTTGTGTGTGTCATCTGTAGCATTCGCCCCATCAAGTACAGATATCATGAGCAGAAGTGAAGGGACATGCCAGGGTCCCATAGCTAAGCTATCTCTGGTCACAGAGCCCTTCCTTTTCCATTGCAAGACGTCCTGACAGCATCCATCTAACACGGAAGTGTTCTACCCTCAGAACCTTTCTCCAGAAATTATTTAAGTGCAGTATCAGAGAACAGAATTGGTTTTGCTGTGATTGATGTGGTAGCCACGCTTCCCTGATGTAGAAGATGCTGGCTCTAAGGAAGACGTGTCTTGCCTTGTGGATGGGACCGTGCTGACGCCGTGAGCTTAGGGATGGCCTGCTCTGGGCAGAACCTTGCTAGCTGCTATAGGGCTGGCACTTAGGCCTGGGCACAAGCAAATGCTGATAAGATGCCCTCCCCTTGGCAAAACTAGGGATAGCTGCTTGGGAAGGCAGCAAGTGAGCTGAGCGACAAGAGAATGAGTTTGGCAGGGAAGGGCATTTCAGGCAGAGGGAACAGTGTGTGCAAAGGCAGGAGGGGCAACTAGAAATAATGTAGCGTGGTGGAGCCCAGAGTTCTTGAGGGAAACTAGTAGAAGATAAAACCAGAAAGATATTCGGGGTCCAGAACATAAATGCTGTGCCAAGTTGTTTAACTTTCATCTCCATAGGCAATGGTGAACAGCTGGATGTTGGAAGATAAGGGTTTAAATGTAGCTTTCCAGTTAATAGTTAACCGAAAAGCCCTCTTTCCACGGCTCCCTGTTGCTGAATAACTTTCTGAAGATAGTGTTTCTCATCCTCACTTCAGTACGGTTCTCGCTGAAGATGAGACTCAAAGAATTTTGGAACCTGTAGGAGTTCAGTAATCACCCTGATGGCCTGTTCTGATGGGGTTGTCCAGTTACCATTGACTGTACACATTAAGCTGAATATATATATGGAACCCAAGATATGAGCCCTAAAAGATATGCTTCATTCCTAACCACTGAGTTAGCCTCTGCTTTGTGCCAGGGACACTTGGACGTGGAAATGAGACAGTCCCCATCTTCACTGATCTCATCCTTTTGTGGGGCGACAGCAACACAGATAAAGTGTATTGAGAAATAATCTGCTGTGGGGGCAGCTTTCAACACAGTAGAGAAAGTTCTAGACACTGAAACACATGGGCTCCCGAGTAGACATGCTCAGACAAGAAATATCTTCACTGGGTAGTTAAGCACAGGGTGTCAGAATCAGAACCTAGACCTGAATCCCGTTTCTGCCACTTCCTAGTTGTATGAGGAACTTGGGCAAGTCACGGCTCACTCTGCCTTTGAACTGGAGATGCGATTGAAGCACTTACTGACTCATTGGGCTGGTTGCGAGGAGTTCATTCAATAATTCATGGGAAGTGCCAAGCTCGCTGGGCATTGGATAATGCTCGGCCACATTGGGCTTATCTCTCAGGGTGAAATAAAGCACCTTCTCATGTTCGTGGTGGGATAAAGCCCTTCAGGTCCGCCAGTACTATTGACCCAACATCCTGCGTCTCATGTGTGTTTGGAACACGGGGACCTTTGGGGAACTGAACGAATGCTGACTTGTGTCCAGCCTCTATTTCTCATTCCATCCCATCTCTTTTTAGAGTTAATTTCATGATGCCCCACTGGTTAATGTGTCCCCGTCTCTCTCTTGAATTCAAATGAGGCACAACCAGGGGGAGCTGTTCTGTGTGTAGAAGAGCAAACACATCATGAGGTCATTGTGTGAGACAGCGACTAATTTGCATTGTCTATGTGATGTCTGCTAGCACCTGACGGTAGTGCTTCCATAAGCGTCTGTTGGCACTTCTTTAAAAAATACTGAAATTTGTTTTACACATCTTTTGTGTAGATATGTGGTAGAGAGTAAATATGTAAGGATTTTTGGATTTTTCAGACAATTATGGGTCATTTCATTTTTATACTGCTGGTAACTGATGTTTTCCATTGTAGTTTCTTTCAAGACGGCTTGAAAACGGCTGATAAATTGAAACAGTACATTGAAAAACTGGCTACTGATTTATATAATGTAAGTTCTTTATAAAATACATGCATTTTAACTTGCTCTGTAGATAAGTATCAGTAAATTTGAAATCTGTATAGGAAAGTATTAAAGAAAAAAAGACTAGTTAAGTGGTGTGTCCGAATGAAGACAGATGAACCTTCAGTTTCATGCAGGGAAGTCGTCAGCGGTGGAATGTTCCAGAGTATGTTTTGGGTGCAAAGGAGGAGCAGGGAGGAGAGTCTAGGGGATGCTTCTAGGTGACTCTCTGTTCAGGTTCAGTAGCATCATGGGTGCCCTTCACTCAGCAATTGCAAAAAGAACGTTGGATCGTGAAAGGTTAAAAATTGTCTCTGAGTAGGTAAGGGTATGAATTTTTTTGGCTTGCTTGTTTTATATTGCCTATTTTTTTCTCATATCTAGGTTTTGCTTTTATAATAGCAAAATCTGAAGGAAGCTTTCCTGAGGAAGAAAACTAAATGCACATGTTTAAATGTCCACCTTGATTCCCATAAACTGCTTGGCAGTGAATAATATTAAAAATATATGTTTTATGAGTGCAAATTCTTATGTTCAAATAAGGTTTTAAGGTTACAGATAATGCCCTGTGTCTTTATATAACTTTAAAAAGTATATAGCTGTTAGTTTTTTTCTGATTTTCTTTTACTTGTTAGCATGGTTCTGGTTGTGATAAAGCTCTAAGTGTTTAAAGAGCAGCAGCCCTTTGCCCTCGTGTGTACTTTGTAAACCTTCCCATATGCGTGAGCCCATTGCATTTGGTCCTCAGGGTTTTCCTCTGGCCCTTCAGTCTCATCGTGGTATTCTCACTACCACCTTTTGAAAAAACAAAAGCAAGAGACTCCATGTTATATCTTAACTTTGTTTAAAATGGAACTTTAGAGTTAATTATCTAGCCTAGATGTATTATTTAATAAGAAAGCATGTTGCATTAGTCACTCATTTCAGAACTCACTGGTACCTTCCTAAGATGAGAAAATTGTGCCTCTTATATTAAAAATGATACCGTGTGAAGGATTTGAGTGAGGAAATCAACTATATTAGTGAATTGTTTGATGAGTAGTATATCTGGGTGAATGAAGCTCGGTTTGTAAATGTATAAAAGATAAATGACAGAGTAATTTTTTTCTCCCATAGATAAAGCAGACCCAGGATGAAGAAAAGAAGCAGCTAACTGCACTCCGGGACTTAATAAAATCCTCTCTTCAGCTTGATCAGAAAGAAGTAGGTGCTGTTCCCAGCAGGGCTAGCCATGTAGGCAAGCCTCTGGTCATGGCCTTGGCACTTCCTGACCTGCAGAACGGGGTTGTTGACAGCTTCCTGCCAGGGTGGTTGTGGGGCAGAGCAGAAACCAGACACAAGGGTGCACCTACCGCATTGCCCAGGGTAGAAACCGTGTGTTAGTTTCCCTCCCTCCTCATGGAAGAGATGTCCTGAGCCCCGATCTACAGCTCCATGACTGGACTTTCTGCCCTGGCAGATTTGTATTTCAGGAGTGTATCTTCTCAGAATGTGGAAGGAGAGGCAGTGACATGCACACCCCTGTCCTCTTTAGCTCATCTCTCTGGGCAGCCAAAGGTGGAGGGCTGTCTCATTTTGCCAGGGAAGTAGAGGAATAGTCTGAGGCACAATCCTATAGAAATTTGGTCCCCTAGTTAGGAAAATGAAGGTGAGAGTCCTTGGATATTAAAGTGGAGTGTACAAAGCATGGTAGATGTAATTTTACTGCTCAGATTCTTAATTATAAATCTCATTTGTTCAGACGTTTAATTAGCAGTACCTACTATGTGCCAGTGGCTGTGCTAGGCAGTAAGCATTAGTCCCTTCCACTATGGAGTTCATTATCTGGTAGAGAGAGAGAGAGCATCAGCTATATGAATAAGCAGTCATACCTGAAAAGACACAGAGATGAAGAACTACCTGGCATCTTCAGCAGGCGACAGTTTGGGGTAAGGTGGGTGGAGGCATGAGATGCCATTTCTGGGGTGAAAATTCAGGCCTGATAACAGAGCACCTTGGATGCACACTGCAGGGCATGGACGTCATGCTACGGGTGAATTAAATAGTGAGCATCATTTGTTACATGGAGAAGGTGGGAACGTGCCTGTTTATATTATGAAATTATTATGCATGGAATTTAAGTGTAATCTCTAAATGCAGTATTTAATAATAATCATAAAATATAGCGTTTTTTATATTTTTAATTCCTCATATCTCACAATGGAAAACTATTTGTAATTTCCTAAACTTTCTGAAAGGGATTCATGAGTCCAAGCGAACCCCCTCAAACGTGGGAAGCCTGCCCAGCAACACTGATCCTGCCCAGTGATACTTAAGGTTGTCTGTACTGAGTGGCTGGAGCCCTCTCTTCTTCTCCTTCCAGTTTTTACACACATGTTGGGATTTGTGAAGTGAGAGAAGTTCATAGCCCTTTAACATTGGGCTCCTGCTCACCTGTGGATGAAGGAGTCAGTACCAGAGTAATGTGTGCTTTGCACCCACATCGTGCAGAGCGACAGCCAGCACCTGCACCAGCCTGAGAGGCCTCCTTGAGGGTGTGATTGCTCAGCATAAGAGCAATAGAAAGATCCAAATTGTGGGGGGAAGAGGTAGATCTCTGTCCAGAGAGAAATTTGCAAAGTTTTATACTGACTGGTATGCCCTTAACCACTTCCTACTTTTGTTTTGTCACACAGGATTATTTCCTTCCTATATATGGAATCTTTCTAGGAAGAAAAAACTATTACAGTCTCCTGTTTTGCATAGAGACCGATATATTCTGCTCATGCTAAGTAAAGGAAAAGTTGCATATAAGCCAAAGGAGTATGTCCATGCAGAAATGCACATGACTTTATTGATCTTAACTTCATGCCAAATTAATAAATGATGAGTTTTCGTTAGCACCCTGTCCAGAGTATTTTACAAGTAAAACTGATCTTTCACAGCATGCCTAGTCTATTCTCATACTGTTTATCATCTCTCGTGGCGAAATATGTTGAGAAGGTAGTAGTTTTTAAATACTTCCATTAAATATGAAAGGAGATTATTGGCCTGAGATTTCTCACCGTAGTGTTTCGATTCCAGGACAGTGTAAAGTCATCTAAAGAATGACCCAAGAAATTAAGGCACCCAAGAAATCATTGAACAGCCTCACCCCTCACCACCCTCACCCCCGCCACCAGGTTCTAACTCGATGCCATTAAAGGCAGCTTCAAGAACTGGAGTTGTAAATAGGACCACCAGATTTTTGATAGACTCCCTTTTTTTCATGTCAAAATAAAACATTTAATGATTTGTGGCAGATGTTCTATGAAATTAATTGTCTTAAGCTTTTATAGCAGTTCAACCTCCCCCAAAAAATAAAATATAAAAAATATTTGTGAAGATAATGTCCATAAATCATTCCCAGACTCCCAGCTTTTTGTGTGAGTCCTTCTTGGTAGCCCATCGTTGTGTGGTTTGCAGGTTGTCTGACAGATTCTGGGCTCTGCTCATCTCTGTCTTCACAGCACCTGGCACACTTCCAGGCACCCAAGGCTGCTCAGTAAATATTTAGTAAGATGAAGCAGAAGGAGTCCTGTGCCTGCTCCATTCATTCTTTGCATTAGAGATTGGAAGCTTCTCTAATAGAGGTTTGGCTTCACATTGGGTGCCAGAAACATTTATGACCCCATTAAACCAATGAGTGTGTAATGCTTGCAGTTTAAAAAGATTGGAGATTTTTCTTCATAATAATGCATTATAAGGTTTTCTAATGAGAAAGGTAATTTGTGCTGCCAGTAGAGAATGGGAAATTGAACTAAAAAATAATACCATGTTTCATTCTACAGCTTATATCTCTTGACTCACATCATGGAATCTCCCCAAGATTTTATTTTAAATTCATTGTTTAAGTTTAGTTTTGTGTTATTTTGCCTGAATGATTTTTTTACTTGCATTTCTTTTTCTTGAATACAAAAATCAGTACATTTTAATTTTTATTATGCTGGCAAAAGATTTGGAACCTATTTTATTCCTTAGGTCTTGTTTTTTTGGTTTTGTTTTTATTTATTTTAGTGTTAACAGTTCTCCAAGATTTACTTTCTCAGAAAAGAAAATCCTCTTTTCGTTTACCTTGAGTGCCCTGCTAAGCAAGCTGAATGACCATTATTCCTCAAAGTGCAAAAATAATAACTTGTATGACTTTCTTAAGCAATAAAATTCATTAGTAGTTAATTTAGGATGTTTGATGCTAGACTTCTGGAGTATATTGAGTCCTCCCTACTCAGTTTAATGGAATAGTCATCTGAGGTCAAAGCCTGGAGTTCAGCCATTTCCTTTACCTTTAAAAGCATCTTTGTCTGATGGGAAGCAAGGCCCATTCAATCTGTTCGTTATTCAGAATTTAGAGTTTACTTAGGCTTGTAATAAGTACACGTAAGGAATGTCTTGATACACTTACAGAATATAATCGTTTTCCTGAGTTACCAGCATCTAAATCCTTGTTAAACATAAGTACTTTCATTTTTGAAACATAGAACTTATTTTAAAGGTTAGCAAGTGGATTGAGGTTGGAGAGGCATAATTTTAAAGCATTTCCACAGACCAGGAAGTATGTGGGCAGATGAAGAGAAGTTGAGTTCAATGAAAAGGGTTCCAACGAAGAGAGGTCTTTTTTTTTTTTTTTGTCTTTTATTGATTTCAGAGAGAGGGAGGGAGGGAGGGAGAGAGAGAGAGAAACATCAATGCGGAGAGCCATTGATCGCCTGCACCCCACCCCCCCACTGGGGATCGAGTCCTCAACCCCAGCATGTGCCCTGATTGGGAATCAACCCGCGATCTCCTGGATCCTAGGTCAATGCTCAACTGCTGAGCCACGCCGGCCGGGAGAGAGGTCTTCTTTTAGTAAGGATTGAAATCCAAGGAAAGTTTAGATTTTATCCTTAATGTTTTGAAGGTAGTGATATGGCAAAGAGTCCAGATCTGTAGCTGAGCAATTTTAACACGATTTTGTTGGGCTCGGGCAGGCAGCTCTGGATTTCAGTATCCAGCCGTGTGCTTTGTCCCCAACTTGGCTCTCCAGCCCCATTTATTCTCCATCCTATTTGTTCTTTACTAGTATTATGGACACATTGCTGTCTCCCTCAGAGAAGCCACGTGTGTCTGTACTGTTGTTTCCGGGACTCAGAGGCACTGGTAGAGGAAGGCTGCTCTCTGCCCGTCCCTCAGTCAGATCTCCATCCAGAAAGCACCAAAGCACCTGTCAGGGAGGCCAGCACCAGCCAACCACAGTGGGGTTCAAGGCTCTGGGCCCTGGTGTGTTTCACTGCAGGGAATGAGCCGGTTAAAGACAGAAACAACTCAGGTTAAGAGAATGACTAGAGTTTGTAACCTGTTTAATAGACTCAGCTGCCTGGAAGGGTGTAGTCAGCTCTCAGCCTACGCGGGAGAGCACGGTGAGTGGGGAAGGAGTGTCCACCTCAGAGACGGCTGTGTTCTTGTCAGTGTCCTCAGTGCCTGGCTGGTAGGTGTTCGAGACATGCTTTTGAACATGGAACTCATCATGTGCAGAACAGCCTTAAAGGGGAGCTGTCCTGCCCTCGAAGGCACTCTTTGCACCAGCCATCAGTACAGATATCTATAATATCTCCACATTATAGATAACCAGGTTCACTGAGCCCCTGCCTCTCCATCACATTTCAGGGGCTGCTGTGAATATCTTTATTAACTTCTCTTCGCTCAGACAAACAAAACAAAAAGAATCCTCCTGAAATTTGTGGCTCTTTTTTTTTTTTTTTTAATTCTTACCCAAGCATATGTTTTTCATTGATTATAGAGATAGAGAAAGGGAGTTAGAAAGAGAGAAATATCAATGGGTTGCCTTCCATACCCTGACCAGGAGTCGAACCCATGACCCTTCGGTGCTCGGGATGACACTCCAACCAACCAAGCCACACTGGCCAGGGCTGTGGCTCTTTTTTAGATTTTTTTAAGTAATTCTCTTTGGGTTTCACTGGGGTGGTGATTCCCTGTGCACACACTGAGAGGTTTGTCAGCCATGTTATCTTGGGAGTGTGTACCTCATGTTTCTCCATTTAGCCTTTTTTCTGTTCTCAAATGACCTGAAATAAAACTTAATATAGATATTTTACTGTGGCAAAGTTTATCATGGTTCTAAAGATGCATGTATATATTGACTTCGTTCTAGTATTATCTTTATAATATTTTCTCAGTGTGTTATAAAAAGTGCTTAAATTATGAGCGATAAGACTGTCAATGAAATTAACTATATTTTCAAATGTTCTGCCTTTTTTCTCTGTTGCTTTTGCCCTTCCTGATCGAAGTCTAGGAGAGTAAGTCACTGCTTTTTGTGAGATTGCATTGTCCTATTTCTGTGTGTGCAGCCCCGTGTTCTCCTTGTTCAGCTCACATTATAGATCATTCCCTGCACTTCCACAGTAGCGGCTGTCTGGCCGGGCAGTCTTTACAAACACTGGGAAGCTCAGGGGAGTGCTAATGTTACGTCAGACTTGTTGGCATCTGTGTGTTCTGTTGACCTTGTCACCCTTTTCATTGCATAATATGCTTGTCACTGCAATAGAATCATCTTTTTTCATTAAAAGTATGGTTATAGGTCTGTTTTGCAGAAGACTCGTTACAAAACAAGACCTTTATAGGAATTCTTAATACCTTGCTCCGAAGATGCTTTTTTTATCGTGTGTATTCCAGCAGAATATGAGAAGGGAAAAGGTTGTACCTGAGGGAAAAGCACGGTTTTCAGGTGGCATGAGCTTGGTTTTGCGGGCCACCTGAGTTGCAGCCCTTCCTGTGCTTGCCTTCGCTGCTGTGTAAACTGGTTAGTCACAGGATAGTCTCCCCTGCATGTCTGAAGCAGAGCTGGGCTCTGAGCTGGCAGTATGAGACCTGGACACCAGGCCCCAGCTCTGCCTTGAACTTGCCTGTGACTCTGGCAGTTGTGTACCTGCCCCGCTTCCTCCTCTAAAACAAAGGCAAGGACCTGACCACTCTTCAAGTTCCTTGATTCTTAGCCCCATATCCGTGGGCCAGGCTCAGCCACAGGTCAGAGGCAGGGATCTGGGAAGTGCCTCCAGCATGTGTATAACCTGTGGGTCGTCTCTCCTAGGATTCTCAGAGCCGGCAGGGGGGATACAGCATGCACCAGCTCCAGGGCAATAAGGAGTACGGCAGCGAGAAGAAGGGGTACCTGCTGAAGAAAAGTGATGGGTAGGTACAGGCCTGTCCTCATGTCCCCGCCTTAACGCGCTTCCTGAGCGTTAGCAACCTGTGGACCTCTTCCTGCCTCCCATGGAGGGAAGCACACTTAAGGTTTTCAAGCGCTTGCTCCAGGCCTTCAGCACACTGGTTTTCCTAGGCTGAGGCTGAGATTGAACCTGCTGTCTTTAGAGGAAGTGGTCATTGTTTATGTTCCCTATATGGTGCCTGTGACTTGCGATGTGCAGTGTTGAGAAGGCAGGAACCGAGTAGACCATGAAGCAAGCAGGTGGGCTGCGGACTTCTTGCTCGCCCACCGCTGCTTTTGTTCATTGCAGTATTCTCTGCCTGGGAGCCCACCTGTCCACCCAGACCCCGACCTTGGGAGTCACCCTTGACTCCTATCTTCCCTCTTACATCACAGCCAGTTTAGCAACAGCCCCTTCAATATCTAACAAGAAATAATACATTTTTCTCCATCTCTGCTGTCCCGCTGTAGGATAAGCCACCTCCATCTGTCCTGGACTATTCTAGTAGCCTCCCAACTGGTCTCTCTGTGTCTTTCACTCGCTCATCCCCTTCTCCAGTTCATCTCTACACAGCACTCTGAGTAGCCTTCTAAAAAACGTATAGTGCATCAGGTCACCCACCCACCGTGAATGCTCGATGTTTCCTGTCGCTGGGAGGCTCTTGCCCCGCCTTTCTCCCCAGTCCCATCTGCATCATTTGCCCCCCTGGTCCTGCCACACTGGCCCTCCCCCTCTTACTAGAGCTAATGACCCTGCTTCACAATAAATGCATGAGTAGAATTGTGATTACTCACTTGAACAATTGTCATTCTTTTTAAAAAGCTGCTTGTTTTCTGATTGCTTGTGGGCTGTGATCCTTGGCTTTATCTAAACTGCACCCAGGTTTGGTTTTGTTTTAATTTGATCGTTAAAATTCAGATATTTCTCCCATAAAACTCTGGGATCAGTGTCGGTTTTGCTCATTGTTCTGCTTTGCATTTAGCAGATTCCTTCTGGATCCCGCTCTGTGTCAGGCACTGTTGTGGGCCCCGGGAGCAGCATTGAACAAGAGGCCTTCATCTGTTAGAGTTACACTGGGGGCGGGGGGGGGGGGGGGAGCAGACCATAAAGAAGGAAATGTGTGGGAGGGAGATGGTAACAAGCACCATCCAGAAAGATAAAGCAAGCCAAGGGATATGGGGCATGTGGGGGTTCCCACTGTCACCGAGAGTGGCCAGGGAAGGCTCTGGTGAGGTGAAATGAGCGGAGACCTGGAGAAGTGAAAGGATTATCTGAACAGAGGTCCGGGGGAGAAGGGACTAGCATTTTGAGCAGCGTGTTCACTTTACTTCAGGTCAGATGGTGTCAGATTCTTATTGCCCTTTGTGAAGCACGCTCTGGAACAAACAAGGCCAGTATTATATCTGTGTTTAGAGATTTAAGTTCACATTGTGGCAGGTTTGGCACAGACTGATTTAAGAAGGAAAAGGAGCCCTAGCCGGTTGGCTCAGTGGTTAGAGTGCTGGCTGGAGGACCGAGGAAGGAAAAAGAACCACAAGGCGATGCTGTTTTAAATGCTGGGAGAAGTTACAGTGGTCTCCTCTGATGTTGTTTGAGTCCAAGGCAACAGAAGGCCTGTGCAGCCTTCTAACCTGAAGGATGCTGTTCCCCTGGACGTTTCTATTTTCCTGATGGAAATGGTCTGAACTAGTGCATTTGTACCTGCTGCCCGAGTGCCAGCTGCCACACATAGTCCCTCACCTGTACCTGGAGCTTCACCAAAAGAACTCTTCCAAGTTTAATTAGTTCTGTTCGGCTTTTTTCATCCTTCGTGCAACATCCTTTCCATTCTTTTATCAAAATTTTCAAAGTGTAAGAGTTACAGAAATGGTTAAAAACTCCTTAGCACCACCCCTAATACGGGCCTGGGCCTCCTTCCCAGAGGGTCTTCTGTCAGTGCGGCTGCTTCTCTCCAGGCCCTCTTCCTTATGTTTACACACAGATTTTTTACCCATAGGAGGTTTAGAGTGCTGTTTTAGATGTCTGAAATTTTTTGAGGTTTTTTTTTAAAAAAAAAAAAATACAAGATTATACGTGAATTACCTTAAAACAAGTTACTTTTTTCAATCAGTATGTTTTAGATATCTCTAGATTTTAAACTTCTTTTAGACTCCTCCAGAATACTCTGTGCTGTGAATGTGACCATAGTGTTTTAATTCATGCTCCTGCTATTAGATGCCCACCTTTCTGTCGTTTCCCGTTCTCACTATCAGAAACAGTGCTGTTACTCACATCCTTGTGACATCACCTCCATCTGGGATAATAAAAGGCAACCAAAGCGTTCTGGTTTGTGTGGTTTGGGGGTTGGGTTGTTTTGTTTGCTAATGATTTTGTGTAACACCGTGTCACTGCATGTCCCGAGGCGGCCAGACACTGAGCCAGCTTGTGTTTGACTTGCTCTGCAGGATCCGCAAGGTGTGGCAGAGGAGGAAGTGCGCCGTCAAGAACGGGATGCTGACCATCTCCCACGCCACGGTAGGTACCTGATCGCACGCTCGCCTGCTCTGCCTTGCGACTGCGTCCACTAGAAATTGGCTAACATGTTGTCACGGCACCAGAATGTCCCCCGGCATGTTGATGTGTGGAGTCGGGTCAGATAGTTTCGGATATTCCTTTGCAAGAGAAATTGGTCTTGCCTTGTCCTGCGGTGTCTGCCCTGCTTCATCCATCGCTCCACCAGAATTTCTTTCCTGTTCTCAAACCAAATCAGCTATCTTCCTATTTGATAGTATTTTTGGTTGTCATGAAAACCTAGTTTTCTGAATTATAAAGATGACAGGGGATGTTCTTTGCATGAAAAGGTAATGTAGGAAGTGAAACAACATGTAAAACATGTCCAGTCTTTTTTAATGTTACTATTTATTTAAATTACTCAGAAAGCCCATCATTATGTTAAAGGGTATATAAATAAAACAGTGAATAATAAAATTGTCTCAGTCATGACCCCCCTCTTTTAGTAACAAAGGCAATTGGATAGAAAGTGGAAAATAGCTAAGCTATTAACACTTACATTCTGTTTATCTTCGGATTGTCAGCGAATGTATGTACATCTTACATACTTGTAGTTGATGTCTGTCATCTGTCTAGTATTTCTATTTTTGTTTTGCATCCCCCATTTCCAGCTAAAAGTCTTATCTTGACAAAATCTATATACTTGTCAGAAAGTTTCACTTTTGGTGGTAGTCAAAGACATGCACAGTAAAGCCAGTAATCACAATTTTGCCCTTTAAAACTAGCAAGAAATTATTTTTTAACTCTTCAGCATTATAGTGGAAACCGTATCAAGTAGGAATGGAAATGGCAAAGTACTGAGAGTCTTTACAAAGATTCATACAGGTTAACCCAGGAGGCCAGTGTGGAGTAGAGGCGGGTGGGTGAGTTTTGGCATCCTGTGCCAGCGATGCCCTCAGTGATGAGGGGCAGCTCATTGCTCACAGGAGAGTAGAAATGAGTGGTGAGCATTTATTACACTGGCAGATTTTCATTATTCACAGTTGCATTTAGCTCACAGTCCCGCTGTTGAGGAAAGACAGTACCTCTTATTGAGCACTTCTTCATGCCGAACACTTTATTTCACTTAATCCTACGTAACCTTCATTTTACAGACAAAGAAACTAAGGCACAAAGAAGCGCCGTGACTTGGCTGATAGCCGGCAGAGTCGGGAACTCAAACTTGGGCTGTCTAACATGAGGCTCTGTGCCCCTTCCGTTCAGCCTCCCATCCCACCAAACCCATCATCTTAGGGGACTATACGCTCCCCATGTTTCAGATGAGGTCCCTGGGCTCAGAGAGGTTTGCTTACCAAGGCTGCACAACTAGCTGATAGCACAGCTGAGAGCCTGGTATAGGTCAGGACTCTGTTCTTAGACTCTCTCACGCACCCCAATACATTAACTCCACTCACCTCCAGCCCCAGTTCCTCCCCAGCCTGGGGTCCCAGGTTGTACCGTCACAGACACAGTTAGCTATGAACCAGGAGGGCCCAGGAGTCAGGGGTGAGGGGAGGAAGAGGAGACACGTGCCTGTACGTACAGGTAAATTCTCCAATGGCCCAAAGCAGGGTGTGACTCCGAGAGGTGTTCTGCCCTTATAGCCCTGCACTTTGGGGGTAAAAACCTCAATGCGGCCTCTCCTGGGTAACAAAGTTGGAGAGCTACAAGGTTGAGCTATTGCTGGGCGGGTTCCAGAGGCACCCTGGGTGGTCTGCAGAGCTTAGAGCCTGGCGCACTTAGACCACCAGCGCTCCTCAGGTAACTGGGGTCGTGAGAAAGGCGTCAGGTGTAGACAGAACATGGATAGGGTCAGCGGTTGCCTGGATGTGATGGTGCCTGGTCCTCAGTCCGCTTGCCTGAGCAGACACAGACCTGACACTGTCCGATGTCATTATCTGAGTGGGTCTAAGTAGTGTGGCCCTCATTGGATCTGAATAGTGTGTGAGCAGAAATGTTATTACTTCTCCACTCCTTGGAGTCTTCTTCAGGTTATACTAACGTGAAAATTTCTGATCATCTGACTTTGTGTAGATCGGGAGTTGTAGTCAGAGGTTTGCTGTATGTACCCTAATTCTCTGTACCTTGTATTCTGTTGGATTCCTTAGGCTCTGACAGTCCTCAGTAAGCATTTTGCCAAGTTACATTGTGGCCTGATCCCATGGCCCATGGACTTGCCTTTCTTAGGAACCTGCTGAGAGGTCACGGAGTTGATGAGTGTTAGTGGTACTGCTTGCTAGTGGTTATTTGACTCAGGCAATTTGTTTAAAATTTTTAAAAAGTTCTCTTCCACACTCCCTTTTTCTTTTCTGTCAAACACATTACTGTGGCCAAACTGTTTCCCTGCGTTCCTAAGGCTCTCTAATCAATGACAGAGCTGTCAGCTGTGCTGTTCAGTGGCTGTGAGAGTGAACTGTGGCATCTGTCACAGCTGAGTCTGCACCCCCATTTTCCCATTTGCTGCGTGACCCTGAGAAAAGCACTTGTCATGTAAGGGTCATAGGGAGGATTAAATGAGATAACATGCTGAGTATGGGCACTCCACTAATGGTGATTATTACTGTTAGTGTCACCTCATTGAATCTAAAGGAAAATGAGGGAGCTGGCCATTCAAGGGCAGGAAGAATCAGAAAGGGAAGAAAAGAAAGATTTTTCACTCTTTCTACAAATGTCCCAACGGCTTGCCTTTTCAGGGAAACACAGCATGAAAAATGGGAAAAGCTCTGGGAAGAAATTTGTTCAAATCTCAGCTTTGCTTTTTACTTTCTGTAAAACAATGGTCAGTTTACTTGCGCCTTCCAGACCCTTGCTTTCCTCAGCTGAATAGTGGGTGTGGTAACAGTACCTAGCCTCGGGTTTGCAAGAATTAAATAATGAAATGTTATATAACGTACATAGCCAGTTTGGTGTGCAATAAATGAAAACTGTTCCCTTGCCCCAGATAAACCAGAATGCTTGCTAAAAGCCAGTTCTCGCACTAAAATTTTGGGACTAAGTTCCCTGAGCAGTGTGGGTGTTCAGCACATACCTGACTTCTTGCAGCAGTTTATTGTGGTTGTGGATTGCTTGCCAAATGTATGTCCCTCTAGGGCATGGCAGGTGTCTAAGTAAATTACCGAGGATAACGAAATGGCCGTAATCCGTGCAGCTCCATTACTAAGCCCTCACAGAGGAAGTGAAGAGCTGTATTATTTTATTTTTACCTCTTTCCACAAAGCAAGTGCAGCCTGACTGGGTCCAGCTTATTTCCCAGATAATTGAGGATGTTCCCTTCTTGTTTGTGAAGCTGGGAGGATGGGGCACTCACATCACCTCGGTCCCCATTCCAGTAGCAGCTGTTTCCTGCTCACAGAGCAGTAGGCCTGTGCTAACGGCTTTGCACTTCCAGCAGAAACACTCCACGCTGGTGCCTGCCGAGCTGTGGAAGGACAAGCGTGTGGTGCTTGTTTTCTCTCGGGGGACTCAGAAGCAGTCATCACAATCGACTCATTCGGTTCCCACACTCTTATCCACTTATGTGTCGGACGGCTTTGCTGGCTGAGTGGCATTTTCTGTGTGGGGCAGCAGGGCTTCGTGTCCCAGGGATAGTACAGTGCTTCCCTGCCGGAAACATTTCCAAAACCCAGAAACTTGAGAATAGATTTGCCGTGTGCGTGCATGTAAAATAAAGACCTGCATATATTGTTAATTGGGAAAAAATCAATTTGCCAAACAATACATACAAGTGGAACCAACCCATTTTTTAACATTTATGTCTTCAGAGATGCATGGGCTTTTTCATACACACATCTTGTTAAAATCAAGGTACGAACAGTGACTGTGTGAGAGGGACTGACGAGTCACGTTTGGTTTCTCCTTCGCACTCTGTCTCCTAGTGTTTTTTCAGTGAATATGCTGTATTTTAATGAAAAGTAAAGCCTGTAAAAGGGTAGCCCTCAGAGTTTCAGGGAACAGAGCCCCCAAAAGTCGTCTTTTTTGGAAGATGTCATCCCTGCTTTTGAAAGGTACCTGTGGGGACAGTGCCGCCTGCCCTCCGCGCACTGCGCAGGGCCTGGACTGGGGGTCCACACACTCTGTGGAGGTTTCTTTAGGAGTGGTTTATTCCAAGTCTCTCTTTTTAGCTGTCTTGAGTCCCTGGCCCCCAGCACCATGACCATGGCTTTAGCTCAGGCCCCCAGCATTGCTCCTCAGTTTCCTCTCTGCGCCCCTCCATCAGCCGCCCCCCAAGTGCAGGTCTGATGGGCCGCTCGCTCTGATTAACTCCCCTCAGTGGATTGCCAGGGCTCCTGGGGCGGGAATGTGAACTCCTTAGGGCCACGTGCAGTGCCCTCCTGCATCCCCATCAGCATCACCTCCCGCCCTTGTCCCCTCCACCCCCGGGTGCCTGCACCTGCTCCCCCTCACTCTGCGCACTCGTCCTCTCTGCCAGTTCTCACTGTGGGCAGACGCTGCCTCGGAGCCTGTCCAAGTCCTTGGTGCTCTCGAGCTCAGGCCAGGCACATCCTAGGTCCGTGGTCAGCTCTGTTTCCCAGAGCTGCTTGCTGGCGTGGACCACATGTTTTTCATACGTGCTTAGAGGCTTAATAGGCTATCTTACAAAATGAATGCATAGGGATTTAAAATATTCTTCTAAAATTTTTCTCTTCATCAATTATGAAATGACCCAAGAAGATACTAAAATAGAAGTTAATCTTTGGCATCTTTGCTTTCTCTATTTCTAACTCTTACTCTTCTCAGAGGGAGATGTTCCCATGTACCCAGCCTCCCGCTATTCCAGGGACAGGGAATGGCTGTCTTCTCAGACCTGCCCTGCACGGCAGACACAGGAGGAGGGATGGGGCTTTGGTCCACTCAAACCTGGTTCAGCCCAGGCTCTGCTGTCTCCTTCCTGGGAGATAATAGGAACATTAGTTAACGTCTCTGTGCCTCTGTCTCTTCACTTGATAAAAGAAACTAAAAAGACTTCCCTCCAGGGTAGTATATGTAAGTCACCTGCACGCATTCATTTGAGAAACATTTATTGAGTGCCTGCTATATGCTGGGAACATTTTAGTGAACAAAACAGAAATGTGTGCTTTTAATGGGAAGAAAGACAAGAAGCAAATAAGAAGTAATAAAAGCCAGGAAGGCCATGCAGCAGGGTGGGAGGGGAGGGTGGTCAGGCCAGGAAACCCTCTGAGGACGTGGGGACTGTGAGCCACCTGGAGGGAGTGAGCCTGGAGGTAGAGGGGGACAGGCAGAGAGTAACCCCAGGAGGGAGGAGGCCAGTGCTCCTTCCGCCCAGCAGGGGGAGCAGCAGATAAAGTGGCCCAAGCTGAAGTCCCGGGATCCTGGAAGTCAGGGTGCAGACAGGTTTTTATTCTCTGCTTGGTAGGATCATCAACAGGAAGGACTCAGTAAATACATGTTTCTCCCATCTTTGCTATTTTTCTTTCCTGTACTTAAACACTATGGAAGTTGTTTTCTAAACTATTCCATGGTGATGTAGCCCAGGGCAAGTCATTTAGCCTCACTATGTTTTTTGTCTGCTGAACTGCCAGGAAAGATTATGCCTTCTTTAATCAATACACCTATAAATTAGCGCTAAATGTTGAGAAAGTACTTTGAAATTTTGGGAAGTTATACAAATCTGGAATTACTATTATTACTGTAGTGATTCCTGGGCCTTCTGGTGCCTTGGTCCAGGGACTGGGGTCAAGCATCCCACTCCACTTTCTCGTATTCCTGGCTCAGTACTGGCTGTATCAGCTGCTTAGATAGTCAAAATTGTGTGTTTTGGCTCCTCACAGTCACACTCGGGGTAATTGGTCATTTGTCAGAATGAACACTGACATTTGGGGGAAGAACAAACACTCTGCTTAGGCAGGATGTGTCTGTGTTCAGTGAAGTTCATGTTGATGTGGCAAAGTCCGTCCAGTGGGCTTGACAAACTGCCCAGGGAATCCAGTCATGAAATGACTTAAACTGTATCAAACCCTTGTCCGTAGAAGCTTTCCGGCACTGTGCTTTGAAGTAGTCCATGCTTCGAGGTGAATGGTGCTGTTTAATTTTCTGGAATGAGTGAATACTGAACTTGAGTATTTTTTCCTTTTTTTAAAATTTTCTGTCTGCTTTGTATTGGTTGTATCTGTTGGTAAGGTTGTTCAGAAACACTGGAGTAATGCAGATTTGGGACAAAAAAGACATCATCTAGTTATCCCTCTGCCACATTCAAATGTAAATGGTGTCTAAAAAATTCTTAAGTTTTTCAAAGAGGTTTCTCTACTTAGGTTAAGAAACCTGAAACCTCTTATTATGCATAATCAACTAATGCTTGGGAAGTTCTTCCTTATGTCTGGCTCAGATCTTCTTCTGCAATTTGAGTGCCTTTTTTCTTGGTCTGTGCAGATGGAAAACAGCTGCCCACCTCCCCCAGAACAACCTCATGTACTTGAAGATGGTTATTAAGTCACTCCCTAGCCATCTTTCCCGTGGACTAAATAGTGCCTTCAACCATCTTCAAAGTTCCCATTTTCCAGTCCTTTAATCATCTCTCGATCTTCCCTAAGCTTTTCTACATCCATCTTGAAACGTGGACGCCAAATTGGAGCATAGCGTTCTACGTAGACCCGTTCACTGTCGTTACCTTTTCAGGCCATCAGTTGTCATTTTCATTCATATGGGAAATCAGCAATTTTATCAATATCCTAAAAGATGAGCTGCAGGACTGACTGTTCCTTTTATAGCGGACCAAGCTTGGGTTTGTGGTGCAGCTGCTGGTGTGGAGTCTGAGGCCTCTGGCAACACAAACTCCAGGTCTGTTCTAAGAAAAACACCCAGTCTCTTGACCTCCTTCCTCCCCATTCTGGATTTTGTAACCAGTACTTTTTCCTCTTAGGCAAAGCTCTTCTATACAGGACTCTCCTGGTTTCCATGTCTAAGTCAAATGCATGTATAATGAACATGAAATCCCTTGGGTGTCTCACTGCCCCCCAGACAGCTTGCTTTGGAGCAGATAGGTACAAGGGGCTTATTTTCTGTGTCTAATCTCATTGAAACCCCAGGGGAAGGAAGATCCTGAAACTTGTTCAGAGAGCACAGAAGGTAGACAGAAATGAAGTGTCCATTGCTCATTATTGATACTGAGAACTGCAGCATGTCATTGGAATTGTCTTGATCATATGTCATCTCCGTTGTTCAGGCCTTCAGTTGGTCACGTTGTGGCATCTCCCTATCTCCTCCTCCCCATTTTCCCCAAAAACTTGATTTGCTTGGGTGGAAATGTTGCTGGCATGGGGATTTTGAGAATCATGATTGTCAGTGGGCTTCTGTTCATGCCCAGCCCAGCCCAGGCACTCGGACATTTCACTCCTGGGTCAGCTGTTGCAGAAAACAGACATGCTAGCGTCGGCATTGGCCATTGTGTGACCTTGGGCAAATGCAAGCAGGAGGTCAAGAACAAGTGCTGACCAGAATGATTACGGGGCAAGACTTCATTTAGGCAAAGCCTAAATTAACATGACTATCTATATACTACAGGGTCTGTGTGAATTATATATGTGACCAAGAGATTTGCTGATAATCTGTGATATGAAAGCCCTGGCTCAGTTTTCCGTCTCTCCAGATGTGGGTGCTCATTAAGCTACGTCTCCTGAGTGGTGGTTGTCCTTGTACTTTTGAGAGAAGTCATGTAAATTGCACATTGCAACCAAAACTTGTGGATACCTGGGACATCAGGTTTGGGATGATTGGTGACTGGGGCCATTTTGAATGAATGAATGAATGAATGAATGAATGAATGAAATGTACTCCACTACATTTCACATCAGGATACAGGATTGGAAGTGCCAACTGTTCGTGCCTGGATGTGCGTGGGTTCCAGAAAGGTGCAGGTCCATGGACCATGCCCATTGAAAGCTGGATTTTCCTGGTTCCATTCTGATCAGTCACCAAGATATTATTTATGTGCAGTTAAAGGACATTTAGTAGACTACCAACATTTTTTTCCTTCTTTAATGAATTTCAGAATCCAATTAGCCAAATAAGACTTTATTAAATTTGGCTCTGGCCCGGTAGCTCAGTTGGTTAGCGCATTGTCCGATGTGCCAAAGATTGCAGGTTAAATCCCCGGTTGGGGCACATGCAAGAATAAACCAATGAATGCATAAGTAAGTGGAACAAAGAATTGAAATAACTAAAAAGACCATCAAATTGACCACCTGAAACCACATGCCTGCGCCACAGAGCACTGACCCTGCAGGTGAGGGGAAGGTGCTGCAAGTAACGTCTCCGTTTTCTCTGTTCCAGTCTAACAGGCAGCCAGCGAAGTTGAACCTTCTCACCTGCCAGGTGAAACCAAATGCCGAGGACAAGAAGTCTTTTGACCTGATCTCACGTGAGTCCTTTTTCTCTCCGCGATGGTTACTGTGGATGCTGACAGCTGCCTGCTCCCATCCTCTGGGCCTTGAGGCAGCAGCACTTCCAAGCAGGGCTCCTCGCTGGCCCCACAGTCGCAGCTCTAGGAAGATCCCTTGGGTCTCTGAATTTACACTGAGCCTACCTCCTCAGAATGAGAGCAGAGCCGTGTCATATCTGACACGCAGCGGACTAGAACCTAGACTTGTACAGTAAACTAGACCAGTTCATTACCATGATACATAGCTCTATCACCTTAGAGAGATTTTTCTTGTACATGCCCATTTCTCCCCTGTATCCGCTAAATCACAGTGTTGGGTGTGAGGCCAGACATGGGTATTTTGTAGGAAGACCCCAGGTGATTCTTGGGTGTACCTATGGTTAAGAAGCAACGATGAAGACTCAGAAAGGCAGGTGTGCTGCTCTGTTTGAACCCTTGATTTGCTTAGACTTTTATCTTTGCAAATTTGAGCTTTTAAAGGAAAAATTATTCCTTTGGTTCCAAGCGTCACTGCCTTCAAACTCCATGAATGATGACACTGTTCTGTCACTCCAGGAGTCAGTGCATGCTTTTCTCTTCTGATGGAGGTGTGTAATGACACCTGCTGACCTGTACCCTGTATTCTCACAGTCTGCGCAGAGTTAGTGGGGACATTGTTTTCCTCCAGTCTGGCTCCCTGTGCCCGCACCGGTCCCATGGCTGCACTTATAACCCTCGTGTAGCTGAGGGGACACCTCTTTGTAAAAGCTGTGCCAATACAGTGATGTGTGCAAATACAGTGAAATCCTGCGGCAGTGCCGTTCAGCATCCTTCCTTCCCCACAGAGCCTCGGGCATGCCCACAGCCTGAGCACATGGTCTGTGTGTAGGACGCAAAAGCTCGTTCCTACCCTGACATCCTCCTGACATCCTGTGAGTGGAAGCCCAAACACAGTCCTGGCCCCCAGGACAGGATCAGTCCGGAGGCTCTTTGCAGGGAGCCTCAGCTGGATTCTGTAGCATCTATTGAAGCTCAAAGCCCCTGTGATCTTTATGACCAAGTGACTTCTGGGGTTATTAATGAGAAGTTAGGGTTAGAATACAGCTTCAAAAAGCCTGGATTTCAGAGCCCAGAGGGTATGAGCCATGAAACTACAGTCATCAGTTATTGAACATCTGCTATGTGCCAGGTACTTTACATACATTATCACCAGTCCTCACAAAGCTCTGTCAGTGTCCTATTTGACAGAAAACTGAGACTCAGAGGTTCAGTGACTTAAACAAGGTCAATACAGTTACTCGTGCAAATACAATGAAGTTGAAATACAATACAGCACTAAAGTAGAGATTCAACTGAGACTCTTGGGCTCTCCTACCCATCGCCTGTTCTTGGACACAGACCCCATCTCCAGGAGACGGGTGTTAATGCCTAGCCTGGAGCAGCCTCATAGTGCGTGACTGGCTAGTTAGTAAAGGTTGGTTTGATCTGAATATGTTCAAGCATTCTAGCAGATTCTGAATTTTAAGCAAGAGCTTCTCTCATAAACACGTGCCCAAATTATCCACATTAGGCCACTCCCTCTTTCCCTGGGCAGCAGTCTGAAGGCGACCTTCAAGCAGAGGTCTAGCTTCTTCCCTGAAGCCTGATTCAGATGAAGAACAACGCAGAATTCTCTGGGGCAGACCAAGCCCAGCTGTCAGAGCTGCCCTGTGAGTTAGAAATCATTTCTGAAAAGGCAATTATTTTTTAAAGGAAACAATGAAAGGCAAGTTGAGAATGAAAATTAAAATATTGCATTGGCAGCTAGCACTCTGCAGGTTGTTGCTGGAATCCACTCAGTCAGGTAGGGCCTTCCATGTCTTTCAGAAGTGCCAGAAGTTTGAGTGGTATTTGCAGTTATTTTATTGCATTCCTATGGCAATTCAGAAAAAGAGTATTGGCAACATGAATTGTGTACCTGCTAAAGCAAAATGGCTTAAAAACAAAAATAATTTTAGAATCCTACTTTTACTGTGCGGTATTTGTGTCTGTGTGTGTGTGTCTTTGTTCCGTTTTTTAAGGAACTTGTAAAATTTGCATTAGACCTGAAGGTATTCTGCTTTCTAAGGTTTCACATTTTTTTTCTATTTTAGATAATAGGACGTATCACTTTCAGGCAGAAGATGAGCAGGATTACATAGCGTAAGTAGTCCTGAGCTAATGGCATGACACACCTCCATCCTGCACAACATGCGTAACAATTTCTTTTTATGACTGAGCATCATTCCTGGTGGCTCCCCACTCTAGTTTCTCTCCTCTGGGTCCTCATGCACTGCTCTCTCTCTCTCTCTCTGTCTAATGTGCCCGGTAAACTCGGGTGCCTCCTTCAAGACTCTGCTCAAGTCCCACCATCCTGGGGGTTTGCTCCCTCCTCTCAGCCCCAGAGCCTCTCTCACCCCTCTTTGATCCCCTGGTTCAGTGCGAGCCCCTGGAGACAAGAACTTCCCAAGCATAAGGACTGTGTCTTCCTGTCTCTTAACCACATCGTCTGCACTTAGAGGGTCATGCTCAATGTTTGGTGGCCAAGTGCATGAGCCAGGCTCCTTGGGTTCTTGCTATTATGGGGAGCAGGGAAGCCTGGCCCCGAAGGAACAGTATTGGTAGGAACCTTCTGGGGGGGGGCAGGGCTCTGTGAAAGGGAGGAGCGTGGCTCCATGAAAGGGAGCCTGGTGTGAGGGGAAGAACTGGGCTTGGTGTCACTCACTCCTGGGTTGGAACCTACCCTCACGTGACCAGATGTGCATCCTTAGGCGGTGGCCTTTTTTCATGTCATCCCTGTTCTGGAGCCATTTTCGTTCCCATTTCTTTCCTGCTGGACTGAAAACAGCATGTGTGACGGCTACAGTCTCAGCTGCTGGGGAGAGGGGGTGCCTGAGTTTGAGCTGGCAGTTAAACCTTTTGTAGTTTGTGGACTTTTAAGTTCCTCTCATTCATAGCACACAGTAAATATTATTTTCCTTCCTTATTTCCATAGAGCCACAGAATTCTGCTCACACCTGTTTCCTTACACTCATCCCTTTTCTCTTCTCTTCCCTTCTCTCCCCCTGCTCTGGAGAATTTTACTCTTTTCCCCTCTCTGGGGAGAAATGATAGGGATCAGAGAGAAAGCAAGAAAAGGGTACAAAGGATATAAAGTTGGGAAAAACAGCGAAAAGCCTGAGAGAAAAGGTAGGAGAGACGGGGAAAAGGGGAAAGGTCTATGGATCGTTCATTCATCTGAATATTTAACAAATGCCAGCTGCATGCCGAGACCTGTCCAGTGCTTCAGGAATATAGTACTGAGGTGCCTGGAGGCAGCTCGGTCTTGCCAGAAGAGAAGGGCAGGTGTCTGTGCAGGGACAGAGCAGGCAGGTGCTCTGGGAACACAGACTGAGCGCACGCCTTCTTGGGTGGTTGGGGGTGTTGCTCAGAGATGACTTCCAAGAGGAAAGGTAAGCAGCCAGAGCTGGCACGGGAAGGTGTGGGAAGGTTCTGAACACTGCGCCTAGGTGGGAGGTTCTGCTGGCCTAGAAGCAACAAGGAAGAAGAGAAAGGAAGCTGTTGATAGCTAGACATGAGTGTAGAGTTGGCCAACTGGAGGGTGACTAGAAACCAGGTAAGAATGGGAAAAGTCAGGAGGGCCGGCCTTCCACCCTCAGATTCAGGGAGGTAATATTTACCCCCCAAGTAGGTAATGTTTGTTGTGATCGTGTCATGCCTTATTAATCCTCACAACCCCAGAAAGAAGGGACTGTGACCCTAGTTTAAAAATGAGGAAACTAGGGCACAGTGTGCCTGTGGTCACAGTCCTAGCCATCAAGTGGGGGTCTTATGGTGAAATTAGACAAAGTCCACCAGTGCCCAGTGGACATCCAGCTGCTCTCAGTGTTGGTACCTGTCCTGAGCCAAGCAGCAGGGGCTCACCTGATCATTTCAAACATACCCCAAGGTTGGCACAGTCATCCCCATTTTGAAGATGAAACTCAAAACAGTAGATGTGATTGGAATTCTGGCTCTAATGCCCGCGCTATTTCCAGCTCATCGCTAGTTCCATCAGGTGGTCAGCTCTGCAGTCGAGAGTCCACAGGTTATAGGAAGGAATTCAGAAGTGAGAGGATTGAAAAGTCTGAGCCACGTGCTTACCCTGCTTTGGTTGGCATCGCTCGGTTTACTTTTAGGAACTTCAGTCTCCTTTATAAGACAAGGGAAGAACACTAGGTGATTATTTAAGCCCCTCTTGGAAAGTAACAGTTAGTGTGTGATTCGAGCAGACCATGTTCCTGCCTGTGATGGGTGTTACTGGTTCCTGCTGGAAAAGGTGCAGCAGGCAGTCACATGTATGGGGCACCCCTGACTTGAGTTCCATGAAGAGTTTCCTGGACAGAATTTCAAAACCACGTTGGAACATTGCTTCTCCTCTTCTTTCATGGTTTGCTTCTCTTTTCCCTTCCTCAGAGCCCTAAGTGGGAGGCGAGGTGGCCAGATCAGGGGGAGCACGCCCTCTTCTTTGTTCTGTATTTCAAACCCAGGCCTTTAGTATGCTATTTACTCTTCTGACTTACAGGTAGCTCAGCTGGTGGTTCCTGCTTGCAGGACCTCACACCCTTAGTGAAAGGGCTGCCTGGCCATCCTGCAGTTACGGAACATTTTGCACTTGGAGTGCTCTGAGTGCTGGTGGGGATGTGACAGGGACATTGGAGGCAGTTTCACTGCACCTGAGTTTCTTTCTCCTGGAAAAGTGTCCATTGAAATTGAAGGAAGAAACCACTTCTCACCAGGGAAGGAGGCAGGAACAATGGAAACCAGTGGCATGTTTAAGGCAGGCCTACCTGACTCCTGGTCCTGGCTCTGCCCTTTTAAAAGTGTTGAAATACAATTATGCACTTTTTAATTTCTTATATTTTTGTATGTCTGTTACTTTAAAATAATGTGTGTGTTTTTTAATTGTCAGAAATAGCTGTTTTGATGCTCCGCACTTTTGAAATGTAGCCATTCCATTTCACCAGATCTGAATTGTTCCTCCAGAAAATTCAGTGTCCTTTATATATGTATTTTCTGACTATCATGACAGACTTCTTTATTTATTTGTCACGAGCTCTTGAATAAAGAGGCAAAAAATGGCATAATGGAAGGAACTCTGAAAAAGGGGTCGTAGAAGTGCTTTTTCATCCCAGTCTGACACCAGTCCAGCTGTGAACCTTGGGCAAGTTGTTTAACCTCTCTGGGCTTTAGTTTCCTCATGTATAAAGTATTATAGGCCCTGAGAGGCTAGTGGGAGGATTACATTTAAAAAATTAAAAGTACTTAGCACATAGTAGGTATTTGTAATATTAAATAGACAGGACATCATAATGCTTAAGGAAAGCAAAATAGAGACCCTGCAATCTCAGTGCCCCTGTAACATGCAGTGACTGGCTCTGTTGAATCCAGTCTCTTAAACTATTTTTAACAAAACAATTTTGTTAAAAATTCTTTGTAACTTGAGACTAAACAATAGAAAAAAATGCAGTTTAATTTAAAAGGTATTAAGTGACACCCCCCACCCCCCATCCCTAGACCGTTGGTTTTGAGGTGTTTTCTACTAATGCCTTTCTCACAGCAAACTGAAGGTGAGCGCCACCTAGAGTCACAGGCGTGACTTGCAGGTCCATTGCTGTCTCTGTTACTAATTCAAAACCTTCTGCAGGTAGTCCTTTGTTTCATAGCCATTTGATCCTACAAGACAGCAAAAAAAACTACAGACTCAGTTCTGAACCTCTGTATTCTCTACTGAGAATAGATATTACTTGTCTGTGCAGTGGGTAAGAACAAACTGGTTTGGAAATGTTTTTCCTTTTCTTCTTAAAAAATAAATGTGGCTCTTTTTCTTCAGTGATACAGGCTCCCTATAGATATAGGAAATTACAGAAAGGCAGAGTCAGGCAGTCCATCTAGCCACGTTTCTACATAAGACTACTCGGGGACAACCAGTATTAACACTTCATGGGTTTCCTTCTAGCCTCTGTTCCCCAAGCAAAAATACATAATCCATACATATGTTTAAATTTGGGGTTATATCATACAACAGTTTTTTCCGTTTATTTCACAAGCATACTGTGAGCATTTCCCCAAAGTCATTCAAAAATTAGTTAAAATTACATTTCAATACCTGAGTAACTATTCCATTTTGTTGTTGTTTCATGCTTTAACAAGCAGCCCCCTATTGTTGGGCATTTAGGTTTTTTTATGCATAGATTGGTGGCAAAGGATTTTTTTGTTTAGTACATACTGTGCTCATACTATATATATAATTTAATAGCCTTCGTTTTTTATTTTATATTAAAATGCCAGCATGTTTCCATGTTAATATACCTTTTTCATAAGCGTAAGTTTGTTTGTTTGTTTATTTGAGAGAGAGAAACATTGATCTGTTGTTCTGCCCATGGATACATTCATTGGTTGATTCTTGCATGTGCCCTGACCGGGGATCGAGCAACAACCCTGGCGTATCAGAACAGTGCTCTAACCACCTGAGCTACTGCGCCAGGGCTCATAAGCATAAATTTTCATGACTGCTAACGAAATACTCTGTCTGTCTTCACTCCAAGCGCCCTCACTGACTTGCCCCTAGAGTTCAGGTGCCTGTTGCTGAGCTCGTTCCTGCCTCCTGTCCATGTCTCACCAGCTTTCGTATCCTTGCCTGGGGCTGGTCCCTCGCCGAGTTCTCCCCCTCCTGACGTCCGCTTTGTTCTGTCCAGACGCTAATGCAAGTCCCCGGCGATAGTGACCGTTGGCTCTCTCAACTGTTCCTCTCACCTCCCGGTCTCTCTGCTGTGCTGCTTTCTGTTCTCTAACTCTCTTTCCTTTAGGTTTAATTTCTTTCATTTTCTCCTTTCTTTATTGTTATGTGAGAGTGGTGTCTCTTGGTGAGGACAGATTTGGTGCAGTGTAAGGAGAAAACAGTGTCTCTTTCCTCCTGTTTTGACAACAGATGGATATCAGTATTGACAAATAGCAAAGAAGAGGCCCTGACCATGGCCTTCCGTGGAGAGCAGAGCACAGGGGAGAACAGCCTGGAAGACCTGACCAAAGCCATTATCGAGGACGTCCAGCGGCTCCCCGGCAATGACGTCTGCTGTGACTGTGGCTCATCAGGTATGTGTCCCCGAAGTGGAGCTGTCTTGTTAAACATCTGTCCTCTCACTGTGGAGGACAAATGAGCTAGTAACTTAAAATCCTTAGGTCCTTATTGGCATACCCAACACACGTTCCCCGTGTGAATGACCCTTGCTGTTTGCTATACCTGGAAAGTTCCCACTTGCTCTCCCTGCATGCTCACCTGCCAAAATGCTACCCTTCCTAGTGAGGTCCAGTTAAATGGCACCCTGGGCAGCATGGAGAGAGCACTGGACATGGAGTCCATCATCCTGATTCTGAATCACCAGCCTGCCGTTCATTGCCTGGATGACCTCACGCTGAGTCCCTTTACTATTCTGATCTTCAGGTTCCTCATCCTAAAAATGGGATAATAGACCCCAGTTCTTTATGAAGACTTAATGAATTCATGTACATGGTGGCTGACACGTGGCACATTACTTTTCTTCCTGCCTAGTGAAAACTCCACAACCTCTATAAGACATGGGTGTCACCTCCCCCAAACTTCTGTTTCCAACTAGCATGTGTTACCTAGAAATTGACAGTAGCTAAGTTACTCGGTGCTTTGTAAGGATTATGCTAGTTGTTTTGCTTATATTATCTTATTGAATCTTCCAGAAGTTCTGTGAGCAAGACACTAATATTATCCCCATTATACAGAGGAGAAAACTGGGGACTCAGAAGTTAAGTGACTTGCCTAAGGTCACACATCTAGTTGGGGTCAGAACAGGAATGCAAGCCTGTAGTTCTTAACATTATATGATGTTCAGGTTGTGAAAATGGACTTCTATATGCAACATGCCATAGGCACCTCAGAGACACGTCTCACATTTCCTACTACTTCTGTGATGTGTGTGGTAGTGACTCACTGGGTGTGAGGAAGTGGCAGAGAGTAGTAAATACTTGGGTATTAACCAATGAAAAAGGAGCTCGCCACAGAGAGAACCCTGCAGGTTTGGGAAATAGAAATATGTGCTCCTGCTGTTCTGGAGTCTGTGGGTTGTAGCAACGCCTTCAGTCTCTGAGAGAAACTTGTGCTGTTCAGTATTTACAGCTCTTCCCCAGGGGTGCTGTGGAGAAGCTGTAACTGAGGCGATGCACTAATGTGAGTTGTAACTTGAGTTTAGAGACAGCTGTAGGGCCCGGCCGGGCGTGGTTCAGCTGTTGAGCGTCGACCTAGGATCCAGCCGATCTGGGTTCGATTTCCAGTCAGGGCACATGCCTGAGTTGTGGGCTCAATCAATGACTCTCTCATCATTGATGTTTCTCTCTCTCTCTCCCTCTCCTTTCCTCTCTCTGAAATCAATAAAGGTATATTTTTTTTAAAAAAAAGACAGCTGTAGAGCCCTGTCCCCTGTGAGCTGGACCTCGCAGGCCTGCAGTCCCTGTCAGGGGTGATGCTGGTGCAGAGGGAGCACCTCTCTCACAGGCCTCAGGATGTATCATAAAACCACGCAGGAAAAATCTTTCTCACATTTCACAAGAATAAAGAACTTAATTTTGTTTTCAATTCAGTACTGAAAGAAAATTTTTAAAAACTTGTCTTATCACGCTTTTTGCTCTCTAACAAGCTATCATAGTAGCCCCAAGCCAAATGCAAGTATCTGTGTCTTACATTTAAATCTTCCCCTTATGAGCCTTTAAAATGTTGCTACTATTGTTTTAGCTTCCTCTGTAGCTGGCACACTAAAATTAGATGCCTTGTTTGTTCATTGTCTTCAAAATCCTTTCCACAGAACCCACCTGGCTTTCAACCAACTTGGGTATTTTGACCTGTATAGAATGTTCCGGTATCCACAGGGAAATGGGAGTTCATATTTCCCGCATTCAGTCTTTGGAGCTAGACAAACTAGGAACTTCTGAACTCTTGGTAAGTAGTGACCTGTACTTTGGAAGAAAACTAAGTTTATTGTCATGAATATATTTCATATATTGCTTTGAGTTGTTGTTTTTCCTGCTGAGTACAAAGAATTCTAATCCCTGAATTTTGTTTAACTTGAATAGACATTTAAAATGTAAATTTTGTGGTATGTAATGTTGACTATTTCTGGTTCCTGTTTGAAGAACTGGTGAATCATACATTTCCATAATTAGTTCAGCTAAACTGGCTCTTTTCTTCTGGGATGAGCTTTTTCAAAGCCAATTTTTTCTTTTGGAATTTGTCTTACACGACTCACTAACAAACAGTAAAGGGAGGTTAGGCGTTATACTTACATGTTCTCTTTACCTAGAGGCTTATGTTCTTAAATATAATGACTAAAAAGTTTTTCTCTATTTTTACTGTTTGTAAGTTTCTAAAAGTACACAAGAATTGAGAGTGGCCTGTTAGCTACTGTCCTAAACCCAATCACTCCTTACCCCCTGGCTTCTTTAGGTGGTGAGGGAAAAGCTGTGTGAAGGTGTGGGCTTAGCTTTATAATATGGAAAAGGGTTATAAACACTCACATGTGCTTATAACCAGTTCTACCCTTCCCATCATGATTCACTCAAATTGAGAGCCCTCATCAGGTCCAAGTTAAACTGGTCCCCACAGTACACAAATAGAGGTCAGGGAGGCCCCCTGGGCGTCTCCCATAATGCCTTGTGGTCATAAGCCCTGTCTTGCATAATTTGAACGTGGTGTAGTTCATTGTTGTTTATACTAACAATGAAAGTGCTTGAAGTGAAATAAGGCTCCCTCAGACCCAACGCCCCTGAACAAAACATGAGAGAACCTGGAGCTCCAAAAATCTGAAAGCCTCGATTATCACTAGCCTTGTCTGGAGCACAGTACCCCAAAGTTAGGGCAACTAGTCACCCAGCCACAGCCTTGGTCGTCTGAGTATCCGTTAAGCAATGATGGCCTATCTTTCGTTGTAGGAGCCCCTCAATTTAGGAAATAGGAAATTTAGGAAGTACACGAATCACTTCAGTACTGTAGGGAAAAGGCTCAGAGCTAATACCTGAAACTTTCTCTTTAGTATGGAAATTGTGTCACCAGTCTCCTTGACTTGATTAATGAAACCCAAAAATGGAGAGAGTCCAAATCCTAAACACTCACCATATGATGAACTCAAGATTTTCCCCCAGAGACCTGATTGCATGAATATTTCTTAAACTTTACATTGATCCAGAAATTATCTGAATGACGAAAGGACACCTTCAGGATAAAATTTTTTGGAAGGGTCTTGAACCCAGAAGCAAAATGCTTACTGGGGCTTTCTCATTAGTTGCCTGCTACCTCTTAATTTGTACCCCAAATATGAAGGAATCCTGAATTGTTTTCTGTCCAATAAGAGTAAATCTGCTCAATCTAAAATGAGGTATGATCGGGGGGGGGGGGGGGGGGGCGGTGTGTGTGTGTGTGTGTGTGTGTGTGTGTGTGTGTGATGTGTAGGACACGTCATATTCTGTTATAGCATTTATCACACTTTATTTATAAAAATTACTGGTTTTCTTATCGATGGTCCGTTCAGTCTATTAGCTCCTCTGGGAGGAACATGGTTTCCCATCTCCCTATTTTCATCACTAAAGCCTGGCACATAGTAAGTGCTCAGCAAATACTTAACCAGATGGATGGATGGTTTTTGTATCCTGAGTCAAGTGAGGGAAAGCACATATTCAGAAATCTCAAAAGCAGATAATGGGAAACCTTTAAACCAGTAGTAATGAGTTTGCTGTGCTGTGTCTGTTTCTGTTACAGCTGGCCAAGAATGTAGGGAACAGTAGTTTTAATGATATTATGGAAGCAAATTTACCGATCCCCTCACCAAAACCCACCCCGACAAGTGACATGTAAGTACTTCTAGCATATTGAATTCTTTACCATCTATCATTGTTTTTCAACCCTCCCAAAAAACTTCTTAGTTGTTATAGTATCCCCCACCGCACCCAGAGGAAACCCCATTATGAGGAAAGAGCAGAGCAGAGTATTTTGAAATATGTTTCTGGAATACACAGATTATTTTCAGCATCACCTTCCCCTAGGGAATTGCAGCTGCTCTGGAGGGTAAATCTTCATAAGGACGATTCTCTCTAAATCACCACATGTTGTGATAAATAGGAGACACACAGACACAGTGGGAGATGCCTGTCAGATTGGCAAAAGTCCAAATGCTTAACAGCCCATGCGGCAAGGCTATGGGGAAACAGACATTCCAGAAACTCCTGTGTTGCTGGTGGGAACGCAGATTGCCTGCTGCCCGTGAGGAGCAAATTCGCCCTACTTACCACAACTAGAGGTGTATTTACCTTGGACTCAGCAGTCCCACTTCCAGGCGTTTATCCCTGCTCCGTCATAGAGCAAGATTAGGAGCAGAGCGAGCGTCCGTCAATAGGCATCTGATTAAATGTTTTCTGGTATAAAAATGAGGATGCTGCTTATGTCCTGATTTGGGGTGTCCCCCAGGATTACTGCTAAGCAAAAAAAGCAAGGAGCGGAGCACTGGGCAGAGCACACTGCCTTTGGGTCAGGGAAGGGAGGAGGGAGTGTGGGAATGAATACATGTGTCCTCTTGACGCAGACATGCTGTCCAAATTCAGGAACTGCGTTTTGGATAAATTTGCTGATAAATCCTCACTTTGGAATTCTCACTATTTACTATCTGGGCTCAGACACCAAATAGATTTGGACAGTGACAAATACATAAACATACACTTATTTGAAATTGTGTTTTCTTGAAGAAACACAGGAAAATACACAGTGAACATCATTGCTTCCTCTGGTGGGTATAAGCATGAGACTCCTCAGTAAACACCTTTCGATGTCATTTTTAGTTTTGAGTCATGTGTACCTTTAAATCTATTCAAAATTTCTTCATTGACTTTGCACCTAAAGTTTTTAATACTGTGGATGACTAGGAAGAGAGATTTAATTCCCACTCACGATCAGGCCTGAATGTTTGACCAGCCCCTCCTTGGTAGTTATTTGGGCACCAAATTTGCACAGCTATTATGGAGAACACCCAAGGAACATGTTTTTTTCACTCTGAAATCAGACAGTCTCCCAGTAGGGGCCTTGGCAGTAGCCTTTTCTTGAATTCAACCAACGCATAGCACATGTTCACTTGATGCCTCACATCATGTTAGCTGCTGGGTAAATAGCAAAACACAAACTAGATATAAACCCTGTCCTCACAATACCTGGAATGTAGAGAGGAAGATAGATTGCAACTGAAAAATTCAACACTTAAGTTAACTGTGTGGACATGGTTGTAGTGAGTGACACAGAAGAAAAGTCAGGGGTGTTGGGGGCATATGTAATACCCTGACCTAACCTGGGGCGTGTGGCTTAACAACAGCATTCACATGAATCTAGCACAGAAACAACTTCAATGCCTTTTTCACACTAGTGAGCACAAGTTACAGAGAACTAAGGCTTTAAGGACAACCTGTCTGAGCCTCAGTTTCCTTCCTTACCTGTTAAACTACAGAGTTCTGTCAGATGACTAAAATCTTTCCCATGGCACTCTGAAAACTTTTAATTGGTCTTTTAGAATTGTGTTGACTTCTCAAATTTTTCATTTGTGTTATATACTTAACGTGTGCCTGAGTTTGAAGTAGGAGCAAATAGCGCATCTCTCCTGCTATTGCTCAAAGAAGTGGGGTCTGCCGGCCCAGTCCTCTGTAACTGCAGGCTGCCTACACGTGTAAGTGAATATATGTACCAGGTTCTTCATTCTGTCTCTGTTGGAATAACTTGGTCTAAAACCTGGTGTGTTTGAAGGTTGAAAAGAAGTATCTTAACTAAAATCACTCTTCTCCGAGAGAACTGTTGGTCTGCAGCTCTGTCCTCTCTGAGCTCTGGGAAAATAAAGATTCTTTGTCTCATTTTGCTATGTTAGGATTGTACGGAAAGAATATATCACGGCAAAATATGTGGATCACCGGTTTTCAAGGAAGACCTGTTCATCTTCATCAGCTAAACTGAATGAATTGCTTGAGGCCATCAGATCTAGGGACTTACTTGCACTAATTCAAGTCTATGCAGAGGGCGTAGAGCTCATGGAACCGCTGCTGGAGCCCGGGCAGGTGAGGCTTCGCTGAAATCATACGATCAAAAGGAATGTGGACAGTCCATTGAAAGACGACTCATATTATTATAATGAGACTCTAGTCCCTTGCGTGACCCCATCTAAATCAGGACAATTTGAGAGTGAAAGGGATGCTATTAATAATTACTTTGGGGTAACGGGTATGAAGGAAACTACCCTAGACATGTGGCCACCCTGTTCATGCTTATCTGCCCTTTTTAGGAGCTTGGGGAGACGGCCCTTCACCTTGCAGTCCGAACCGCGGACCAGACGTCTCTCCACCTGGTTGACTTCCTTGTCCAAAACTGGTACGGTTTCTGTTTGTCCGAATACGCCTTGTACGTTAACACAGACCAGTCCTGTTAGTGGCCTAGGTCAGGAATCAGCAAGCTTTTCCTGTAAAGAGCCAGATACTATTTTAGGCTTTGCAGGCCATAAGGTCTGGTCGCAGCTGTTCAACTCTGCCGTGGTAGTGTGAAAGCAGCCAGAGATGGTATGTAAATAAGTGAGTGTGGCCATGTCCCGATAAAACTTTATTTATAAAAACAAATGGAGGGCCAGAGAAGGCCTACAGGCTATGGTTCACCAACCCCTGGCCTAGGTAAGTGTAAAATCCTGTCTCTGGGTTCAAAACCTGCAGCACTAGGGAGGTTGAAAAACAGAAGATTTAATAGTGCAGGTCCACATGATGTTCATTGTAAGACAGCAGTGTGTGTGGCTGACATGATAGCTTATTCAAACTTGGGACATACTAATAGGAGTACAGTATTCCACACAGGAGGTTTGAACTTGCTGGATTCTTTATTGGGTAGATCTGTAAGCCATGGAAATGGAGCTTCTCCAAAGGAGAGTGAGTAAAACAATGAGGGCGTTTGAACCCACATATGACACAAGCCAAGTTGTATCAACGCCCAAGCCCCTTAGAGGTGCGGTGGTTAAGAGCATTGGCTTCAGGCACACGTTGCCTGTGCTCAGATCCCTGCTCCATCGTCCGTGTCTTAATGATCTTGAGCACAAGCACTCTGTCCTCTCTGCGCCTGTTTTCATCTGTAAAATAAAAGCTGTAATAGCACCTACCCATTGGGTGGTTGTGAAGATTAAATGAACTAAGACGTGTGAAAAGCTAAGAGACAATGTCTCTCATAGTATGCACTCAATAAATTCTGGCTGCTGTTGTCATATGTTGCTTATAAATTTGGGTGCAATGTTAGAAACATCATAATTTTATAATAAGTCTGAAATTTGACTCAGGTGAACTTAAAGTCAGAAATAAGTAGTTAATCTGTAGTGTTAAGCTGGACTGTAAGCCGTTTTTCCTACCAATTTAATTTTTCAGTGGTAACCTGGACAAGCAGACCTCCCTGGGAAATACGGCCTTGCACTACTGCAGCATGTATGGAAAACCCGAGTGTTTGAAGCTACTGCTCAGGAGCAAGCCCACTGTGGATGTTGGTAAGAGCACCACCAGGGGTCTTAATAACCATAGTAGGAGCCTTGTTGGCTAAAACCGAGATTCGCCTGTTGCACCGTAATCTGATCATTGTTTCTTGTCTTTTCGAGATCTGTCCTAGATAATTATGCACATATGTTTTCCCCGATTTTAGTTAACCAGGCTGGAGAGACGGCCCTCGACATAGCAAAGAGAGTAAAAGCCGCCCAGTGTGAAGACTTGGTAAGCACACAAGAAGCAGGGTGTCTAACAGACATCAGCCCTGAAATGTCGTCCTCAGAAACTGGAATTGGAAGTAACAGCAGCAGATCCATTTTTTTGAATGCTGGCTAAAGAAATTCCAACAAGCACTACAGCCATGTTTGAAAAAACAAAGTTGTCACTCCCCTGTCTTTTGAGTGCAGCTGTGATGTAGGAACTGGAAGGCATTTGAGAGGTGGTATTACCAGGCAGCTGATGGATGGAGGTCATTAGGCTTTCTCTGTAGCTTAATAGTAAAGACGACTTATTTAGGAAGCCAATTCCAAAAATTGGGCAAGTAAAGTTCAGAGTGCAATGATTTTTAAAATGTTAAACACACTGCTCTCCCCTCCATGCCTCTGTACGCACTCACCTATTTTTGATCCTACTAGTTCCTGCTTTCAGCTCCAGGCCTTAGCAGAACACAATGCACTTAACCATGGGAAAGGTTGAGACAGGAAAGATAAGTTACATTCCCGAGTCCCGTGCCCGCAGTGGTACTTTTTCATTCCTGCAGGGCTCCCATGTATGAGTAAGAAAAGCAGGACATAGATTGAACTGGGACTGTCTGACTTTGAGGGCCCACCTTTCACACTTCACTGTCTCTGATTTTGCCCTCCAGCCAAGATTTTGCAGTTTTGAGACTCATTTTTAATAATATTTAAGAAAACTTTATATCTTGGAGAGAAGTCAAGTTATCAAACTAAAATAGGCTGTGCCTGTAATTTCTAGCAGTTTCTCTTCAGCCTGCTGCTGGTGTTCCAGCTTGTACAGTCAGAGATTTGCTTATAATGCAGCTACCGGTGGTTAATTTGGAACAGGGAATAAGGTGGGGTTTGTTCAGTGTTCCTGTAATGTTGGGGGGTTTGGCATTTGAGTGAAAATGGTTACACCTGCTGTTTCTTTCAGCTTTCTCAGGCTAAATGTGGAAAGCTCAATCCACACGTCCACGTAGAATACGAATGGAATCTTCGGCAGGAAGAGATGGACGAGAGTGACGATGACCTAGACGACAAGGTGAGTGTGAATTACGCCTCTGAATTTCTGAGGGCTGCTCCTAATTTTTCTGCACTATGTAGCCAAGACTCCTCTTCATGAGGTTGTTTTAATCTTTTGACCTGATGTGCCAGCGCCGTTTTCTTGGTTCAGACTTTGCTCCTTGTTGGGTACTACATAACAGCTGTATCAGTCAGGGTTCTCCAGAGAAACGTGTATACATAGAGAGAAAGCATGAAATTTATTTTAAGGGATTGGCTCACACACTCATGAGGGCTGACAAATCGAAAGTTTATAGGGCAGTCTGGAAATCCCAGCAGTCTTGAGTCCAAAGGCAGTCTGGAGCTAGAATTCCTTCTCAGTGGGGGACCTCAGTCTTTTTTCTTAAACTCTTCAACTAATTGGATGAGGCCCACCCACCTTACAGAGGGTAATGCCCTTTACTCCAAAGCTAAATGTTAATCACACTAAAAAATACCATTGTAGCAACTCCTGGGCTGCTGTTTGACCAAACACCTGGGCACTTGGCTTAGCCAAGTTTGATTAGCCATCCAAACAACTAATGAGTAAAGAATAAGTTGTCATTTACCGAGCACGTGCCTAAGGGCTGGGCAGCGCAGGCATGTCACCCGTGTCCCCTCAGGTCGTTCTTACCAAGCGCCCACTGCACTGTTGTCACCGCAGAGGAGAAAACCTGCACACGTGGACATTTTGCAATTCGTCTGAATTCTCAGAGCCGGCGGAGGCAGCCTCCGATCAAACCTACTTCTGTCTGACTCCCGTAGATAGTTCTCAACCTCTGAAGGTCCACTCGCGCACCTCTCATTGGATGTGTGCGGACATGTCCTCTCTCCCAGGCAGGATGTAAAGAATGGCCAGAGATGGTCACACAAAGGTGCCCTGAAGGCATTTGCCACTTCGAGAGGAGACAAAGTATCATACCGTGGGTAACCAATATAATAGAAGTGGGGGAGCTTGCTGAGAAGTGCTCAGAGGACAGAGCAGCTGCCTCCACCTGGGCAGACAGTGAAGACCTTTTCAAGGAAGTGAAGTGAAGAGGGGCTTCTAAGGGTAGGGAGGAGCTTGCCAGGCAAAGGAGTGAGGAGGAATGCGTCCTTTCAGGAAGAGAAAACAGCATGTGCAAAGGCCCAGGGGTCATGCTGGAGCTTGGACGACTGAGAAAAGGTTAGAAGCACAGTGTGTGAGGCGACCTTCACGTTGGCTGCATGGAGAGAGGCAGGAGGCTGCCCTGCAGGGTCAGGCAGCCCAGATCAGGAGGGGCACTGTGGGCCAGGTTTGACCTTTTGGCTTTGGATAGAGCCAATTTTCAGATTAACCACCAGTAGCAGTCAGAAGCCAACAGAGGTTTATCGTGGGACGAGCAAGGTTTCCTACCAGCTCTGCCATCATTGTGGAGAATGGGCTGGAGTTGAAAGAAACTAGAATCGGGGCTCTTCAGGAAGCCAGTGCTCCAGTGGGAGCTGGTGGGTCCTGCATAGCCAAGGGGCCCACGGGATATTTCTGAGCTCTCCTTGCATGGCCTGGTGGCTTTGGAAGACACTGAGGTTCCTAACTTGAAAAGTTGCATGGATGCTAAAGCTATCACCAGAGTGCAAATACAGGGGCACCTCCTAAGCCACTGGAAATGGTTTTGAATCCAAGGGGTTGGAGTTGGACCTGCAGGTCTGAGTCATCAGCATTAGGTGTCTGTGGAAGCCAAGGGTGTGGATGAGATTGTTTCCTAAGAGAATGCACATGAGGAGAGGTGATGATTGAGAACTTCAGCATTAGAGGGTTGGACAGAAAGGAACGTTTAACTTTGTCAGTTATAGGTGGGTGGGAGTCTGTCTGATTGTTGGTGAAAGTGTCCTGCACTCGGGAGGGATTTGTTGATAAAATGTTAAATCTAACTGTGACCTTATGTTTCTGAACGCTGCTGATCCATAACCAGCATCTCTCTAACATGACCCTGGTAATGGTGACACAAGGATCGGAAGTGTAACGTTGGCATCCTTCCCTGTACTGTGGGGTGGCTCTCAGCCATCGTTGTGGGTGACCTAATGAAGCCCAGGGAACCCAGGTTCCCACGGGAGCCCTCCTGGGGTGGAGTCTGGCTTGTTGTCTCACCCACTGTACTGTTATCTCACCCGCCAGCCGAGCCCCATCAAGAAGGAGCGCTCCCCGCGACCTCAGAGCTTCTGCCACTCCTCCAGCATCTCCCCCCAGGACAAGCTGTCACAGCCGGGGTTTGGCACCCCAAGGGACAAGCAGCGACTCTCCTACAGCGCCTTCACCAACCAGATCTTCGTCTCCACAAGCACAGACTCGCCCACATCACCCACCTTGGAGGCGCCTCCGCTGCCTCCTAGAAACGCCGGGAAAGGTACGAGCTTTGAGAAGGGCCTCGTGACTCCAACCTCAAAGCTAGGAGCCTACCCAGCCTTGAGGTAGAAACTGCAAGGTGCATTTGAGTGGCAGGTATGGAGCGGATGCCAGCACCAGCAATAAGGTAGACAGTGTTGTGAGCACCCCTCATGCATTCTCTGTGTGAACCTCACAGCAGTCCTAAGATGTGCAGTTTGTGCCCCTTTTACAGATAGGGAAACTGAGGCTTACGGAGGTAGAGTGGCTGTCCAAGGTCATGTAGCCAGTAAGTGGTAAGTTGAGATTCAACCCAAGGTCACACAGAGCCCAAATCCTGGGCTTTTTCCTCTTGAGTGTGGGATGGAATTTCAGTTCTTGAAAGTGACTTCCCTCTACACTAACACCTCTCCTCTGAGGTGGTAACAGCAGTAGTGGTAGTTACAGTCATGGAGCCCCGAGGCCCTAAGCCTAGCCCTCCTCACTCCCTCGTCACAGTGAGGTGGGTATGACAGTTGCTGGCACCGGGCGGACAAGGGGATAGTGGTTCAGGGGTGCTGAGTAAGTGACCTGAGGCTCTTGGCTGCTGGGGCTGCTAACCCAAGTCGTGTGTGACCTGAGTCCACCTTCCTGTGCCCTTGGATGAGGCACGAGCTGTGGCAGGATCCTCCCAGAGGAGGTGATTAGGCAGGGGTGTCAGATGTCTCCGCGGGGCTGATGCCGGGGGCTTGTGGTCCCCCACCCTGTTCTCTAGCAACAAAGTGCTTGTCCCATACCCTGGATCCACAGAGAGTGCCCTGTTCAGGAAATCAGCGTGTTCCCCTGACAGGGACAGATCGAGACTCAGATGCCCACATCAAAGAGTCACCCAGCCGGGGAAGTTGAGAGGTCCCCAGAGCTGTCGCTGCGGTTTGTTCTCTGCCACTGCATCCAGGCGCGGGCTCCCCGTGTGCAGCTCAGCTCACACAGCTTCCAGGGCCTCTCCGCACACAATGCCATGCCTATTGGAATCACACTGGGGCTATTTTCTGGGAAATGTGAGCTTTATTCAAAACAGTGTTTCTTCAGAGCTTATTCTCCATTGAGATAGTGTTATAAATAGGAGCTGTGTTCCTAGAGGGACCCCAAATGGCCTCCTAAGCCATAAAATAACAGAGAAAAGTTAAATTAAGGCTTTAGCATGAATAGCTCTCATCAAAGATAACCAGTGACCGTGACAGTGACAGCGCGTGTAAGCCAAAGTTTAACCCGCCAGGTTTTTCTTACTCTCCCAGACTTCTGCTAAAACACGCCTAAATGAGGCATCCGAGTCCTTTCAAATCACTAACGCTCTCAGGTTTTAGTCTGTACTGTGAGAGCGTGTGTTGCTGCCACCTGGGCAGTGATACTCCCCATCAGGGTAGCAGCCTCGTAAGAGCAGAGCTTCCCTTTCTGACCCCAAAAGAGGACCGTGAGAAACCGCCAGGCCAAATGAAACGATGGAAGGTGTTTCTCTGAAAGGGTTCATATCCCTAATTGTGGCTACCAACATCGAAGTGACAACCTAGCTAGACTGGCAGGGCCTATACCTGTGCAGAGAGCCTCCAGGTAACAGAATCTTCAAAAAGGTCTATAGGAGAGAGTGATGCCAGTCCTGGGGCCTAAGAAACTCCCTCACCCCCTCCACCCCTTTCTGTAAGTTTGTCTCAAGGGGACACAGAGACCCACAAAATATACTATCTGACTCAATGCCGGGCATATCTTTCCTGCCTTGAATAAATGCTAACTAGCTCTTTACCAAAGACCCAGAGGACAAAGGCCAAATTTATTTAATGAACCAGCTGCTGAGACAAGTCCTTAGGACTTGGCCATCACAACTGTGGTCAGCTAAGGATAGACACCCCACCCCCTAAAAATCTCATAATTGGAAAGAGAAGAATGTTCTTCCAGGCTGCGCATAGCAGGCCATCCTATTGGAGTTTGGCCCATGCTGGTGAGATGCAGGAGCACAGCCTTCTCGTGACCTTTATAAGGAACCTGAAACATGAGCTGTGCCCTGCCTCTCGCTGGGCTCATGTGCCTGAGTGCTGGGAAAGTGGTCATGTTTAGAATGGAGCTCTTAGAAGGCGTCGTTGAAGATCAGCTGATGCTCTGTGCAGAGATAACTCCCCCCTGTTTCGTAGCCCTTACTTTTTCCCCATTTCATCCTGTCAAACTATAGACCCATTTGTGTGAAAATGAGGATGTCTTGACTGGGTCGCGTGGGTGGTCCATTTTCCATGGCAAGTACAGCGAGGTCTCTGCCTGCAGGCCACGGCCACAACTGTGAGTGTAGGGGTCTGAAGGACGATGGCTTCTGGGGAGGCAGAAACAGACACTCATGTTAAAGTCCCCACTAATCAGAGGAGGAGACTGAGAGGGAAAGTAGAATCATTCTGAATTCAGCTCAGTAATATTTTCTGGAAACTCCAGCTGCCTCATCAAAATGCAAGGAAGTTTGACTTAAATTGCCTTCAAGCAAAACCTCCTTGTGCTTGAGCAGAGCTCAGTCAGCAGCGGAAGACTTGGCGATTCAGAGCCCCAAACTCACCATCCTGGAGCCTTAGACAGGAGCATGGGCTGCCTAACCCCCTGCAGATGTAAGGTCCAGCGGGATGAAATCAAAGCCATACGTTTAAGTGTGGAGGTGTTTCTCACCAGCGCAGCAGCTCCCCTGCCCCTGATTTACATTTATTAAGACTAGAAGTTCCCCAGGCTTGCCAAGATCAATTTGTTTTTCATCTTTAAGCTGAAGTTAGATCATAGAACCAGGATGTATGAGAGCGAAAAGGATACTGAAAGATTAACTTGATCCACAACCCATTGTACAGCGAAGGAAACTGAGCCCTGAGAAGGTTAAGGAACTCCAGGTCACACCATGGCTGAAATAGAAAATTAAAATCAGCCTTGGGGCCTGTCAGACCAGATCTCCTTGTTTCTTCTTTTGCATGTTGGGGAAGATGGTCCATGTCTGTGTTGCCCTCCTGGTGGAATTGTCATTGGGATCCGGGGAGACGGTCCATGGAGAAAGCATTTTGCAGAATGCAGAGCCCTGCACTGCTGTGAGAGACTCCTGTTAGGGTTGTCGGGCCGCGGCCCTAGATGCTCCTAGAACGTGAAAGAATGTGGGGAGCAGTACGAGGCTGTCCCACAGGACAGGTCCTTGAAACAGATATTACTTGCTTATAGTTTAACCATGTTTTCAAATAATTTTAAACTATAGAACCTCTGTTTTCTCCCATTGTACAATCCCATACCTTTTATATAGCGATGACGCAAAACGCACCTGAGCTGAGGTAGGTGTGGAGGTTAGTGAGAGGGACGGGAAGCATTGAGCTCGGCCTGGTGCGTAGTAGTGCCCTGTGCAGGGCAGTGCTGCTGGCCTTGGGCCTCCTTAGCTTTAAGCGGGGTCCTTTTGGGAATAGGGGTCTGAGAGAGTCACCCAGGTCTGCTAAGTGGGCAGGTGCTCTGAATCGTGAAACCAGCATGATGTCGGCTCCTGAACTGAGAGAACGGTTCTGTTAAGTAAATGAATGATAAATTCAATCCCAAGGTGCTCATTTAACTTACTGAAAAGGAACTGACTTCAAGCTTTTAGAAACATGAACACCTGATATGCCAATTACCACCTGCTCATGGAATCAGTCCCCTAGAGTCAGGCATGACGGGTCCCCTCTGATACCGCATGAATGCCTACGCGTTGACCCTGCACTCGTATACGTTCTCCACATCGTGGGCTCCCTGCTCAGGCAGACCTGAGCCTGGCGCGCTAAGAGCTCTGTGAACACTTGTGCACGCTGCTCGGTGTCACAGAGAATATGCAACCAGGTGCTACCCTCGCCCTCCAGGTGAAGAGGCTAAATAAGTACCCTCAATAACTAAAGAATAGTTTGAGGGGAGCACACTGTCTGAGGGAAATAAGTCTGTGAAGCCAGCGGAAGCCAACTTCCCTGTTTCCTCTTCCAAGAAGTCTTGGCTCCCTTGCCCCACCCACGAGACGGGTTTCTTTCCCCATAAGTGCCAACTCTTTCCCTATCCTGGTCGCCTTTTAACATTTAGCTGATCTCACAGTTTCAGGGTCTCCATGAAAAACCAGCATTGGCTGTGCCTGCTGGGTCACTGCTCGGAGAGTGCGAGATAATGCCTAGCAAGAGCTGCGGACAGCGTGCTTTCAGTACTGGGTTAGCTCCATCCTGCCGCACGCGCGCAGCTCGCCCAATCTCCTGGACACTGGGGACACAGGAGTGGACAGGCAGTGGTGCCTGGGAGCCTGCACACCAGTGAGAGAGAAAGCGGGGACACGTGCCTCAGGGGCAGCAGGGTGCGGGGTTGGAGTTGAGGAAGGAGCACTCGGCTGGTAGATCAGAGACACGGTCAGAAAGCCTGTTTCCCTCCCCACCCCGCCAAGGAGACAGAGCCCCTGCAGGCAGCCAGGCGCTGTGAGAGCTTCCCTGAACCCCACCTTGCACAGGGGGGCCCTGCTATGTTCAGGCTTGTGGGATGAAGGAACAGCAGAGTCAGCGAGAGCACATCCCAGAAGTACGTAGCCGGAGTCAGGAGGAGACGTGAACCAGACGTCCGGGGGGGTTAGGGGGGTAGGTGCCTGGCTGAAAGTCTTCCTGCACAGTGTTGGCAGCCTTAGGCCCGGGCTCAGCAGCGTCTGCACTTTGTACCCCGTCTCCCTGCCTGCCACTGAGGTCTGTGGCAGTCAGGGCAGAGAGGGGAGTGGAACGGGGAAGGCTTCCTGGGGACATGAAGGCGGCCGGCCATCTTGAACATGCTCTTCTGGAAGATTCAGACCTGCCCAGGAGAGGTCCTCTTGGTGGAATTATTCATAAACTGCCAGACTGGCAGTTCCCAGGCATTTTTACCCCATAGGGAGACAGCCATTGGAGTGGCTTGATTTTAAAGTGTCCATGGGCTCTTGTCTTTTATTCATGTTAGATTAGGTGGGGAGCTTTTTTTCGTAGTCTTCCCCAGTCCTTTTTATATCATGACACACCTGCCGCCTGCACCGGCCACCTTGCTGCCGAGGCCGCGGCTGTGGTTTTGCCCTCAGCAGAGGCCACCGGCCTGGGGTGTGGGAGGGAAGTGGAGGAAACCCTGGCGGCCTCTGGAATACAAGACTGAGTGTGTGATTGTCAGAGAACTGACCCTGAGACCATGGATCTGGTCCTTAATTATCGGTGTCCGGGCGGGAGGTTGAAGGGCGAAGGAAGAGCAAGAGCTGTGTTCTGTGTGTAGCACTGTCACTCGGCGTCCACTGCCATGTGGGAGTCCCGGCTGGTCTGTGCTGACTTCTGGGGTGTCTGGCACACTCCACCTTGCTCGCTGTGCCTCTGTTTCCCCATCTCAGCTCCTTCCTTCCCCACACACAGTTCCTCTCTAAGTGAACATATTGTGTCTGTCTACTTTTTAAAGTAACGTACACTTCCCACACTTTCAAGCCCTACACTGAAACCATGGGAAAATGGGAAAGTTATCATCTGCTCTGTCCACGGTTGTACAGATACAACCTGTGTCGGTAACACACAGGAGTGTGTCAGAATACTGAACTTACACAGATGGTTTTTCCAGATGGTCAGGATAAGTTTTAAGCCATATCCTGGGTCTTGTTTTCCTTTGAACAAGATGTGCTTTTACTTGGTCTCCCTGCTTGAAAGACCTCTAGGTTTTCTGTTTAGCACCTAGAGGTATGAGCACATTAGAAAGGAATCCTCCTGACTTACACCATAGACCTGTCTTGAGTGCCCAGAACCTGCCAGGCACCGAGAGAAAGACCATATGTATCCTGCCCTAAGGAAGCCGACAGCCAGGAAAGGCAGAAAAAGTTCGCTCTCACGCAAGTGGAGAATTTGGTGATATTAGTCCTTGTGGAAGTTCAGAGATAAAAGCCGGGGCTCCACTGAGGCAAAGGGGTAGATGGAGGAGGTTTCCCTGAGGTGACATTTGAGCTGACATTTGAGAGGATGGGATGGTGGGGAAGCATGGGTGTCGCTGACGCTCCAGCAGAGGGGACGGGCTGGCATCCTAGGAAGAGGAGCTGGAGACTCACTGTCGAGGTGAGAGCCCAGCCAGAGTCTCAGCCGGATTCACTTGCTCTAACTGTCCAGTGTCCTGACCTCTCAGAGCCTTGGGTCTGTTTACCCCAAAATTGATGGCCCTGATAGCAATACGATAGATAGTAAGGTGAGTTCTTGGTGATGGGTGTGAAACTCCTGGCCAGGCACACCATGCTCTCAGGAAGTGATAGCTCTAGGGAATATAGGACATGGAGGAGGAGATTTGAAAAGCATGTTGATTGCGATTTTAGGAATGGGTTTTTAAAAAATATCTGCGTGCAGGTGAATGATTTTTCAGGACAGTTTTTCTGGGCTTAAGTGGATAGATTTCTTTGTTGTTAAAGATGGAGCCCTACCTAGTGAGGTTTATTCATACTACCTCTGTGGTCTAAGGACATACTGTTTTCTCATATGGGGGCCTTTAGTGAACAGAGGAAATACCAGTTCCTGGCTGCAGGCTTTTCAGAATCTAAGTGGCTGGGCCCAGGAGACCAGAACAAGGGTTCCAGCCTGCAGACTGCCTGTGGCTGCCCATGTGAGCACAGGGCTTCTGGGATGCGATGTCTTCAGGTGCCTGAGCTTCCTGAGCTCGGGCCATGTGTGGGGCCCATGTGTGAGGGAGGGGTCGCCCTCAGAGTCCTCCCCGAGCTGAGGACATGGAGCTGCTCATGGCAGCACAGCTGAAGAGGGGTTGAGTGGGGACTGCTAGAGTTGAAGGCACAGCAGAATGTCCAAGTGGAGTGACCAGGAGGCCGTGGGAGATGCGGGCAGTGACTCAGGCGTGGGAGCCCTCAGGAAGAGCTGGGATACACTGTCTCCGCTGGGAAGACCTTCAACTAATTTACTGACCTCAAAGTTATTTATAGCAGCTTTGGAAGACTAGACCCATAATTTTAAGAAAAAGAATTAGAAGATAACTTGACATAATAGCCAATATCAGTGGCAAAAGCAGTTTGGGGCATTTTCTCCTTACTTTCACAGGCTCTGTCAGAGTTAAGGGGAGAAAATGGGCTGTCGGAGTCCTAGACCCACGCCTACCCCACCTATTAATCTTGCCTCCTTTTTTTAGTTTGTTTAATTCTGTTTATTCCTTTTTATTTTGTTTTAGCTTTCTTTATTCTGCCAGAATTGCTTCTTTCCTAACTGAGCCAATACTCAGGTTTATTTCGCATAAAACATGCGCTTTAGTGCTTAGAAACTACTTACTCATTTTGGAAGTTCTCTTGTTAAATCTTTTAAAAAATTTAAGTATGCTTTTCTGGAGTGTAATTTAGTGTTCTTCACCCCTTTTTAACTCATGCCCTAGCAGCCAAGATGTTGTGGCATCTTCCTTTGTAGCTGCTAGGACGAAACAATAGGAGAGTCTATGTGTGTTTTCTGTGGAATTAGATTACAGTATTAAATATTCCTATTTGGGCTTAACAGTGTCCCTCCCTATTTTCTCTCCCTGTTTGTTTGTGGGGTTTTAAAAAAAATATTTTATTGATTTTAGAGAGAGGAAGAGAGAGGGATAGATAGAAACAGCAGCGATGAGAGAGAAACATCAGTTGGCTGCCTCCCACTCGCCCCCTACTGGGGATCGAGCCTGCAGCCTAGGCATGTGTCCTTACCAGGAATCCAGCCCATGACCTCTTGGTGCACACTTAACCACTGACACACACCAGTTAGGCTGTCTCCCTGGTTTTTGATCAGTCATCCTAAGTGAGACATAAGTCTTCCTTAAGAATCACGAGGCCCTGGACAGGTAGCTTGGTTGGTTAGAGTGTCATCTCAGTATGACAAGGTTGTAGGTTTGATCTCTGGTCAGGGCACATACAAGAAGCAACCAATGAATAAATGCATAAATAAGTGGAGCAACAAATCAATGTTTCTCTCTCCCCTTCTCTCTCTCCCCCCTTCTTCTTTCTGTCTAAAATTAATCAATAAAATTTTGACTTAAAAAAAATTTAAGAATCAATCACCAGCCTTAAAATGATAGAAGTAGCAGTTTATTCATCCATTAATTCAATAGTAAATTCAACCTACTATATGCCCGAGCCTGGTCCTAATAGAACCTTCAGCCTGGTGAGCAAGACAGTAAACACGTTAACACGTTAACAGAGACATCATTACAGACTGTCACAGCTGATAGGAAGAAAGTCTGTAATGACATGTGGAACACTAATCCTTTCCCTTTGAAATGATGATTCTGGACGCTTGGTTTTGCTTGGTTGTGGTTACAGGACGACTCTGGTCTGATTGCTGCTGAAATAGCGTGCAACTTGGCTCAGAGACATCGCTCCTTTAGCGCTTTGTCGGCGATTTTTGTTCCGAAGCAGGATTTGGAACTGATTGAATGACCTTTTAGATGCAGTGCCCAAGCACGTCCCTAGGTGGCGATAAAGATGAACTTGCTGGAGAACCTCATATTGTCTTGTCCGGTCTCCATTTATTTCCAAGAGGAAAGTTAAACTTCCTCGTACTGAGCATTTGTTGTCTTTCTCGTGACCGAGTGCAGGAAATGCTGCCCTGGCTTTCAGGAGCAGCATCCTGTGACCTAGTGGGCACCTCCCTATCCCAGAGACCTGCAGTGTGGTCCCAGCTGCGCCCCATGTGGTGTCACCCTAGTGATGCCAGGCCCCCACTTTCCTGGCTGCAGAACGGGGACCATAACTCCCCCCACACTTACCTCACGGGGTCATTATGAAAATCAAGGGTAATAGCATATATGGACACCTTTTGAAAACTAAAAGCATACAAGTGCAGGGCTATAACAGCAATGCCTTTCTGTTACAAAAGTAAAATAGTTTCTGAAATTGCCGTGACTAGTGCCATAATTGGGCATTATTTGGGGTAATGGTAAGGCTTCATCATGTATCACATCATAGGACTGAGAATAAATTATATAGCTAGGGCCATTTAATCCTGACCAAAATTAATGGCAGTTACTTCCAAGACAAGACTGTCTTTGAGAAACAAAGGTGGATGTCAATACTGACTAGTAATTGATCATGGGAAATGTCAAAGTTTATTTTACAAGGAAGGAGGCCAGCAGTAATTAAGCTTTTCTTTAAATACGCAGAGTGTAAAAAGAGCTCTTTTGGATCCTTTCTGGATCACCAGGTATCTACCATCCTGTGTTAAACATTTGGTGTGGCGGTGAGAGCAGTTATCCATGAACACAGTTAAAATGTCTACCTGATAATCATAGAGCAGTGTATGTCCAAGTGCCCAGCACACACCACCTGGCACACACCAGCCACTTCAGTGTCATTTTCATGAACAAAACTAATAACTACTGTATTCTCGTGACAGCTTTTACAAACCAACTTTTTCCCCTAAAATATTAGTTCCAAAAAGCCAAAACTTTTGCAGTAATGGTGTGTGTGTGTAATATTCATGGGATTACTGATTTCCTGTCTTTGTCTCTGAGAAAGCTGAGTCTTTTTTAAATCTATAGAAATCAATGTCTAATTTATATAACCTGTTTAGGCTTCCCATATAATAGGTGGTTTATGATTTCCAGAACCATAGTCAGAATTGCTCTTTTTCTGAATAACTCTTTGCATTAGATCTTTCATTATTTATAAAAGTCATTAAAAAAAAAAAAAAAAACTGGGTCAAAGTTTGCTGGCTAAAAGTAAAAGCTGTAGTGGAGAGAAAAGTCTTGTGCCTCAGCCTGTGGCCCGCGGAGGCTGCAGCCCTTGCTCGGCTCTTGCTCCTGGATTTCGCCGGGGGTGCTGCGTGCCTCCGCCTCAGCAGATTCTACGATTACAGTGACATATTGGTTTAAAATGTGTTTCATTTTTCTTGCTGTACCTAAGTGATCTAAACACATAAATACACACTTGCCTTTCCTTTGTTGTCTTTTTTTTTTTTTTTTTTTTTTTTACCAGCAATGTTTAAAAACCCTATTTGTGAGTCACTGGGTTGATGGACTTGGCCACCTCCAGCCTTGTGCTTTTGTGCCTCCCTGTGTTGTACCACCTTCAATGTGTGGAAGTGACTGCATACTGGCTGTTCTGAGACTGGGATTAACCTCCGTGCCCCATTCGGTTCCTTTCCAGGTCCAACTGGCCCACCTTCAACACTCCCTCTAAGCACCCAGACCTCTAGTGGCACCTCCACCTTGTCTAAGAAGCGGCCTCCTCCCCCACCACCCGGACACAAGAGAACCCTGTCTGACCCTCCCAGCCCACTACCTCACGGGCCCCCAAACAAAGGCGCAGTTACTTGGGGTAAGTCATCCTAAAGTCAGGGCCCACACTTCCTAGGGCCAGCCAGTGTGTGGGGCTCCGTGGGCCATTCATACTTAGCTCACGCAACCAGCGGACCAGACAGCACACACGCTGGGGGTACATGGGAATGCTTGTGCTCCCTCTACAGGCCAAGGAACATTTTGGGAAATATTTAGGACCATTCAAAAGCTATCATAATAGTACTACTAATAATACTAATAATGCTAATACTAACAATAATAATACTAAGATGCTGAGCATTTCCTGTGCGCCAGCCACTGTGCTAATGAGCCCTCCACAAAATCCACTCAATCACAGTAGCAGCTCTGTGAGATAGATACTGTCAGCCTCATTCACAGAGGAAGAAACCAAGGCCAAGTCATTCATTCAGCTCACAACAGCTAGAACGGTTTCCTTAGAAGATAAATCATTCACAGTCACTGCCCACCCTGCGCTTCAGGTGAATGCAAATTGCTTACCCCGGGACCTAGAAGGGTCCTTGTCAGACTCTTGTCTCCCAACCCTTTTTCTGCCATACCAGCCTCCTGTTACCTTGGGTACATCTGGCTCTTTCCCTCCTGGGTCTGTTCACTCAGTGGACCTGCCATGCCCTTTGACAGGCTGGCTCCCTTGGTCCTCCTGGCTTGTCTGTATCCCTGGCCCTCCTCTCTAAAGGCACTTCCTCCCCACCCCTTTCCTCCAGGGCACCTGTCACAGTTGCTAAGAATTTTGTGTTTGGTTTTTGGTCCAAGCTCCCGGAGAGCAGGGACCTTGCCTGTCTTGTTCTCTTCTGTATTTATAGGGCCTAGAATTGAGCCCAGTACACAGCAGGTACTCAGTGATCACTTGAGAATAAATAAACCTGCTCAGTCTGTTTGTTTAACCATTTCAGTGACATTGACTACACATCACAAATCTCTCTCCACAGGGAACATAATTTTCACTTTTGTCTACCTTTTCAGTTCACCAGAACTCTACACTAGCCTGTCAGCAATTTAAGCCAAGAACAAAACAAGTGTTTCCCAGCAGGGTCTGGCCCTCAACGGGGACACACAGCTTTGCATGGGTCATCCCTCCTCCCGTTGGGTTTCCTTGTGGCTTTTTTTTTTTAAATATATCATCACTAATTTCAGAGAGAAGGAGAGAGAGAGAGAGAAACATCAATGATGAAAGAGGGTCATTGATCGGCTGCCTCCCACACACCCCCAACTGGTGATCGAGCCCGCAACCCGGGCATGTGCCCTGACCGGAAATCAAACCTCGACCTCCTGGATCCTGGGTCGATGCTCAGCCGCTGAGCCATGCCTGGTCGGGCTCCTTGTGGCTTTTTTGTTTCTTTTTGAATCATAACTGATGGGTCGGTTGGCCAAATGCTTTTAAAGGCCCCATCCAAAGCCCATATTAGGAGTTCTGAATTTTGGGAGTTTTGGGGAAAAGCCATACTACCATTTGCAAATTGGCACACCTGTCAGCTGACCCAAATGCCAGTATGTGTGCAACTGTGTCTGTGTGTCTGGCCACCAGCATCCTCATGTGTCTGTTGTTGGGGCTTCTAAACCTCCGGGGTCCTGAGGGGGGCAGATGGGAAACAATCCAGTGAATGTTCTTTACTGTGAGAATTGACACATGCACCAAACATGGAGGGGGTATCTGAAAAGAGTGTCAAACTGCACAAGAGGCTTCATAGAGGAAGAGACATTTGCCGAGGGTGTTAAGGAATTAGTTCCCAGGTGAGGCAAAGAAGGGAAGAGCAACAGAGGTGCGACACGGGCACATCGACACCAGTCATCCTGACGTTTTCAGGGACTGCATTCCAGGGCCTCCAGGAGCCCTCAGGTTTCCCCCAAATCACATTCCACTGACTGTCACAGGTTCCCTGTGCAGATTTTCATATCTCAAGTTATAACCTTACATTTCACTAACCTTTGGTTCTTTTATTTAATCTGCCTTTATTTCTCGTCATGTTTATGGTGCCTCTGTTCACCTTCCAGACACAATCCTTCTGCAGTGAGATTTACCAAATTCAATCTTCCTGGCTTCAGAATCATCACATCATTAGGTTTCTCTCACATCCCTCAGCAGCAGGGCCAGCAGCTGGTGTAGTTGTTTGTTTGATTTGAGTTTTGGGTATTTTGTGGATAAAGGATATTTTTTACTAAACAAAGTTACCAGTTTATGAGAGTGAGTTGTATCACCAGCTGGGAGCATCCAAGCCTCTCAAAGCTGTGGGCACTGATCCGTCTGCTGGGCTCTCTCACCAGCCTTAGGGACAAAAGTTAAATCTGTCTGCGCCCAAAATGACAATCATCCACGTCCCTAACTTTGGTGGTCCCTCACAAACACCCCCAAATGGTAATTCTTGGATTATCAGGGTGCACCTCTGTGTTGGGGTGTGTGCACATATACGAGATACACTTAACAGCAGCTGCAGACACACTCAGTGGCAAGCGCATACACTGCAGCGGACTTCTCATCAGGTCGGCCACATCCCTCTGACCCTGGTTTTTCTGCTTTCGTGTCAGACAATTGCCGCTCGGTTCCATCCATACCTGTCTGCCACTAGCATGTTCCTGAGGCCAGACGGGGGGTGGGAGGATGGGCAGGCGACTGGCTGTTAACAAACCGGGGCGGGGGTGTCGGACTCATGGCAAATGTCTGATGCCTGCAGCTCCCCTCTGAACCTGTCTCCTGTGCTCTGAGATCCCCTGAACCTCCCTGAGGCCAGGACCAGGGCCTGGGGTAGATACCAGGTGTGAGAAGTGGTACACCTTAGCTCTGCCCAGGCCTCACCCTCTGACCCTGAAACAGCATGCCTGTCATAATGAGGTGCACCAGGTTCCCAAACTACATCCTTTCCCCTAACATCTGAGCCTCTGCTCACTGTATGACCTCAACCTAGAATGTTCTACCCATTTGTGTTTATGTTTAGTCAACTTTCCAGGTCTCCTGTCCAGGGGGTCTGTTGAAAAGGCCTTCCCCAGTCCGGCCACCACCCGCTCCCACTCTGTTCCCTCCAGCCCAGGATTGTCCGGTGGCTCTGTTTGCCTCCCTCACTTGCCCGATGCATCCTGAAGTCCTCACCGGGATGTGTGGGGGTTCTGTCTCCATGGAGCAGAGCACTCCCTTATGGGCCGTGTCATTCCTTGGTAGCCCTGTGACGTTCAGCAGGTATCTTTGAATTGTTTCATACCTCAGTTTCTCCAACTATAAAATGGGGCTAGTTAATAGTTCTTACCTAATTCTCTTTTTCAAACTGTTTTTATTGAGTTTAGAGAGAGAGGAGGGGAGAGGGATAGAGAGATAGGAACATCGATCCAGTGACCTCTTGGTTCATGGGTCGATGTTCAGTCACTGAGCCATACCGGGCAGAGCTGCGTTCTCATTCTTGACCACAGTTCCACAGGGAAGGAAACACAGACAGAAAGGTTAAATCACCTGCCCGGGTTCTCCCGGCTGGTGCGTGGGGAGCCTGCACTCCCCGCCCTCTCCTTTGCCTGCTGTGTTCTGCACGGGGCAGCTCCCTGCCGCCCTGGCCGTCCCAGTCTTCACACTTGTGCCTTTGCCTGCGAGGTGGAGACAGGTGGGCACACTCCTGGCTGTGGCCCCTCATCCATCTGCAGCATGGAGCCCTGGTGTGCAGCAAGGGCCACTCCTGGCTCTCTCCCTGCCAGAGCTACGGAGCCCGCAGCCCCCAAAATAGCCCTGGCTCGAAGTCCAGAAGTCCCGCAGCCGTGATGAATGCAGAGGTCTGTCCCAGGGGACCTCGGGCAGGCTTTTGATTGGGAAACAAGCACGCCTGTGGGCAGATCTGGGTTTTGTGGGGACTTTGGTTTTTGAAGTGGTGTATCATTAAGTCACCTTTGGGGATAAAGGAATTTGCTTATAACCTGCTTTTAACCAGCACATATTTTAACACAATTTAGAAAAAATTAATAAGGGTATGAGATCAAAGGAGAATATAGGTAGCAAAATAACAACGTCCAGAGTGCAGCCTCCTCACAAAACTCGTGACATACAGTTACATGCAGTGGCTGGAAGTGGACCACCAGTGTGACACCGAGGTTCTTACCGGCAAGAGCATGCAAAAAATACAACTGTCAGTTCCTGGTGGCTGCATGGTGGACTCTTCTCACACTTGAGATGTGTGTAATTTGTACCTGAGAGCAGTTTCCCCAGGACCTCTGTCCTCGGGCAGGTATTGAGGGAATCGTCTGCTCGTGGGAATCCGTGACATGCGCTGGAGGAACATTCTGGAAGCCCGAGTTCCGGTGCGCTTCTACCAGCCTTGGCTCAGTGACTTACATTCTCAGTCTGGCCACTGGGACTTAAAGTTATATGAGCTTTTTTAATGTAGAGCAAATAATGGAAGAAGCACTGCCCCAGAATTGGATTCACTTCTCCTACTTCAGGGCCAGAACTTGCGGGCAAACAGGCTCAGTGTCTGATTGGGAGTGGTGTTGGCTTGTGCAGACCCTTTGACTAGAAACATCCTTTTCCTTCCTCCTTGGAGTCCCAGTCTGTTCTCATATCCGCTCCCCCACCCCATTTTGCACGCAGTCATAGAAATGATCATGGCTTCTGCCACTTAGATTGTTTGCCGGGTACCAGGGTCACTTGTTCACACGTTGTTTAGCCATCACAGCCATCCTATAAGATAGGGACTGTCATTGTTCCTAGTTTACTAATGAGGATTTCAAAGAACAGAGAAGTCAGACAATTTGTATCATACAGAGTCCAGGGCCTTCAGTGCTGGTGTCTGAGCCCCTTTCTGGCTCTGAAGCTCCTGTCACTATCGACTGTTCCAGGCGACCCCTGGAGTCTCTGCCATCGTGCCAGGCCAGTGTCTGACTCTGCACAAGCTCTGGCCCGCAGCTAAGAGCTGACGCGAGTGGCCACAGCTTTCTCAGTGGCCTGCCCAGCATCTGTCTTCAGCTCTCTCACACATCTGTGTGTTACACTGGGATCCTTTTCCAAAATGCACAGAGAAAGGATTGAGCTGCTTCTGTTTTTTTGCTCTTCCCTCCAATACTCCCCTGTTCGCAGAAATTTTTCTAAACCACACTATTCTTCCCAGGCCTGGCAGGTGGCCTTTGCCTCGCTATGAGCATGACTGGGTTCCTGCCTGCCAGGGACAGGTGCCTGCCCACCCAGGTGTGTGAGAGATCAGCTGAGGCAGAGGGGCTGTGTCAGCGCTGCTGGCTCTGTCCTCATTGAGCAGGCGCCTGGTGACTGCTCCGTGCCAGACACTGGGCCAGAAAGTGGGGTTACGAGAGGAGCAAGGCAGAGCCCTGTCTTTGAGATTCTCGCTCATTGAGTAAATCATTTCTATTACTTCCATCAAGGAACTGTGTGATAGTAAGTGCTACTGAGTCAGGCTCCCTATGGTCCAGCACTGTGCTCCACCCTCCAGAGCCTCTCTCTCTAATGCTCATGCCCATCTAGTGGGGTGGGGACTGTCATAACTCTCATTCTATAGGTGAGGGCCCTGAGACTTAGTAGGAAAAGCCATGTTCACACTCATACGCTCTGGTCAGCAGCACGGCTGGAATTCAAAACTGGCTTGTCTGGCTCCAGCAGTTGCACCCTGCACCACTTCTATGACCAGTGGGCACAGGCACCCAAGAAGCAGGGAATGATAGCTCATGGCTGGGGGAAAATGCTCGGAAATTGGCTTCAGAGATGTACTTTGAAGTTTGCATAAGAATTTACCCCTAGTGGGAGGGGGAACAGAGGGAGCAAAGTGACAGAGACAAATGCACAATGTCCTTGGGGGATGGGAGTCGCCTTAAGTGCCAGAGGACATTCTGTCGAGGAGGCCCATCCCGCACTCCGCCAGCCTCTCCCTGCCCTGTGGTTCAGGGGATGGGAGGTGATGGACTGTGGTAGTTGGTGCAGACCCTGCAGGTGGACTGCTCAGCTTTGTGTCCCAGCTCTGACCCTTACCAGCTACATGACCTTGGGCTTTTCTTCTGTGTGTGTCTTCCTCTGTAAATAAACACAGGGTAATTGTATTGCGAATGTCATAAGCATAATCACTGTGAGGTACTTGGCACAGAGCCTTCCTTGCAGTAAGTGCTCAGTAAACTGTAGTTGCCATTGTTAATGTTACCATTGGGCATCATGATGGTAACAGAAAGCATGTAGACTTGAGGTCAGGACTGACAGGTACATCCTTCAGCCATGTGACCTGGTGCCATCCCTTCACTTATCCTCGTTCCCTCCTCTTCAAAATGAGAATGATGCCAGCTCCTCGCATCGTTAGGAGGAAGGAAAGCATTAGGGCCTTGGAGCAGATGCACCAGCCAGGGAGCACGCTCAGCCCTGTCCTCTCCATCCACCTGCCTGTTTCTGAGCCTGCCCATCCAGCCCCTTCCCAGTGCCACTGGGCAGTGTGTGGGCATCTAGGCAGGGGAGGGAAGGGGTCAGCCAAAGGAGTGGATAGGTTCCCAGCGCAGTCACGGGAAGGGCAAGCAAGGAAGTGGCCCAGAGCCAAAGACAAGCTGCAGGTGCCCAGGGACAACTCCGGGGTGCCTGGCAGCTTGCCCCAGGATGCCCCACGCTGCTTCATGCTCCTCCCACGTGGAATGGGTCACAGAGGAGCCTTATTCTGCAGCCAGCCTTCCTGCCCTCTGGACAGAGCACAGGGTCTGGTCTGGTGCCCCTCCACTAGAATGAGCTCCACTGTTCAGGGGCTGTGTCCCCCAAAGACCACTTTCCTTCCTCTCTCACCAGGGAGTTTGGACACTGTCTCCTTTTTACCACCCAGCTCGTTCCACATGACTAGTGTAGTTTGGCCAGATCCTAAACTCTGCAAGAGCAGTGACATTTTACTTGCTTTTGTGCCTCCTAGTACGTGTTCATGCCTTGCACATAGTAGGTACTAAATAAATGTTAATGTTTGAATGAATGATGTGTAAGTGACCGAGGGCTTTGCCCAGGAGATGGCCACTTACCACTCCCTGCTGAACTGTGTCCGCACATATACACCTGTGGGTTGTGTGTTTCTTCTGCACCTGGCATCTACTGACCTGGAAGCCTCTAGGTGAACTTATGCACACAGTCTTATCAGTTCCTTTATGGAACCTAAGGGTACCTGTCTGCCAAACCCTACATCCCTGTATTCCATTTCACTGTCTGAGGCTGCAACTTTTTACATCTGATTTTCCCTGAAGGTAACGACATGGGTCCATCGTCATCGAGTAAGACTCCAAACAAGTTTGAGGGGCTGTCTCAGCAGTCAAGGTAAGCCAGCTCTGTCCTGCTGGGTTGATGCGATGGGCGGAATTATAGAAGTGGGTTTTAGTGACAATCTGCTCCGAGTGTGGCCTGCCAGCTGGCGCTGGTTCTGGTGACAACCTCTCCAGTTGCATGTACCCCTTGTCGCTGGGCCTGGCGCACTCTGCAGACTGCACTGTGAGTGGACAGCTGTCCTCCATCCGAGGTCCAGGTGGGATTGGAACTCACATCCCTGAGTCACAGTCTGTCAGAATGAGTTTCTCAGCTTTTTAAATTAACTTGTTTTGTCTCATTACTTTCCCTTAGTTCCATTTTGCAGACTTGGGAGTGAAAAGATAGCCCTCAGTGAAATCTGACAGCCTAGAGATTTTCAAACTTTTAAAAATAGGGCTCTTAGGTATTTTGGAACATTTCTTGTGAGCACTGTTTATCCAGTCTCAAGGCAGAGGATTTTTTTCTAGAGGCCTGAGCTGAGGACACAGAGAGCCACTTCCAGACCCAAACCTGAGGGAGAGTCAGCTGTTGTGTGGGTGTTGCTTTCCAGAGTTTCTCCAAGGTTTTTTTAAAAGCAAAAATCCTCATTTCTTTTAATGCCATTGTCCTATTTAGTCTTTACCACCCTGTGAGGCAGGCCCCATTGGTACGATGTGCACTTTTACAAATGAGGAAACAACCCTAGAGGCTAAGTGGTGGCAGGTGGTCTCAGCGCTGGACTCAGATCCCTGGCTCTGCAGACTCCCAGTCCCGGAGTTCCTTTCCCTGGCACCCTGCCTGACAGGACCTGACAAAATCACTCCAAATACGTTTGAAGCAAAACCCTTTGGCGTTTACTGTTCTCAGTTCAGTAGTGGCTTTCTTTCAACAGGATCTTCTAGTAGCCCAGGGGCAGGTAGGACTTCAGGTGAGATGAAAGACCACTGAGACCAAGGGTGATTGAGGGCCAGGATAGAAAATGCAGGCGTGTCATCATCTTTCTGTGGCTCAGTTTTTGTTTAGTTATTTTGGCTTTTCCTGTTCTTTTAAATGCAATTAGGATAGAAGGGGGAAAAGCCAATTCTTAGGACATCAAAGGACAGAACAGGAGAAGTGAGATATTAAAAGGAGCCCTTGGCAGATAGACTCAGGCACTTGGCTGCTGTTGCTTTGGAGTCCACAGAGCTCTTGTGTCCTCAGAGTAGTTGTGGCCTCTGTTAAAGGGAAATAGTGGGTTCCAAGGACTAGATGCCACCTGCAGCGCTGGCATTTAAAGAGTGTAGAGGTTAACATTTGACTATTCAGACGACACTGGCAGACTTCTGTCGTGGGGACCTGGGCCTTTCCCTGCTCCTTTACATGGCCTCCCAAAGGAGGGGAGGGGAGGTCGCTTTGGAGGACATGAGGGCTCTGGAGTCTGGCATAGCTGGGTCTTATTTCCATGTCCACCACCCACCAGCCTCAGGACCTTCTCTGGTCGCTGAAGTCTCCTCATCTGAAAACAGAGACCGCAGTGGTCACGTTGTGGGGTCATGTGACATGAGTTACTTCTGTGTCCCACACCTGACACAATCTAGTGTGCCAAGTGCTTTCACAAACGTTATTACCTCTGGGAAAAGGTGTCAAGAGGAGGAGGAGTTCATCTGAATCACTCAGAAACACCCTTTCCTCCCTCTTCCCAGCCAGGCAAACTTTGAATTCTGGAAACTGGACTGTAACCTTTTGTTAAAGAAATTTTGAAAGGGTTTTTAGATAGTTCAGCAAACACCTATGATTTCCTTGAATAACCTGTCACCGCTGACATAGCACTTTTAGGTCCTAAATGATTTTTTTTTTTATTAGCACCAGTTCTGCGAAGTCCGCTCTTGGCCCAAGAGTTCTGCCTAAACTACCTCAGAAAGGTAAGATTTATTGCTTTTGTTTTCATGTGTAATTGGTGTCACTGTCCCTCTAAGGGGACAGGGTTTCTCTCTCTTGGCCACTCTGTGTCCCAGATGCTGGAGTGGCACCTGGCATGGAGTGGATGCCTAGTACATACGTGCTCCATGAAGGAGACACTGATAAACTCAAATGTTGTGATTAGCAGAGCACCTCATTAGATTCCCCGGGTCCCATTTCTTCTCTTTCGCAAACCTCATCAGACCTGGGAACCAGGTCCAGCTCTACCACTCACAAGTTGTGCAGCTGGGCAGGAGACAGATGCTCTCGGGCTTGGTTCCTCGCCCGTAAATGAGGCAAGAATACTATTTCCTGAGGCTTTGTGAAGACGAAATGAGGTCGTGCTTCAGAGAGCCCCTAGCTCTCGGGTCCCTGAGATGGCGTCTGTCGCCCGCCAAGTACAGTGGTACCTCGGTTTTCTAATGTAATCCGTTCCGGAAGACCGTTCAAGTTCTGAAACGTTTGGAAACCGAGGGGTCCACAGCCCACAGCTGGGCCTCAAGATCTTGCCCTCAGCGGAAGCCGTGTGGCATGCTCGACTTCCGAGGCGTGTTCGAAAGCATTCCCATCCGGGTTTATGGCATTGGCAGACCGGAACGTTCATCAGTGGAGGTATTTAAAAACCGAGGCACCACTATACAAGAAAGCAGTGCCAGTGCTGGCACTCCGCCAGGCAGACACTCACCCTCTCCCCAGCAATTTAATCCTGGCCAAGCCTGTCACTGGAGAGACCGAAGCATCCGTCTTCCTCATCACATGGAAGTGAGTGTGCGGAGCTTGTGTTGCAGTGTTCCAGTTTTAGAGTTGCAGAGCCCCCCACAGGGGCGCTTGGTTCCCTCCGCTCACCCCCACCCAGGCCCACAAGGCAGCAGGACCCACTCTAGGGATGGACAGAGGCCCTGAGGAGCTTGGTGGCCGCTCTGTGGGTTTCCCTGCCGACGGTGAGACCTTTGACCCCAGAAGTCAGACGAGGGGTCCGTGGTGGGAAGCTAGAATTCACCTCTCCCAAGGTCTCAGCCCCGCGGCGAGTTTGGAGGAGTGTGGACTGGTCGGGCCTGGCTCCTGTGTAGGATGAGAGGGGAGTCCAGACACTTCCCGCATCTCCTGGGGCACAAAGGACGGCTTCCCCTGGTCTGCTGGATCTGACTAAAGCCACTGGGTTTTCTCTTTTAACCACCGCCCAAAGTGCTGTCCTGACCTCACAGAGACGGAAGCCGAGATCCCCAGCGCCATTCCCACTTCTCTGCAGTCGGCCCCACCCAGCCCCATGTCCGCCCGCTGATCACACTCCCGAGGCATCCCCCCTCGCACCCAAGCCCCACTGGGACCTGCCTTGCTGCTGCCACTCTCCACATCCCATCCTGGCCTCCTCCCCGAGCCACCTGCCTCCTGATGCTGTCCTGTGCTGGCTTCTGCTCACTTGACTGACACTAGGCCTGACCACACCCCTGGGTGTGGCTGGGAAGTAGTCAGGGTGGGGGTTCCACTGCCTCATGACCACAGACCCAGAGGGCCTCTGTGCTGGTGTCCTCCCCAGCAGGTCACTGTGTCGTCCAGTTGTGGTGAAGTTGGCTGTCTGCCCTTCAGAGTGAATGTAGTTCAGAAAGGAGTTTTCGCTGGGAAGGGAGAAACACAGCCCGGCTGGGAAATTAAAGAGCAGAGGTTGGACAGGCTCCCTGGAGAAGAGACTGTCTCTTGACTTATTTTGTTTCTTATTATAAAAATGATATATATTGCCGTAGCCAATTTGGCTCAGTGGTTAGAGCATCAGCCCCGTGGACCAAAGGGTCACAGGTTCAATTTCTGGTCAGGGCGTGTACTTGGGTTGCAGGTTGGTTCCCCAGCCCCGGTTGGGGGATGTATGGGGGAAGCAACCAATCGATGTGTCTCTCTCACATCAGCGATGTTTTTCTCTCTCTTCCCCTCTCCCCCCACTTCCACTCTCCCTAAAAAATCAATGACAAAAATTTCCTTGGGTGAGGATTTTTTTAAAAAAAGTGATATATATTCATTCTAGAAGATTTGAAAACTACAGATAAGCAAAAAGAAGAAACTGCAAACCACCTGAAGTCTTCCCACCAAGATAAACAGCTGGGGCCATCCTTTTATTCGCTTTTCTGTGCTTTTTTTTAAGTTTCCATTTAAGCTCATTTTTTCATGTAACAATTAAAAACATTGGCTATGACATAAATTACATAACAGGGCGACTTTTCCTGGCTGCATAGTGTTCCATCGCCCAGTCCATGCTATTTTAAGCAGGGTCTGTTATTTAATAGTCACGTAGTTTGCTTTTTTCCTTCACTATAAACACTGCCGTGCTGAACATTCTAGCTCAGACATCTCAGTGCCTAGCTTGGATCTCTGTTCTAAGATAAATTTCTAGAGGCAGAGGTACATGTTTTGAGGGTTATAGCTACTCAGCACTTACAGTTTCTATTCCCCCAAAAGTGTGGCCTACAGCAAGGCTTCCCAGCCGCCTGCCTCAGGGATCCCCCAGGTTTCCCCCATCACTACCTGCCTCAGACTTCTGTTTACTCAGTTTTAAACCTTCAAGTGAGGAATCTGGTGGTCCTACTGTAACTTTTTAAGCTGAGCCGCATCAGCTGAAGCTCAGGGGCCAGCAGTGAGCAGGGTGTCCTGGAATCTGAGTTCCCCAGGAAGGGAGGGGGTTAGCAGGCCGTGGGCAGAAACAGCCTCAGTGCAGCTTGCAACAGTTTGCAACACTGGGGTTCGTCTTCCTTTATTTTTATATTTTCACTTTAAGACTATCTGACTGTTGGGTTTTTAGGATAAGTTGTTTTTTCTTTGACTCATTCTGTGTGCCTTAGTCAACCATTTTCTCGCTGAGCCCTGTGACTGGCCCCTGCGTCAGGAGCCAGAGCTACAGGAGTGAGAGAAAATGTAAATCCTGGCTGCAGGGAACCCTGTCTGATGGAACAGTAAGAGGAATGTAATGCTTAGAGCCTGCCAGCTCCTGCGGCCAGGTCTTTACAGATATTTTAGGGGTGAGGAAGGTGAGGCACAGCGAGGGTGTGTAATTTACCCAAGGTCACACAGCTGGAAAGTAAGTGGTGGAGCTGGACTCAGAGACGTGTCCTCAGTGTCCTGAGTTCTGCCGGACAGAGCTGTGCAGAGAGCTGCGGGAGTGGTCCAGTCACCCACCCCAGGCCATGGAGTGCCACGTAGCCCAGCGCCAAAGGGAGTAGGAGGGCCTGACTTAGAAACACTCCCAAGCCTGTTCAGTGGGAAATAAATCAGAGTTGCAGACTGTGTAGATAGGGTGATCACGTTTATGGTTTATTGTAATCATGTCTATTCATGAGCACATGTACCTTTGTCACCAAAATGTAATCGGAGGGATCGTAGGGGTGGTGAGAGGAGAAACCTCTTCCTACTGATATTAAAGAATTTTTGTTAACATGGTCAGTGCTCTTGCTAAGGCAGTATATACATAAAAGTTTTCTGTATGGCAGATGTAAAAAAAAGTCAAAAAGGAAATATATCAAAATATTTAAAATGGCTATAGTTAGGTGATCGACTTCTGGGAAACTTTTAACTCTGTACTTTCCAATTTTCTCTGATCCGTATTGTGCTTATGGTTGTGGGATTTTAAACTGTGGATTCGTTTGGACATACTCTTATTACATAACTGAGGCGTAAAGTCATGAGTGGTAACGTGGGTGCCTCCCAGGCTTCTAGCTCTTGTCTGTTTAGAAACGGGCAGCATGCGCCTGGGTCTGGCCTGAGCTCCAGGTGCCCACATTAGGTCTGTTCTCTTCAAGGTGACCGTCTTGTGTTCTGTCCCCGTGACCCCCTCTCTGTGCTTGTCCCCACAGTGGCTCTACGGAAGACAGACACCATCCATCATCTCTCTCTGGACAAAGCCGGCCTCCCACCCGAAGTTGTACAGAAGTCGGCACAGCTGGCAGACTTACCACAAAAGCCACCACCTGGAGACCTGCCCCCCAAACCCACCGAGCTGACTCCCAAACCCCAGATGGGAGATTTGCCACCTAAGCCAGGAGAACTGCCCCCCAAGCCACAGCTGGGCGACCTGCCACCCAAACCCCAGCTCTCAGACTTACCTCCCAAACCGCAGGTGAAGGACCTGCCTCCCAAACCGCAGCTGGCGGACCTCTTGGCAAAATCCCAGCAGGGAGACGCCTCACCCAAGGCCCAACCGCCCTCTGACGCCACCACAAAGTCACACTCGGTGGATCTCTCCCCGAACGTGCCAGCCCGAGACACCATCCAGAAGCAAGCCTCTGAGGATTCCAATGACCTGACACCCACTTTGCCTGAAATGCCTGTCCCGCTGCCCAGGAAGATCAACACGGTGGGTCTGAGACCGGGTTGGGGGGGTTAGGGGCTACTTACACAGAAAAAGCAGGAGCCTGCTCACCTAACAGGCTCTGTGTCTGCATCATGCCAGAGCGGGGCCTGCCCGTTGGGAGCACAGGCCACAGAGCCCACCTGCAGTGCCCGCTGTGACTCCACCTTCTCCCAGTCTCAGTTTCCTCATGTACAGAAAGGAGCTGATACAGTAACTGGGCTCCTGGGTAATTAAATGCACTTAGCTGGCACCTGGGAGACCTCCACACGTGAGCGCTCTGACCCAGGAACCTGAGGTTGGGACTCTTCCTTCCTCGGGTCACAGAAAGCAGTCCCTTCCCAGGGCTCTAGAACCCCCACCTCTGAGCATCTCACTGCGTCTTCCTGGAGGAGCTAGGCAAAGCCCAGAGACCTGCACAAACAGAATTTGGCTAAAGTCTCAAATTCCATCGTTTTCATGGAATGCTTTCTGTTCTGTAATGTATCAGCTTTATTTTGATATAAAAATGCTTTTTTCCCCAAAATCTTTTTTTGGAGAAAGTGATGTTCTAGGGAGATGCATGTATGCCGTCTGTCCTGCCCACGGCTGCACCCCCACAGGGACACTGACACCCCAGGTTGAGGGGCGCAGCTAATGGGGGGATTGGATCAAAATGCCTCCCACTGTACATGACAGCCCTGCCCTCGTTCACATTTTACTCTGAAAACAACATGACAATAAAAGTGTGGCCTTCATGCCCTGGCCAGGTGGCTCAGGTGGTCGGAGGGTCGTCCTGTACACCAAAAGGTTGCAGTTCAATGCCCAGGTTGGGGTGTGTGTGGGAGGCCACCAACCCATGTCCCTCCCTCCCCCCCCATCTCTCACCCCCCTCAATAAATATATCCTTGGGTGAGGATTTTTTTTAAAAAGTGTGTCCCTTCAGGACCGAAGGAAAAGGAAGACAGGTAAACCCACCCTCCCCTGGTTAGAGCCCATGCATCAGTATGGTGGGCGCCTCTCTCTCCACAAGGGCAACTCCCGAGACCCCGGGTGCCACTGACAGTCTCGACCGGCACAAATTCCACTTGGTGCCACAGGCCTCACAGTTGTTCTGTGACCTCGCTCACTCCTCCCCGTGGTGCGTGGTCACATAGGGCCTTCTCAGAGTCAGCACAGAGACAGGCCTGCCCCGCCAGGGTCGGGGTTCCATGGGCTCCTCACCCCACCCGCCCGGCCCCGAAGGAGCTGCAGAAAGCGGGGTCAGCAGGGCCCCTGAGGGAGAAACCAGGGGAACTGAGAGGAAGTCGCTCTTTTTATTACTATTTACTGAGCTGGGTGCCCAAAGCGTCCTCTCGAAGGTCATTTTCCTATTTCCATCTTCCTGTTTGCAAAGAACTGGAAGTTCAACAAATAAGAGCCCAAGTCGAATTGGTCAGATCTTTGGGAGGACGTGCCCGGAGCCCCCCGGCCGCGCCGCCCCGTCGGCCGGCCCCTGCTGACGGTGCTCTGCGGGCCGGGAAAGGTGCTGATGCTGCACAGCCGGCGGCGGGCGCTGCAGGCTGGCTTTGCTCATGCTTCCCAGACCCATTTTTAGACTCTGCTGTCATCTCGAGGCTGCTGCTGTGGGGGGGGGGGGGGCAGAGTGCTGTGTCCCAGCGGGCAGATGCAGCCGACTGTCCCCCTGCCCGTGAGGTGAAAATAACGGGTGACGCCCGCTCGCCTGTGCCAGGCTCTACCCTGATGCCAGGGGAAGGGACAGGGACTGTCACGTCCCGAGACGTCACAGTACACAGCGCGCTCCGCCTTTCACAGCTGAGATTGCGGCTCAGGGAGGTTCTGTCACTTGCCCGAGGCCAGTGTGCCCTTTCCCCCTCATTCAACCCTGGCAGCTAATGCCCCGTTTCTGTGTCGCAGGGGAAGAACAAGGTGAGGCGCGTGAAGACCATTTATGACTGCCAGGCGGACAACGACGACGAGCTGACCTTCATCGAGGGGGAGGTGATCGTCGTCACGGGGGAGGAAGACCAGGAGTGGTGGGTGCGTACTGAGAGCACCGCTCGTCCCCTGCGGGCTCCTCCAGCTTGTGAGCCTCGCCCGGCCCTGCGCGCACTGCCGGGCGGGAGGCCGCACCCCTGAGGCCAGGAGCCCCCCCTTTGTTGGGGATCTTCTGTCACCAAAAACAGCTGTGGAGGCCGGAACTGGGTCGGGGGGTGAAGGCCGCTGTGCTTTATCCTGCGTCACACCCCACCTGTGAGCCAGGGGTGCTCTAGATGCTTCAGATGCAGAACCAAAGCCCAGGAGGAGCGCTGCCCGAGGCGCGTAGAAGCTTTCTGCAGGTTTGCAAAGCCAAGGCACACGCAGCAGAGGAAAACTGCCGTAGGCCCCAGCGATCGGGAACTTTCGCAACATCCTTTCCCCCGACAGCAACCAGGAAACAAGTGCTTGGTACATAGCAGGCCTTTGCAGATGACAGTCTTTTATGTAATCTCACCACAAGCCTGAGAGAAGGGGCTTTTTGGCCCCGTTTTGCAGACAGGAGGCTTAGCAAGCACTGCCCGAGGTCACCCAGCAGGATGGCAGGCGAGCCCCCAACCGAGAGCGCGCACTCCGGGGTCTGCGGCTGGTGCGAGACCGGGGACGGGTCCTGCCACTTCCCTAGGCCACTGTCCTTTTTTTAAAAAAGCAAAGTACAAATTTTATTTTGTGTATAAGGGCACGGGGCCTCTTGGTTTCTCCCTCCACTGGTGTGCTCCCCACCCCAAGCCGTCTCCGTCCATCACCGTTTATCCCCTCTGCCTTCTTTCACCGCCTCCGACCCCTTTCCCTCTGGCAGTTGCCGCACTGTGGTCTATGTCTATGAGTTGGTTTGGTTTTTGTTGTTTTGCTTAATCACCTTTTTCAGCCAGCCCCCAGCCCCCCGGCCGCTGGCAGCCCGCTCTGTCTGTGAGTCTCCCTGTTGGTTCACTTTGTCCATTAGGTTCCGCGTGTGAGTGAGATCATGTGGTACCTGGCTTTCTCGGACTGGCTTGTTGCACTTAGTGTAACGCTCTCCGGGTCCCTTCGTGTACAGAACGAGGGTCCTCGTGGGGCCGACGGGCGGGCGCGAGACCCAGTGAGAGTGCCGACTGCTCTGTGCTTGTCGCTGTGCTGTGTAGTTTGTCGTCATCAGCTCTCTGTGGTTCCCGAAGGGTGGCCGAGGGCAGGCCTCTCCCGCCCTGGTCTGCGGGCTCCCCCAGGCTCTGACCCACCAGGCCTGACGCCTCTCGTTTCTCCCACAGATCGGCCATATCGAGGGACAGCCCGAGAGGAAGGGGGTCTTCCCAGTGTCCTTTGTCCACATCCTGTCCGACTAGCGAGAAGCAGAACCTGAGACTGTCCGCGCCCTTCATGCCAGACTGCCGCCTGCGCGTGCTCCTGCGCACACGTGTACATAGCTGCTGTTACAGGCGGAACCCGCGGGGGGCCGCCCCCGGAGGGGAACATGGTGTGTGTTGTAAATAAATACCCTGTTGTCTTCTGCCTTCGCCAGTATTAATGGGAGCCTGGGACCGGCATGTCTCACTGGTCTGCCAAAGCCGTCCTTGGCATCTAGCACTTACATCTCTCTGTGCTGTTCTCCAAACAAACAGGAACATAGGAACTGCTGGCTTTGCAAATAGAACTGGTCTCAGCCGCTGAAGGGCATGGCATCGACTCTGCTCCAACAGTGCAGGGTTCTCAGTCGTGTTACTGAAAACGCACGCTAGCGAGAGGTGGGTCCTGTCTCCCGGGGGAGACTCGGCTCCGAGACAGACCAGCCTGCAGTTTTCTGTGTATGCAGTTTACAGCGCCAGCACCTGCTGTGGTATTTATTACAGGGACGTGCTCAGTTAAACGTGTTATTCCATCAGCAGAGCAGTCACTGACCCCAAGCCCTGGGTGGCATTCGCAGTGCCCACCGCCTCGTGCGAGTTCAGACCAGTGGATTCGTACTGTCTTGTGAGGAGTACCTGCCCCTGAGATGTTACCTCATTATGCAGAAATAACTTAGCCTTCATGACTATTTTGACAAAAGTTTAAAACCCCTCGGGTGAAGTTCAATTTTCAGGAACCAAGGACTGCCAGAAACATTAGCTCTACGTATGCATGCATTAGACGCTTACCTGGAGTCTGCCTTTTGTAAAGGAGCAGTGCAGAGCAGCGGACTGTACATTTTAAACCTGGTTGCCATTAAAAGCAGAAATGATGAGGTTGCGACAATATTTGTTTCCAGCCAACCCTTTGGCTTTCTAAAGAGTGGATTTACATGTCATATTATGAATTAGCATCCCTCCCATGTGTTAAAGCATCTCATGCGTCAATTTAAATTAGGTGCGTAGTTCTGTTCCTGACAATTTTAAACCCTTAAAAGAGGATTCAAGCGGATGGTGGATTTAAAAGTCAACCCTGCACGCGGCCTGCCCACCGTAGAACCCAGGTGCTGAAACCAACCTCGTCTTTTCTCCAGGCTCTTTGTTAAACCCCAGTCATAGGGAGGTTTTCTGGTCCCAGGCCCTATTCAGTAGACAGGTTGCCTCCAAGTCAGCCCGTAACCGAGGTTCTAAACGCTGCTGGGAATTGCACTGTGAGAAGGCCCTTCCTGCAGCGAGTCCCTGGTGGCTTTCTTTTCATCCCAATGTGTTGATCAGAACATTAGGAGCATCGTGCCTACTCCGGCCTCCTGCATGAGTCGGAATTTCGGAAAGAATACACCTGGTTCCCTCCCCAGCCGGTGGGGCTGCACTCTGCCCGGAGGCTCGTGTGTCGTCCTGCCATTGCATTCGCTTAAACTGCTCTGTTGGCAACCGCACAGAAAACGAACATTTCCAAGCAGATAATCTTGGCATTGAGTGAGACTCGTTCATTTCACAGAAGCACAACTCCCAGCCGAACCCTTAGGAAAAGCCGTCATTATCAGTCACAGCGCCCAGTGAGTATTAATTTAGTTCTGCTTAGTGTTTCTATGAAAACTTCGAATAGCCACCTGATTAATAAACCTCGCATGGCAGACCTGCAGCATATGCCTCAGCTGTTCGTGGAAAGTGACTTTAAGCAGTTGCTTCCCCAGCGTCCTCACAGCACATGTGACTCCCACACAGGAGCGTCAGGAGCGGGCGACGTGCTGGTGCGTGGCCAGCAGTGTTTGCAGCCTCAGGACTTGAGCCACACTCGTGTCAGGACAGGAAGTCACCGTCCCCAGTCCCTTATGTCCTGGTTCATTCAGTTACACATTTTCAGTTGCTTTAAGAAACTTCATTTTTGTGGCCTACAGTATTTTAACTGATCTCAAAATAAACTGGTTTCTAAACCACCACAAAAACTAGATGTCTAAAGTGACCTGGAATCTACGCCTGCTCTTTCGCCCCTTTCGCAGCAACTTACACAGATTCTTAACACCTTTTATTTTTTCAGGGTTTGTCTTTTTTTCCATCAGGAATCTGAGTTCTCTAACCCAGCTTACCGTGGGACATAGGAAAACTAGGTATAAATACCTGTGCTGATCTCGGTTGAGTTGAATCTGACATTGTAATTAACTCAGTGAGCCACTATCTGCAGTTTTGTACATGATACAGTATTTTGAAGGTATGGAACCTTATGAAAAAAAATAGCTAATTCTTTTTTCCCCCAGAGGGGAAAAGTATGTTCTGCAAATAGTGTGTCTTATTTTACTGTTGAACAGCAATTGCTATTTATTTTTTTATTGCCTAGAACTCCACCCTGTTGTATAGGACTCCCGTATGCCACTCGTTAAATTCCGAATCTCATCTGGATGTTGCGCTCAGACATCAGTACACTTGTCATTTCACATGTATTTAATGTGACAGTTCTTTTCAGTACTGTATGTGTTCATTTCTACTTTTTTTAATATTTAAAATTGCTTTTAAATAAACATATTCTCAGTTGATCCCAAACATCTGTAATCAGGCCATTCTGTGACTTGTCCTCTCCCCTTTCATTTGGAGAAAATCAAGACTCCCCTTTGCTGTGCTTTGGGGGGGTATAGATAACACAAGTCATTGCAACTCCTATGTAAAAACTCGCTTTGGATACATAAAAATGTGCATCAGTTTCCTGGACTTACAGAACATGGCCCTCAACATCTTGGTGCCCCCCCATTCCCACTCCCGCCTCCACGGCACCCACGGGCAGGAAAAAGGGAGAGGATGCCTGGCTCGGACCGCGTGCTGTGCGTGTGTCTGCCATGTGGCTGTGGCTCCTGGTGCCCCCCCCCGCGGCGAGCCAGCCCGGGCCCAGGCGCCTGCTTGCGTCAGCTCGTCCCCACCGGGTCAGTGAGAGGTGCGAACCCCTCGGCCTCCCGGAGCTTGAAGATGAGTCCCAGATCCACTGCCGTGCAGGAGATGTCATGGCTGGTAAGCGACCGAGTTAGGAGACCAGAGGAGTGGTTCTGGCTCTGAGGCCACCGTGGGGATTCCTGCCCACGTGGAAGACAGTCCCCGTCACAAAGCTAGCCAGGGACAGCGGTGGAGAGCTGACGGGGCCACGGCATTGGACATTCTGAAGCGTCGGTCTCCTTGTTTCTTTTCAACAAACTGGGCAGATACGAGGCCTGTCACACACTAGTGAGGACCCCCCTATGAGTGCTGCCGAGGGGCGGGCGAGGGCATGGAAGCCAGGGAGTCGGTCGGGACGTTTCTGGGAGAGACCGACATAATTATCTGGATAATTCAGGCAAAGGGCAGCCTGCTTTCCACGTAATCACAGAAGGGTACGGTGTTGGCGTTGATGTAAACCTGGGACGGTATCTGTTTGAAGTTAATGGACCTGCCCCAGTGAAAGCGGCCCCTTCATTACATGGGGCCCCCACAGCCCTCTGCCAGCTGTGCTGGGAACCGGAGGCGCCCCGATCACTCCGCGGCCCCTAGCCCTCGGCGGGCGGCCTGTGTGCCCGACGCGTGTCAGTCCTGTGAGGTGACGCCCTCCTGAGGCGCACGCTCGGGTGAGATCGCTCACGGCTGAAGCACCCTGCTCCAGGCCACAGTAAGTCATGGCAGCGGCTGGAGCCCAAGCCCCCTCCCCAGGATGAGGGTGTCGCTGGCGAGGGGTGGGTGTGGTAGTGCCACCTGCTGTGCTTTGCCCTCGTCTGTCCCGGATGACAGCCTTATTTCCAGAGTCCGCGGTTTGTGGTACTTGGGAGCTGATGGGCTCACCTCTGCAGCAGAGGCGCCTGACCGAGGGCGTGAATCTCTGCAGGCACACGCACACGCACACGCACACGCACACGCAGTGATGGACGGAGCAGCCTTCCAGCCTGACCTCCCAGCCCGAGGCCTGGGGTGGAGGGGCGGTCGGCTCAACCATGTCACATAACCCTGAGCGTTAACGTGCTGTTACCCTGCTGCCGGGACCGTGGTTACAAAGCCCTGTCCCTGGGGAGGTCGCAGGCTGGGGAGTAACATTACCGCGGGCTCACCTGGTGGGAGCTTCCTGGGGGAAAGGGGGTCTGCAGCATCCTGGGCCTGCCGGACTGAGCAGGCGAAGGCGAGCGGCTGACACCGCCGGGAGGGACGGGGGGCGTCCCGGAGACAAGACCCAGCGGGGCCCCCGCCTGCACTCCACCAGCACTGCCGGCCACGCACCTGGGGGGGGCACCAGACCGGCTGGGAAAGCGGGCGCGGTCATCCGCGTTCCGGGGCACCACGCAGCGGGGCTCCGGTTCCCCCCGTTCACAGCGTAGGAGGCTGAGGCTCGGAAGTGAAGACGACACTTGCCGAAAGTCAAGTTGCTCGTGAAGTGTGGAGGCTGGGCTTGAACCCTGAGGTCAGGCCCCGAGCAGCCCCCGGGGTGTGTGGCCTCTGCTGCCACTGGGCGTGTGCCCTGGCTGCCCCTCCTGAGGAGGAACGGCCAAACCGCCCGCCTCCTGCAGACAGGCCAGCCGGCCAGGGGAGAGCCGGCCAGGGAACGCGATGACGTTTCCCACTCGGAGAAGGCTGGAGCCTGCCAGAGGGGCCGCCAGGAGCGTTTCCTGGACAGCTGCCCCGCCTTCGGGGGCCAGAGGTGGAGCTGGCTCACAGGGTGCCTGCCGCCTGCAGGATGTGACCCAGGAGAGCAGAGTGACACTCTGAGCACCGCAGCCCCGTAGGCAAACGTCGAAACTCTCAAGCTCCTGAAAACAGGAATTAGAGCTCAGATAAACACAGCTGTTTTGCAAAAACCTTACCACAGAGCAAACCCAAGTCAGAGGCTCAGAGGCCAAAACTGTGACCTGCAAAACCGCCAGGGGACAAGACTTGTTCAGCTTCATGCTTTTGGGGACAGAGCTTAAATTTTTGCCTCACAGGTCCAAGCAGATTTGAGGATGAGAGATGGCAAATATGTCCCCTGCATGCCAGCCTGAAACTACATCAGGGCCAGGCTTTCCAATTTGGGCAGCATCACCTGGAGCCTCAGCATTAAAATCAGATCCCTGGGCCCTTTCCCTGGAGTATCAGAGGGGCCTAGGGATCTGCATTTCACCAGCATCCCCAGGTGAGGCCCAGACCACCGCTCAACTCCTAAGAATCTAGAATTGACCCAAAAAGGGAGGGTCAACCAGAGTCCAGAACCTCTGCACGGCAGCCCCTTCTAGTAACGGTGAGACCCCTCCTCACAGCCCAGCCCACACCTCCAGCTGTCACTCCTGCTAGGTTAAGGTGCAGGGATAGCATGGGGGATATGGAGTTTGGCAGAACTAGTCCCGCCCTGCCTGGGGTGCTTAACAGCAAATGTGTCCAACAGACAGTTGTTGAGAGGCCCTCCTATGACCAGCCCCTCCCCGTGTGACCTGGAGCCACCTAAGCTAGGAGAGCCTCCGGTTTCCTTAGATGCTCCACGGAGCTCGGACCCTATGACCTTGCACATACAACAATGCTCGGTCACCTGCCAGGTACCCTGTGCCCACCCCTAAAAAGCCAGACATGCATTTTCCAGGCTCAGCACTGGCTTCCCCAGTCGGGTGTGAGCCAGCATGCAGGGCCTGGTCCCCCCCCCATCATCAGCACAGCTCCTGCCCATCCCTAAGGGTGGCAACTTTGGAGCCTGGCCTGGTGGGTCATGGCCATTTGTTACCCAGAGGGACAGGATTGGGGGAGGCTAAGAGTCAGGTTTGAGAATCAGAAAAACATGGGCACAGAGCCTTAATCTCTCCAAGCCTCAATTTCTTTCTCTGCCAAATGAGATGATAATACCAACATCCTAGAATTAGTGTGAGAATTAAAGAGTAATGCAGCGGTGCCAGGAAAGTGCTTGACCCCTAATGCTTGGCTCGCAGTAGACAGAGTAATTATGAGCACACGTCCTCTCAAAAATGATAGGAACTTTAACGTCACCTTTCCTGGTGACAAAGTGAGAAATCAGACACCAATCTCCTCAAGGCTTGACATGCGGTCAGTGACCACACGAAACCTGGTGGAAGTTTCTAGAAGAGCACCCACTGTGGGAAGGAGGTGACGTTAGCACGGGGAACACCCACCCAACCAAGGGTCAGGGCTCTGCCCACTTGCAGGAACAATGCTGACCCCACCCCGTACGCAGGCGTCCGCACAATGGGCCCCTGTCACAGAGCTGCAGCCCCACGTTCACAAGAACGCATTGTCCGAAGTGCAGGCTCAGTTCCTGCTCAGCTGGAACCACTTGGAAATCCGACCCCGGGCTCCCGGGCCCCCGGGCCGGCTCCAGCTCCGGTGCCAGTCAGCTCCTTCCCTGTCCGGGCTCGTTTCGTCTCTGCTGCAGGAAGAAAGCTCTAGAGCCCCTGGGGCAGTGAGCCCCCCAGGCTGTCCCGCTTTCCCTTCCAGACTCGTGCCGGTGGCCTGGGGTCCACTTGCCCACTTTTTGGGTCTGTACCAAAGTGGAAGGTGCCGGGTTGGTGAGCCAGCCCGTGAGGAAGGAGAGAGGGAGCAAGTTAAGGGCGCAGAGAGGAGGCAGAGGACGAGCCGAGTCCGGGTGAAGTTCCCTGAGAGCCTGTTCAGCCCCCGAGCACGTGCGCGCCCTGTGACCCACACCCCCAGGCCGTAATGTGTGCTCTGGGCCAAAAGAATGTGCTGGAGCGTCCATAGCGTGACTACTTAAAAGAGTATAAACCTGTAAGCAGCCCAAATGGCCACCAACAGAATGCTGAATAAACTGGTTCTTATTCACAGTGTCCACAGTAATGAGAATGGACCCTGTGCCACCACCCACAGCAATTCAGATGAATGTCACAAACCATGTTCAACACAAGAGCCAGACTCAAAATAACTCACCTTTGATTCTCCGTAATGTACAAAAATAGGTAATCTCTATGGTTACAAGACAGAATCGTGTTTACCCCAAGGGGAACTTGAAGGAGATGCTGGAACTTTAAACACCACCTTCCCTGCTGACATGTGAGAAATCAAAGACGCCAGTCTCCTCCAGGCTTGACATGCAGTCAGTGACCACATGAAACCTGGTGGGGATTTCTAGAAGAGCCGTTTTAGGGGTGCAGACACTGTTCTGTTTCTTTCTCTGGGCGCTGGTCATGCAGGTTTTTCCAGTTTGTGAAATTCGGAGAGCTGCTCACTTCCGATCCTGCTCTTCTCTGCGTGTGATGCCCCGGGGGGTGCCCGTCAGCGTTTAACCAGCTCTCCCGTCGCTTTGACTTAATTTCCCTGCTGACCAATGGTGCTGGGCATCTTTTATGTGCTTACTGGCCATTTGTGTGTCTTCTTTGGAGAAATGGCCAATAGAAACTGAACATTTAAAAACTGGACTGTGTGTCTCGTCGGTACTGAGTCGTAGCAGTTGGTCTGTCTTCTAGATACAGACCCCGTATCAGACGCGACCTGCGAACCCTTTCTCCCGTCCTGTGGCTTCTCTTCCTTCCACTCTTTTGAACATGGGCGCGTCTTCAGACGATGGAACTTGCAGAAACGATAAACCCCAAAGGCTTCAAAGGCCAGGCAAAGAACCTAAACGTGTGAGGCAACCCTGGGCACTTCTCGGGCGACGCTGTTGCCCGGGCCACGCTAAGCATGCCCGTGGCCTCTGGCTCGCCGATGTGGACGCTGGGTTTTCTGGCCCTGGGTTCGATGCTGCCAGGCCCCTCGTGGCTGAGCGAACGCGGGCAAGTCCGCCAGCTGCTCCGAGCCGTGAGTGTGCCTGTCCATGAAATGCGGGCACTGCTGCTGCCCTCAAAAGGTGTACAGCGAACGGCAACTTGTCCCGTTTTAGCACAGGCCCTCCTGTATAATTTTTGACTATGTGCACATTTTACTTTGATAAATATTTTTAAAAATAAACTCGAAGACCCATACCTGGTATAAGTTAAGGGCTCCAGACATGACAGTCCCGCCTCACCCTGAGATTTCTGCAGGGCCTGGCCCAGCCCCTCTGCCCTCAGCCTCCAGGGTCTTCTCAGTGGCCCAGAGCTGCTGCGGTGGAGGGACCCGAGCCCTCCTCTCAGGGCAGCGCGGGGGGCGAAGGGCTACGCGTCACTGCTTTTTATTTTTATGAAAAAAGAGACAGACGTGCTCGCAGCTTCTTAGGCCAATAAGAACTTTACCAACAACTGAAACCAAAAGAAAGTGTCATCTTTCTCTCCTTTCGAGAGGAAACAGCTCTTTGGCCCAGCAAGAGTTTCTCTGTCTCCCCCGCAGCACCCAGCACCCCACCCCACAGAGGGGAGCCCAGCTGGGCCTTCTGTGCCCCCTGAGCCTCTAGGCCTGGACTGCCCTGCGGGCCACCAGCAAGGTGACTCCCACCGCCAGTTTGGTCCTGCAGACAGGTTGCAAAGCGGTCTGGGGGGCGCAGCGCAGGTGGTCTCAGCTCCTGGGGGGCTGCGGGCCTGGTGGTTCTGAAAACAAGCTCCTTTTAACAAGCAGGCTTCCCCGGGTCGGGGACACACTGCCAGAGGCTGAGCTGTGGGTGTAAAAATAAAAACGAAACTCTAGTACAGGTTCCTCACTTTGCCCCCTGGGGCCCTTGCCAGTAAGTCACTCCCTTCTGTGAGTCAGCTGGGAAACGCTGGTATCATGATAAGGCAGCTCCCTGCTCAGAGAACCCTCCCTGGGGCAGGATTCTTGGGGCCCAGACACACCTAACTGGGCGAGGTGCCCGCTCCACAGCGCCCATGGTGCCCTGGGGGCAGGAGCTCCTTGGGGAGGCCCCTGCCCCTGCCAACTGACCCATTCGCCTCTGTCCAATCTCTGCAGCTTGGTTTTTCCTCTACTTCACCTTCAGGATAAACAAAGAAACCTGAGTGTGGAAAATGCACCCCTGGCAGCCCAGCCCTCGAGATCCTGAGTCAGCGGGTCAATGGTGGAGCAGGTGGGGCCAGGAATCTGCTCTTGCAGCAGATCCACCCAGGTGACTCGGAGGTGCGTGGTCATGGACTGGCCTTTGGAAAAGAACTTTCACGGATTTCAATTGCTTTTAAATCAAAACAACGTGGGTGCTAAAGCAAAAAGAAAGGCTTACGTGGAAGTGGCCTGAGTTCTGCCCTGGCCTTTGCCACTGAATCCTGTCAGGTCCATCTCTCTGCCCCTCCTTCTCTCTCTCCCTCTAGCCCCTTGCCCACCCCGAGGCCCCTTCCAGTGCCAGCTAGTGCCCTGTTCTCACCAGATCCCAGCACCTCCTAATCTCTTCCAGCAGGCTCTGGGGCTCAGGCTGCTGACTACACGTGAAGCATAGTCCGTGTCTGCCCTTCCCACACCCTGTGCAGTAAGCACATAGTAGGTCCTCAGATAAATTTTTTAAGTAAAACCTGACTCATCCCACGGAAATTATGCTGAGCGAGGACTGCCATGAGCATTATAAGAAGTGGTCCGGCTCTATAAATAAAACCAATTGAACTATTATAAATAAAACCCTGTATGTGCCTGCATCCAAGTAGAAGAGAAGAAGGAATGAAGGGCTCTCTGCTGGGCAGAAGAAATGGGACCCCTGATATGACCACCCCCAGGACTGCTGGACCAGGCGGAGCCTGGGTTCTGGCCTCACTTGGCTCCACCAACAAATGACCTTGGGCAGGGCAGGGCAGGCCTTATCCCCTCTGTTTTAGTTTTTCCTTTTGGGAAACAGGGATTACATGGCTTTGCCTATATCCTGGCACTGTTGAAAGCACTCACGTGTTTGTATGCGTGTGTGTGTGTATGTGTGTATGTTTGTGTTCCCACAAAATTCATATTTAAGATCCTAACCCCCAATGTGAGGATGTTTGTAAATGGGGCCTTCGGGTGGAGCCCTTCTGAATGGGATTTGTGCCCTTATAAAAGGACCCCCGAGAGCTTTCTTTTCCTCCCTGCCATGTGAGGACACGGTGAGCCGAAGGCAGGCCCTCTGCAGGAGTAGCCCTCACCAGACACGAGTTTGCCAGCACCTCGACCTTGGACCCCCCGCCCCAGGACTGTGAGGAATACATTCCTGTTGTGTATAAGCCACTCAGTCTGTGGTAGTTTCCAGTAGCAAGCTGAACAGACTGATACAGTTCCCCCGCGTGTGTGCACGTATGTGCGTGGGCTAGTTTTGACCATGGTAAGTCACGGCTCTGTACCCTGACCCTGTGACGGTGAGCGGTCCCTTGCTGCTCTCCAGGCCGCTCGGCTATAGTGAGTCACTGCAGCAAAGTGGGGGGAGAGGCTCCTTCTCAACTCGGATGAGCCCCATTAGCTTCCCCTCTGGTGCCCTACGAAATGGGCTCAGAGTTTCAGGATGCTGGGCTCCCCACACTGCAGGAAGTCGCCTGTCCCGGCCCCTTGCAGGGCCGCGTCCCGCAGAGGCTTTAGGCACCTGCTGCAAGAGGGCAGCAGCTCTCACGGCCCCAGGGGAGCAGAGCCGGCTGAGCTCCCCGAGAACATTCACGCTCAGGAGGAAGCCTCCCTGGTCCTGGGCGTCCCGGGGCCCTGAGAGGTACAGTGACCCACCCAAGTGCTTATTAACACTTACCAGCACCCTTCCAAACACTTAACATGTCTTCATGTGTGTTAATCTCAAAGCAACTGTATAAAGTAGGTTCTGTTATTATTTCCACTTTATGAGAGAGTGTAGTTTCCTACGGCCGCTATAACAAATGACCACAAGCTTTGTGGTTGACAACAGCAGTTTATGCTCTTGCCGTTCTGGAGGTCAGGAGTCTAAAATCAAGGTGCTGGCCAGGCTGTGTTCCTTCTGGAGGTGTCAGAGGAGAATCCATTTCCATGGCTTGTCCAGCTTTGAGAGGCTGCCTACATTCCCTGGCTTGTGGTCCCTTCCTCCATCATCCACGTCTGTCACTCCAACCTCTGGGTACATTGTCACATCTTTTTCTGACTTTGACCCTCTCTCTACCTTTGTAATTAACTGTGATGACGTTGTGCCCACCCAAGTAATGTCCCATCTCAAGATCCTTAACCACATCTGCAAAATCTCTCTTGCTATGTGAAATAACATATTCACAGGTCCTGGGATAAGAACATGGACCTCTATTGGGGCTGGGGGTGGGTATTCTGTCTATTACAGCTTAAACAACTCTCCCAACATCACACAACGAGAGAGTGGACAGTCTGAGTCAGACGATGCCCAGGTGGCACAGTGATCCCTCAAATCTCTGTGATCATATGTTTGAGATCTGTGAGTTCCACCCCCTTCTCTTGACCAGCAGCTCTCAGACCAGCAGCAGGCAGGCTGGGCTCACTGCAGGCCCTGTCCTTGCGCGGTTCCTCTGGCAGTACCCCCAGCCAGCCAGCTGACCGCCTGCAGCCAGGAGCAGAGAGGGAGGCAGGCCCCAGGGCCCTCGGGTGGCCCTCAGGATCATAGCCTTGCTTTCCAGGTCTCCAGGTCTCGGACCGGCTCCCAGCCTGAGGCAACCTCTCCTAGTGCCCGGAGACCCACCTTCCTGGGCTCACACTTAGTCCTGTTCCCAATAGCTTTACTTTCTTTCAAGGAGCATTTACTGTGCACTTACTGTGTGTCAGGCCCTGGGGACACCAAGGATAAAAGCACCATCTGTGCCTATGCGCCCCTCAGAGTCAAGTCAGCAAAACCAATGCCCACAGTAGTTAAATAAAGCCACTTCTGGGAGGAGGGCAGACTAAATGACAGCGATCCTCTGGCAACACATAAGAGACACAAAAAATATTAACACGCTGACCAAAATTCCAACTCTTGGGAATTTTTCTAAGAAAAATAAAAGATTTATACTATGCTATTATTTTAAAAACACATGTGACTGGTTAATTATGGTACATCCACCCATATGTAGCCACATACACACACACAGCTACAGAACTTACAAACGTGCTTAATATGTGATGCTTCAGGGCATAACCTAACAACTGCCACGGGGGACTGATTTTCCAAATTAAGGCGCATCGCCACACTGAAAGGCTAACAGTTGTCAAAAAGAAGAAATGAGAAATTCTCTATGTGACAAAAGAGGAAGATTTCTATTTTGTGCATGGTTTATGTATGGAAAATTCCAGAAGGATCTGAGTGCCTTGGTTCTGAGGCCAGAACTATACATCTGTGCTTTTTAAGTGTGACATATATATAATATATTACATATTATATATGAAATAATATATATGTAATATATTTTATATATTATACATAAAATATATATGTAACATAAATTATATGACATATTACGTATAAAATACATAGTAAACTGGTGGTGGCGAGTCTTGGCATAACCCCTTTGGAGAGTGGGTAGGGATAGTTAATACATGGAAGCTATGCATATCTACCCATTTCGCAGGCCTGTACCCATGGGTACAAAGAGATTCTTTCCTACCTGTGCACAGGAGAAATGGAGAAGCATATCCCTGCAGAAACACTTTTTAAAGATCGAAATATTGGACTAAGGCAGATGTTACCCCAGAGGCATGAACGAAACAACTGTGTTGAGTTTATACCGTGGGCTACTCTGCAGTGCTGATTAGTTCTTGGAATGAATTAGCCCATTTTTCTTGGCACGTGTGCTCTGCACTGGGCCCTGTTCTGGCCTAAAGTGACCCCGCTCCCAGGAGCTGGCCCTCCAGTGAGGGGCGCAGGGAGCAGAGTTGGAGAGACGGGAGGACTCGGCGGGTTTCACGCGCTGGTGGTGACCCCGGTGAATCACTAAATGGACAGGCCTGGGCTACATGCAGCAACATGAAAGCGGCGCTGAGCAAAAAAGAAAGTTGCAGAAGGAGTCATACCAAACGAAAGCATGTACGTGAAGTTTTTTAAAGCTACAAATTCTGTATCTTGTTTATGGGTACACAGGGAGGATTAACTGCAAACTCAGGGTAGTGGTTAGCTGGGAGGAGAGAGATGGTGATGGGCATGGAAGGTGACACAGGGCTTCCCTGTCCTGCCTCTTCCTCCAGGAGGAAAGGGGAAGGAGAGGAGGGGAGAGGGAGGGAGGGAGGGAAGAAGGAAGGAGGGAAGGGAGGGAGGGAGGGAGGCAGGGAGGGAGGGAGGGAGGGAAGGAGGGAGGCAGGGAGGCAGGGAGGGAGGGAGGCAGGGAGGCAGGGAGGCAGGGAGGGAGGCAGGGAGGCAGGGAGGGAGGCAGGGAGGCAGGGAGGCAGGGAGGCAGGGAGGCAGGGAGGGAGGCAGGGAGGGAGGCAGGGAGGGAGGCAGGGAGGCAGGGAGGGAGGCAGGGAGGGAGGCAGGGAGGCAGGGAGGGAGGGAGGGAGGGAGGCAGGGAGGCAGGGAGGGAGGGAGGGAGGGAGGCAGGGAGGCAGGGAGGGAGGCAGGGAGGGAGGCAGGGAGGCAGGGAGGGAGGCAGGGAGGGAGGCAGGGAGGCAGGGAGGGAGGCAGGGAGGGAGGCAGGGAGGCAGGGAGGGAGGGAGGGAGGGAAGGAGGGAGGCAGGGAGGCAGGGAGGGAGGCAGGCAGGGAGGCAGGGAGGCAGGGAGGGAGGCAGGGAGGCAGGGAGGGAGGCAGGGAGGCAGGGAGGGAGGGAGGCAGGGAGGCAGGGAGGGAGGCAGGGAGGGAGGCAGGGAGGGAGGGAGGGAGGGAGGGAGGGAGGGAGGCAGGGAGGCAGGGAGGGAGGCAGGGAGGGAGGCAGGGAGGGAGGCAGGGAGGGAGGCAGGGAGGGAGGCAGGGAGGCAGGGAGGGAGGGAGGGAGGGAGGCAGGGAGGGAGGCAGGGAGGCAGGGAGGGAGGGATCTGATGCAAACGTGGCTAAATGTCGGCTGTGACGGAGTCCGTGGAGGCTAGAACTGGAGCTGGCCCTGGAAGGAAGCCATGAAGTGCCCAAGTCCCGCGGCAAGAAGAGCAGAGGACATGCCAGGAGCGAAGAGCTGCCTGGACAGAGAGGCGATTTTCTGTCATTAGGCCAAAACGCTTTCACAGCTCGAGAGAAGTGAATACCGAGCTGGTCTCCTGGAGGGAAGCTGCCGTCAGGGCGGCCTGCTCGCCGGCCGCCTCCGCACCAGGCCCACCCTCCTCCGTCACTTTGCTCGCCTTTGTCGCGCACCCCTTCCTCGGGCAGCCTGAGCCCGGGGTCTGTGGGCAAGGCCGGATTCTCCGTGGGGCACCGTGGGCGCCGCCCACACGCGGCCCGGCTCAGGGAGGCCTCCTGCTGTCCGGCTCCCGGGGGGCTGCCGAGCACCTGCTGGCGCCAGGCCTGCGCTGGGGGCAGGACCCCCGTTTTCTTATGCTGACATTCAGCGGGAGGAAACAGAACATGAGTAAAATAAACACTATCGGAGACCAGATGGCAGAGAGAATAAGAAAGGAGATGGTCTGCCAGGGACCAGGGTCGCTTGGTCATCCCAGGGTAATGTAGAGGCTTCTTTTCCTCAACAGCGTTTAAAGCAAACTTTTGTCTATTAAAAAATCGTGTTTTCGGCTTAGGATTCTCTTTCACCAAAAGGAGAGGGACCCGAGGTTAACAGTGTGACTGTCCCCGCGGTGCGCCGTTGGAAGGCGTCCTGATGGGTCCCCGCATCCCTCTGCTGAGCCAGGAACGGGCTCCATGTCCCGGCCGTGACCATGTCCGCTCCTTCCCGCCCTCAGGGCCGCAGGAGGGCAGCTCCTCTCGCCAGCCAGCCACCCACCGGCTCCAACGTTTCACTTTCCTTAAACTGTAAAACACAAATGTCGGCGGGACTAGGACGGTCAGAGGCACCCACTTCTCTCTTCCTTTGTGAGGCATGTTTTTCTTTTTAAGGATAAAAGGCAAAGGAATGGGGCTTTCTTCTCCCCAGAAATGATTTGAGGCCACCATTCCATGAGGACCATGGGGCTTGAGCTGGGATGGGAGGTGACGGATGACACCTTTCTGCACTGTCTCTGACCGTCGGGTCCCCAGACAGCCACCAGCGTGACAGCCAGTGATAAATGCCACGCGAGACGTGGCTGTAGGAAGTCGAGGCAGAACCGAGGTTATGGCAGCAGGGACACTCGGGTCTGGTGGCCGTGGGGCTGGGCTTTGAAGGTGAGAAAGGATCCCCGAATGGGGCCCGGAGGCTGGGGCCCTGACCCTTTCCACCCCCTCAGGAGCCCCTGTCCTTGCCTCTCCTTCCCAACGTCTCAAAACGGTGTTCACTCCATTTCCTTTCGGTGGTTTACGGCTGGCGGATAAAGCCGGCCCGCTACCCCGTCTTGGACAGAAGCCCCAGATCTGTTTTTACTGGCAAAACCTCTTCCTGTTGGTGACCCCCGCTCTCACGTTCAGGTGACTTCCCAGGGACGCAGTGACCAGGTTTGAAAGGGTGAACTTGAATTCTAGAGCCAGTTCTCAGAGGGAGCTAACCACGGGCTTAGAGTCTGAAGACCGGGTTCAAGTTCAGCTTCTGCTGCTAATAGGTGACCCTGGGTAAGACCCTTCCACCCCTGGCTGCCGTTTCCGTGTCTGTCAGGTGGCAGTCACTGTACCTGCCCCACCTCGGGGGACCAGGGCTTGAGGGTTGAAGAGAATGTGTGTAAAATCCCTCCGCAAACGCGAAAGCCCCAGGTAATTGTAAGGTCTTTTTATGACTTGCTCTTAGAGGCCCCCACTTCTATCAACCAAACAAAGCTGGTGCTCAGGGAATAGTTTGTAGCTTGAGCAGCTTATAGTCATGAATGGAAATGAAAAGCGATGATATATACTGAAAAAATCTGTGTCGAAGACAAAGGTAAAGTGTGCAAACATATGTGGGGGTAACCTTTTGAGGATTATCTGTACCTTTCGCCACATCTTGGTTTTCATTTGCATGTAAAACCCAAACTTTTCACTACCGATCACTTTTCTTAGAGCCCTCTGGGGGCTTTTCCTTTTGCATGAGGGTGGCAGAGAATGACTCTTACACGTGCACTGTCACCTCCAAATAGTGATAGTGACTTCACTGGTAAATGCCTCGTGCGCCGAGTCCTCACCAGGCCCCATGAGCTGGACTGTGGTCGTCCCCCTTTTACAGGTCAGTAAACTGAGGCTTAGAGGTGTTGGGGAGTGAGTGCCAGATCCTGTTTCCCAAACCTTTCACTACCAAAGCAAATCAAGTCAGAGTCTAAAAGAGCCAGAATGCTTCCAACTGGAACCCTCAAGTAAACTTTGTGTGTGTGTGTGTGTGTGTGTGTGTGTGTGTGTGTGCGCACATGCATGACCATGTACATCCATGTTTTTCAGGTCCAGCTAACTTCAAGAAAAAAGAGATAAATGACTACCTGTGTGTTACGTGCTCTCGAGTCAGCTCCGACTCCTGGCGACCTTGTGAATGAGTGATGTCCTGTCCTCACAGCCTGCTCAGCTCCTGCAGACTCCTGCCTACAGTTTCTTTTACAGAGTCAATCCAGCTCCTGCTTGGTCTTCCTCTTTCCCTGCTGCCTTCGATTTCCCCCAGCATTATTGTCTTTTCCAAAGAACCCTGCCTTCTCATGATGTGCCTGATGGAGGGCGGCTTGAGTTTTGTCATTGTTGCCCCCAGCGATGTTTCAGGCTTCACGTGCTCTAGGACCCTGGCGGTCCAGGGTCTCCGAAGAGCCCTCCTTCAGCACCACGTTTCAGATGAATCCACACTCCCATCAGCCTTCTTTGGTTTTCTCTAAGGAACATGTATTACTTTCATAATTAGAAAAAATAACTCAGTACACCCCCTCCCTGGGAGTGTGTGCACGTGGGTGTGTGCAGTTGTTAGAGGGTGAGTGTGCACACACCTGTGCTTGTGGACCAGGTTAGAGAGATGACTCATATTACATTTGGAGAGTGGTTTTATTCCAGTGTCATCAGAGGGGGGCATCTCTGCCCCTTGTAATGGAGGGCCACTTGACCTCTCCCTGAACAGGTCTCAGGTCCAAGATTCCCCCTCCACCTAATTGAGTTTTTCTGGACAATGAAAGTTGACCCATTTCCACAGCAATTCCCCTGTAAGTAACCATTTCACAGCAATGTCTCTAAAACAGATCACCTTTCCCAGCCTTTCTGGGGGAATGAGGCCCCTAGTCGAGTGTGAAGGGCTGGTCGCCCTCCACTAGGTGACCCCAGGAAGTTCGCTGTGTCTCCATGTTGCCCTCTTGGTCTCAGTGGGAACTGTCGCTTTCTGATGTACTACGGACACGCCATGAGTCTCTCATCACGACACCTGCCACACACCGGGCGCCAGGCACCTCTGAAATCTGTCCTGCAGATAAACATTCTGTGGTTTGGGCTGGTCCCAGGCACTAGCGTCTACACTGTGGTCTCTACAATTCCCCCAAGAACTCCTTGGGTTCGTTTCCCCCTGGACCCATGTTCTGAGAGGCTGTGTACACCATATGGTAACAAAAACAAGTTACCACAGCCATTGATTAAGCCCCTTCAAGCCAAACTCCACCGTGCTGTGTCACTTGGTGGCACAGCAATCCGACAGCGGAGATGTCATTGTCACCCATTCTGTGTAATGAGGAAGCACGAGGTACAGGGAGGCTAAATACTCTGCCAGGGTCCTGCTGCTGATGGGAACTACAGGCAGGATTCAAACTCTGGCCTCTCCGACTCCACCCTGAGCTTTGCCACTATGCCATGCTCTTTTATCAGAAACATGAATTAAGTTTTAACAATAATTCCCAAACTGCAGCATCCAATCAAAATTCCTTTAACTTTTAATGGTTAGAGGACCACTTATCAAAACTGCTGCTCACAGGAGTTATGCACCCGGTTGCTAAGATCCTGCCATTTGGTCCATTTGTGCAGCCCTAGTGTGGATTTACTGAAATACTGAAAATATACCAAAGCTCACTAGCTTCCTTGTTTTTCAATTCAGGTGAAAGTCTCATAACCTACGGTTAACCTTTTAAAGTGAACAATTCACTGGGTTTACTACATTCACAGTGTTAAGCCACCACCACCACCTTGGTCTAGTACAGAATATTTTTGTCACCCCAAAAGGAAACCCCATATCCATTAAGCAGTTACTCCCCACTCTCTCCCTGCCCCAATCAGCCAGTCCCCAGAAGCCATCGCTCGCTGGGGTTTGAAGGGCAGGCTCTCTGTGCCCCTTGGGACTGCCGGTCCCTCTCTCACCTTCCAGGTGGCGCTCCCCAGCCGGAAGGGGCTTCCTGAGCCTCCTGCAAGCCTCCCCCACGTGGCCTCCTGCAGGTCCAGGAGGGCAGCCCCCAGGGGCTCAGGCTTTGAGTCTCCTCGCTTCGATCTGTTGATTCTGAATGGCTGGAGGTCTGGGGACCCTGACACGCCAGTAAGTGGAATGTCACTGAGTTTGCTTTTATCCCCATGGGGTATGGAATCCGCTCAATTGCAAAATATTCACCAGCAGGCTAAAAATGGAGTCCCTGTGTCTCCTGACTTTCTACCTTCTGTTTCCTTCTACAGCAGACACTCCACAGGGAAATGCGTGTTTCTGAGGGGCTTCTGCGTAGATGATGCGAGGTGCCAGCTCCTGGGCTCGAAGCCTGTGTGGACTGCGCTGCTAGGGAGAATGGGGTTCCAAGAGTGAAGCTAAAATGTGCACGCTGCTTCAGCGCTCACAGAGCATCACGAATTCACTGCCTCATGTAGTCTCTCAAAGCAGATGGCATTATCGTTCCCATTCTACAGATGAGGAAATGAAAGGAGTCAGAAGTTCGAGGACTTGCCCAGGGTTGCACAGCTGGAAATTGTAGGCTGGCCTTCCTGACGCCAAAATCAGTGCTCTTTGCAGGATGCTGGGTGTTATGGACTGAATGTTGGTGTCCCCTCAACATTCATATGTTGAAACCTAGTCCCCCATGGGATGACTTGGGGGGTGGGGCCTTCCGGAAGGCGTGAGGGCAGAGCCTTAATGAAGGAGATTGGTGCCCTTATGCTAAAGACCCCAGAGAGCTACCTCCCCACTTCTGTCACGCAAAGACACAGAGAAAAAGGCCATTGATGAACCAGGGAGCAGGTCCTCACCAGACACCATGTCTGTCAACGCCTCGATCTTGGACTTCCAGGCCTCCAGAACTGTAACTAATAAATGTTTGACGTTTAAATCCCATAGTCTGTGGTATTTTGTTATAGCTGCCCCGACGGACAGAGACACTGGGCTTCTGCCTGCCATTGTCAGGGAAACAGAGCAGGTCTCCGCAGTGGTGACTTGCCAGGGATTTTCCTAGGCATTAATCCCCAGCTCTCCCTTACGCTTAAATTTGTGCAACCTATCAGGACCTGATTGAATGAGCTAAGATCAGAGGCCCAGATGATCCTCTCAGCCCGACTGTATCCAGTGAGACAGACACAGGAGTAGGCCCCTCATCTCGGACATCTCTGAATTCAGTGGGGTGCAGGGTGAGCATATTCCAGCCCCTGCCCATGCTTTCACCTGCTCTTCCCTGCTTCCTGAACCCCACACTGACAGTCCGTGACATTCACACCAATCTCTTGCAGTTCCCAAGCATGCCAGAAAGTTCCTTACCGCTATGCCTTTAAAAATTATTGTGATGACGACAATGGTGATAGCTCTCTCCTGGGTCCCACTAAGTGCTATTTCACTTAACTTCCCACAACCTAATGACATGTTATTGTCAATCCCATTTCACAGATGACCAAACTGAGGCTCAGAGTGGATAAGTGCTGGGCTTTGGAGCCAGGCAATCTGGGGGTCATGCCCAGCTCCCACCACTATCTAATTAGAATGACCTTGAGCAAATCCCATCTCTCTCCCAGCTCCAGTATCTGTGCGAGCCCAAGCATGATGAACCTGCTTCATAGGGCTGCTGTGAGAATTCAGTTAGATGGGCACAGCGTTTGGCACCTGGTAGGTATTGCAAAAATGTTTGGAATTAATGATGCCCACTTTAAGCAGCCAAGAAAGAAACTCAGCTCAGCTCGGCTCTGATTCCAAACTCTTTTCCTGCTTCTCCTAATGTTCATGGTTCGAGACCTGGCTGTTTCACGCCTCCTGGCTCCATCAGGCTAAGGTGGGCACCCGCTTCCCCCTCACGGATGAGAGCCCTGATGCTCGAGCATGCTTCCATGTGCTTCTTTTTCCCCACTTTGCCAAAATGCCTCTCAAAACTCTGAGGGAGGATTTTCCCACCTCCATCTCCTGCTCTCTCTTCAGTCCCCTTCGCCCAACTTCAATGGGCACCCTTCACGGTACCCTCCCCTGGGCTGCTTTCCTACAGGTAGAGTCCCTTGGCATCCGTGTGCCCCTCGGGACCAGGAGCCCCTGGGAAGTCCTCGGTGCCCCCAGCTCCTAGCCCCAGGCCTGGGCAAGAGAGGGTTTCGGGCATCCTGGTTAAAGAGCCGAGCGAGTTAACCAGCTAAGGCAGGCTTGATGGCATGGGCCCATGCCCACCAGCGCACGGGGAGCTGCTGGGAGGGCGGATGGACCGGAGCTTCCCCCGTGAGGCTTCGGGTGCCCGCGGGCGGTCCGCGGGCAGGTATTTGGGAGAAGTTGTCTGCAATGCTGAGGGAGGTGGCCGGATGTCAAGGCAGCGACAGGCGGCTGGAGAGCTGGAGAAGGCAGAGGGCAGAGCCTGTTTCCAGGCCGGTCCCCTCCGCGGAGAAGCGTGCGTTCCCTGCCGGCACCGCCAAGGGAAAGACGGGGTCCCCGAAACCGGAAGCTGTAATTACAGCGAGGAGCTTATTGTCTGGGAATTTCGGTGCCGAAAGTCCTTGGCGAGCCCCGGGAGCGCACAGCCCCGCCGGCTCCGGGCGCCCCCCGCGCCGGGCGCCCAGCCCCGCAGGTGCCGGCGCCTCCCGCCCGGGCGGGGCTGGGTTAGGCGCCCGCGGTGGCCCGGGCCTCGGGCGGCACTTAGTAGGCCCTCAGTGAGTGTCGGCAGGGCGCCGGATGCGTGTTTTCTCGCTGACCCCGCGGTGGCCGGGCGCTGACCGCCGCCCTCCCCGCGGCCAGGGAGGGGCGCGGGCCCGCGGTCGGGGGCGCGGTGCGGTCGGGGGCGCGGTGCGGCGGGGCCCTCGCGCGCCGACCTCGGGCCGCTGCGCGCCTGGCGCAGGGGGTCTCCCGCCCACGCCCGAGGCCGAGGCCCCCGGGGCCCACGCGGCCGCCGCGACTCGCCCAAGGTCACCCGGCCCCGGGCCCCGCGCCCGTGCTGGGGGCGCACGGGCCGACCGGAGCCGGGCCCCCCGCGGGCTTTCGGGGTGGGGGCCGGCGCGGGGCGGTCCCGGGGCGCCGCGCGCTGACGCGGGGCCCGAGGCGGCGGGGGGGCGCGGGGAGGCGTAGCGGCGCCCTCCCTCCTTTGTGCGAGCGCCGGCCGGCTCGCCAAGGTGAAGGGCGCTTCCTCTTCCTCCTCGGGCGCCTCTTCCTTTTATAGAGATTTCTCGCCTGGCACCCGCCCGGCCGCTGCCTGCACCGCCGCGGCGGGGCCGCTCGCAGACCTGCGGCGGTGACGTGAGACCCGCCAACCCGGAAACGGCGGCTCCGGCGCCCGGCTCCCGCGTCCCGCGTCCCGCGCCCGCCCGCCGGCTGCAGGTACGTGCCCGGGGCCCGCGGGCTCCGCCGCCGCCCGCGCCCTCGGAGCCCGTTGGCACCGGCGAGGGTGCCGGGTGCGGGGCGCGCGTGCGGTGGGGGCCGGGCGGGGGGTGGGGGCCGGGCCGCGCCGGGCGCCGCTGCGGTCGGACAGGGGGCGCCGCTGGGGTGCGGGCCCGCGGGGCGCACCCGGAGATGCTCCCGGGCTGGGCTGCGGCGCGAGGACGCGAGGGGCGCACGCGGGGGCCGCCGCCGGGGCCGCCAGCTGCGGGGAGCGCGCCGCGGGTCCAGCGCCGGGAGGGGGGAGGCTCCGGTGGCCGCCCCCTGCCCCCCCCTCCTCCCGCACGCCCGGCGGGGGCGCAGGGTGTGACCCCGGGCAGGTCAGCCCCCCAGCAAACTTCATTGGAAGGCCAGTCAGAGAATTGAGGAACCATGGGGTGAACAAAATCTCCACTGGCCTCCAGACTTCCTCCCGGGGAGCACCCGCCCGGTTGAAGGGGCACTTCCTCCTGCCCTTCATCTTTTCATGACCTGTATTTTTTAATGAAGTTCGGTGGTAACGCGGCTGCCCCTGGAGCCGGCCCTTCTGGGGCTGTGCGCACCTCTCTGGGTCTCGAGCCGTGAGCCCGTGTTGGGGGTGGGAGGAAAGAGGAACCTAGGACTTCCCTTGCTAGAGCCCTGGGGGCAGCCTTTGATCCCCACCCTGTTGCAAGAAACGGAGCTGGTGGGGGAGGAATTAAGCGGGAAGGAGGCACGGGAGTGTCTGGTGGACTTGGAACCTGTGGTTTAATTCGTGGCTCTGCCACTGGCTAGCTGTGTGACCTTGGGCAAGTCACTCGCCCTCTCTGAGTCCTAGGCACCGGCCTGTAAAAGGGGCTGCTGTGAGTTGGCCCTAGAGAAAGTGAGCATGGACGTCCTGGCCTGGAGGGGCACATGATGGAAAGTGTCATTGTCAGTCACCTTTCATTTCTCTCTCTTCACGGCCTAGAAGGGGTGCCTGGGGCACATGGGAGGTTCTCCACAGATATCTGTGAAATGAATAAGTGGATATGAATTTCGAGAGGTGAGTGGGTGTGGTTCCCCGTTTTTGGCTTCCTTGCTCTGTCATCTCCATCCCACAATCCCCAGAGAGCCACGTTTTGCCACCTGGAACCTGTGTAATCACCCCTCCCTGCCCTGCCCTAGGAGGATTATCTTGTGAAAATATTGACTCCTTGTGAAAAGGAGTTTAAACTCTGACTTCGAGCTTCTCTCATTCTTGGAAGATCGCACTCGGTGGAAATGACCGGGAAGCATCGGTTTGATTGCCACAGCCAGATGCCTGGCGAGGCAGGCAGCCAGGGCTGACAGCTGGGCTGATTTCCCAGGCCTGGGGTTCCTGTAAACGTGGGAGGAAGCTGGGGTGAGGTGGGTTTTCTCCCTCCGTGGGGCATGCAGAAGTGGTCAGCTGGCCTGGGTTTTCTTCCTGGGGAGGCAAGTTGTAATTTGCATTTTCTAGATCCTTGCTAGACTTTTCAGCATGGGGAGGGGCAGAGTGTGTGAGCTGCAGGAGGCCAGGGTGCCTTAATGCACAGGGGCACTTGGAAATGGCCTTCAGAGAAAGGGCCAGCATGCCTTTCTGCACTTCAGTTTGGAAGATTTTCAAGTAACTTTGCTTTCTCTGACAGCCATCCTTTCTTGTTCTTTCTCAACTCCCAGAAGTTTCTGTGTGCCCCTTTAGGGTTCTCAGCTGTGTTTTTGACACCTATGAAGGGCAGGAGATGAGCCTGAGTGCCACTCATTGCAAGAGGCAGCAGCAGGCACCCCTGGCTCTGCTGGGCCTGCTGCAGTTTGAGCATGTGCAGATGCATTTTTAAGATGTGGAGTGGCCACAGTTACCCAAGAGTAGTGATCGGATTCTCATTTGGCGAGACTTAGAGAGAGTGCAGGATTTGGCCCAGGACCCTCAGCCAGTAAGCGGCAGATTCCTATAGACTTTGCTCCCATCTGAATGGCCTTTGTGTTTCCCTGGCACCTGGCAGGCTGTCTGGCACATATTGGACACGCGGTGCATGTTTTTTGACAGAATGAACAAAAGAGTGATGGTTTCCCCTGTGGAGGTACATTCTGTCTCTACCCCAAGGTCAGCGCACTGGCCTGTGGGTGACCTTGACATTGTTCTCTGGCAGTTCCTCCCAAGTGCCTCTAGATTCCCCCTTGTGCAGTCCCAGTCTCTGCCAGCTCTTACCTCAGGATCCAGGGCCCATGACAGGAGGGACCCCTGAGGGATGCTGGGGCCAGAAGGTGGTGGCTTCACTTTCAGCATTTCCCACTGTCTCCTTGATTGAAGAGACCACCATCCTGTGGTTTCTCAGCCTGGGACTCAGCCATCTTCAGCGAAACCATCTGAGCGTTGTGGAGGCAGCATTGTGTTGGTGAAAAGTCAGATTTAAAATCGTTACACTTCAGATTTTAAGATTAGCCAGGAAGCCTTAGACAGGTCGCCACCCTCTCACAACCCCTTTTCTCTCACCTGTAAACAGGCAAAATACTCCCCACCCCACCCCGTCCGTCTCACTGGGTTCCTGGTAAGAGGACAAGATCCACCCTGGGAGCCTCAGTGTTTTCACTTGTAAAATGGGACGAAGGATCATAGGGTCGTTTTGCTCATGGGGATAGAGCACGTGAAGCCCTTAGCACAGGCCCCAATGTATGGTTATCATCACCAGTGACTGTTATCATCAGCAGTAATCACCACGCTTCCTCCACTAGAGCACAAGCATCACAGAGGCCAAACCACCTCTTTAAATGTGAACGGGAGCTTTCTGCTCTTTCTTAGCGTCTACTCTTTGTGTGTCTATGACACTCACTTCCTATCTTCTCATAACCATTCATAGCGACTCCTTTCAGCTGAGCCTGACTCCCCCAGGTTCTCATGTGGACAAAATGACTGTCGCTTCTGTAGAACTTTGGCAGTTGGCCCTGGCCGGGTAACTCGGTTGGTTGGAGTACGGTCCCAATACGCCAAGGTTGCGGGTTCCATCCCCGTTGGGGCACATACAGGAATCAACCAATGAATGCGAAGATAGGTGGGACAACAAACCCATGTTTCTCTCTCTCCCCCCTTCCTTTCTCTCTCTAAATCAATATAATTTTTTTTTTTTTTATAAAAGAAAGAACTTTGGCAGTTAGTCTGATGGTCTTAAGAGGAAGGGGGGATTGGCCTCAGCAGGTTGGAAGAAAGATAATTTTGTAGCCAAGGCTCCATGAGGCTAAGGGCAATTATATTTCCTCTACCCTTTTCTCCTAGAGGCAGTGGGCATATGAGTGTGGGGGCCGGCCGCCTGGGTTCCCATCCTGGTTCTGCTGCTGGCTTGCTCTGTGACCTTGGGCTGATACTCTCTTGGGGCCTCTTCATCTTTCAGATGAGGGACAACGATCTCCACTCGCAAGAGTGTTGTCAAGATCAGCCCAGAGATTGTGTGGGGATCCGCCCAGCACAGTGCATGGCACATAGTAGGTGCTCAGCAAATGTCTGTTACTCTTTTACCTAACTCTGGGCTCTTCCTGTCCCTACCCCAGTCCCATTGTCCTGTCCCTCCTCTTACAGGGCTCCAGTTTGCTCTGGGAGCCAAGCCTGTGTCTGGCAGCTCCTTTCCAGATTCAAGTGCAGCCTCCATGCTTTCCCAAACCCACTACTGGCTGGTTGTTGTGGGGCAGGCACTTCCCAGGAATGGGAAGATCATTGAACCAGAGCTCGTCAAAGAGAGTAAACTGGGGAGTCACTGAGTTTCCTTTCCCATTGATCTCCCCCCTTTTCAAAGACTTACTAGCTGCCATCTGCTCCAAGGGAAGGAGACGACGTGTTCATAAATATATAAATAATCGAAGTCGGTGAGGACATTTGTTTAATGAAGCGTTGCTGAGAGTGATTTTTATAAATATTTAAGATCATCTGAAACCATTAGAGGAATTGCAGGGTTTATTAAAAAGCCGAAAGCGTGTTTTGGAAGGGTTCCTTTGCCTTCCCCGTTGACTGGATGTAGAGGATGCGGGAGGAGCAGTGCTGAGCACGGACGCAGGCCCACGAGGGGCAGGTGGGCCGCCAGCCCGTTTGTCTCTGCTGGCGGAGATCGGCAGCTGGATACTCACTTGTGTATGGGGGCTGCTGGGTGGGCGGGTGAGGGCAGCCAAATCCGCAGAACCAAGGCTGGAAACTGATGTTGGTTGCAAACTGACATTTCCGACATTTTTGAAGGCTGCCTGGGCTTCCTTGAGACTCAGAGGGCCAGTGGGTAACACATGCCAGGACTCACCCTGGGGCCACACGTTTCAGATCCTGCTTGTGAGATCAGTGGCAGGCTTCTAGAAGGTTCCTAAGATGAATGTCCTTTGGTTAATGATGTGGGATGGCCCACAAGTGGGATTTTTAAAAAATCCTCACCTGGGGACATGTTTCTATTGTTTTTTAGAGAGACAGGAAGGGGGGGAGAGAAACATCCATGTGTAAGAGAAAGGTTGGTTGGTTGCCTCCTGTATGGGCCCCTACTGGGAATTGAGCCCACAACCTTTTGGTGTATGGGACGACGCTCTAACCAACCAAGCCACCCAGCCAGGGCATATGGGAGGCTTTTTGGTGCTCAAAGTAAGGGGTGTGGGGTAGGGACACCTCAGAGCTGGGAGGGATTTTGGAGCAGTGCTCCCAAACTGGAGTGTGCCTCCAGATCTCTTGGGGATTCCCTTGCCGACTCTGAATGAGAGGTCTGGGGTGGGCCAAGATTCTGCATTTGTAACACTTTTCCATGTGGTGGAGTTTACGTTCTTTCCATGCTCCGGTGTGTGGACTACACTTTGAGCAGAGAGAACTTGGAGTTCCCCACTCTCCTCATTCATTTGGGATCCCACTGACCCTGAGGATGCAAATCTGAATAGGACATCGAGGTTCCGAGGTGGCTGATCACTCAGTGGAGGAGGCAGACGTGTCACAAACACATATGATAAACAGTTGGAGGCCTAGACAGGTTAAGGTGAGAACATGGAGGGGCGTAGAGAGGAGAGTCTCCTTTATGTGCCAGAGCTACTTAATAAGCCTTGCAGGATACTCTGAAAGACCGAGATGGGGATGGAACCGGCAGGGGAGAAAGGGAAGCAACATGAGCCACCCGGCCTCACACGTGATTGTGGTCTGGAAGGACTGAGTGGGAACCTCATGCTCACAGTTTCAGGTTTTAGCCATCAAGTATTTTTAATTTAACAGATGAGGGAACTGGGACCCAGAGGGGGAAGCATCTTGCCCAAGAGGCAGAGTCAGGACTGGAACCCAGGTCTTCAGGCTCCTAGGCCAGGCCTTTCACAGGACTCCATGGTGTCTTCCTGTGAGTGCCATGGGGCCATCCTTAGTGTGGGCTCCGAGGCCATGGGGGTGCTGGGGTTGGACACCCTTGCCCAGCTCAAAAGGTACCTCTGCCTCTGACCTTCCTTTAGCAGGGGGCTCAGCCCTTAAATCCACAGGGATAAAGAAGGCCCAACACAGAATAAGAGACACACCATGTTAGACTGATGGCCTCCTCTCGCCACCATCATCCTCAGATAAGAAGAGGGGAGGACAGTGAGGTACAGTCATGCAGACGAGTTCAGGATGGGAGGAGGTTTGGACAGCGAGAGGAAGAAAGCTCCATCGTTTACTCATCTACGTCAGAGAGTCTTCATAGAGTCTCTGTCTGGCCATTTGGTGCTCTTTGGAATTTAAATCCAGTGCTCATTCAGCAAATACCGATGTACTGAGGAGCTGCAGGACCCTGGCCCTGCCACTCCATAGCTGTGTGACCTTGGGCAGATCACGGCACCTGGATGAGCCAGAACTGTCATGGGTAAAGCTGGGCTAATCTCACCTGTCGGGATTGTTTGGAGGACTGAGTGAGATAATGTGCATGAATCACCTAACATAGCCCCTGGCAGAAACTCTCCAAAAATATGCCCTCTCCCCCAAGACATAGTCACAGGTGGGTGAGAACCGATTGTCCAGTGCTAATTTCAAGCCAGGGCTATCCTTCTGGCAGAGATATGGGGTATGTATTTGAGGGGAGGGCAGATACTTCTTTAAGATACTTTCATACTACTAGTGGCTTTCTGCCAAACTGAGCCCTGGGGCTGGCCACTCTGGGGTTCTCCTCTGAAAGGGAATGGTGGGATGGAGAACCATGGACCTTGGGGACCTTGTCTCTGTTCACACCTGACTCCCTAACTGTGGAGCCTTTTGCAAATTGCATCCCGGTGCCTGTTTTGTAGCTTGTTGTGGCTCTTAACTCGGAAGATGTGTGAATGTGCCTCCCTTAGGGCCTGGGATCTAATAGGTCTTCAGTAATTTCAGTCCCTTATCCACGCAGCCTCAGGGGCTGGGACTCAGGAGAGGAGCCTGTAGACTAAGGCAAGTCTGTTCACTGTCCCCAGCTTTGCTCAAAACCAGAGTTGAAGTAGAATTCAGGAGACAATGTGGAAGTGAAACTTGGGCAATAACATCCTAAAACGTCTGCTCTGTTCCCCTGAACTCTAGTTTTGTGTGCTGCTCTGAACTCCGGAGGCAGAGACTGGCAGGGCACATACAGATCAAAGAGGCCTGTGAGTGAGAGCAAAGTGGTATTTTACAGTCATTTCTGAACATGTCTTCGTGGCTGTTGAGTGTTTAGCTCATTGTGGAGAAATCAGGTCCACCCTGCTCATCAGTTGCAGTAATTGAGTACCTACTGTGTGCTAGGTCATACTGAGTCCCACTACTGTGCAACACAAGTTCTTAAGGGCCTGAGCAGCTTAGGGGAGGAAGGACTTTGGATTTGTTTCCTTGGGTTAGCCTAAGCCCAGCCCAGCCAGGCCCTTCCTTTGTCTCTCAGGAATTAGAAACGCCCTCTGACTAGGTTTGGAGATGGCAGGGGGAGTCCCTGGACACCAGAGAGGACAGAGCAGCTGGTTGATGAAGGGGAAGCAGGAACTGGGAGTGAGGCTGCATTTCCGATCCTTCTTTGCACAGCACTTTCAGCCCAGACCAAAGCCTTCCTAGTAACACAGTCCTGTAAACATCATGTTGTGGGGTTTTGTGACTTGGGGTATTTTGTTGGTCTATCCTATAAATATAACAACTTTTCCTTATTGAGCATGGGCAATGTTTACTTTGTATATCTTCTTCTTCTTTTTTTTTTTTTTTAAGATTTTTGATTGATTTTTAGACAGAGAGGAAGGGAGGAGAGAGAAACATTGATGTGAGAGCCAAACCTCAGTTGGCTGCCTCCTGCACGCCCCCTACCAGGGATTGAGCCTACAACCCAGGCATGTGCTCTGACCTGCAATCAAACCAGCACCCTTTGGTGCCTGGGATGACACCCAACCAACTGAGCCACACCAGCCAGGGCTGCATATTTATTTCTTACCTTCACGATACCTCTGTGAGGCAGGTAACATTATCACCACCTTACAGGTGAGGAAGCTGAGAGAATGTGGAGGCCAATATAAAGCAGAGCTGGCGTTCGAACATACCACGCCAGCTTCAGCACGCCGACCATGCTTACCCCTCCTTCATGAACCTCAAACCGAACTAGAAAAATCGCCAAAGAACATTGTCTGCCAAAGAGCAGCTGCTGGTACAGCTGGCCGCTGCTGGGCGAGGGTCGTGGTTTTCTGGGTGGGCTTCTCAGTGATCAGCATTGCCAGCCACGTCTTGTGAATCTGTCAGCCAGGGAAGTTCAGATTTTATAAATTACTCTTGTAAGTAGATTACTTGGGCTAATTTGAGTGGTGAGGCTTTTGGTAAATTCAGTGTGAAACTTACTCATGCTATTAATATATCTCGATGCATTTGGTTTTGGGACATGTGGCATCCTGTGTATTACTCTGCAGCCTCACAAGAGAAAGATATGGGGGAAAGAGGGGTGCTGTGAGTTCATGCTTTGGGGGGATTGAATTTGAAAGGAAAATCCCAGTGTTTGGATAAGAGTCATTGTAGACTTGAGAAAATAAGGTAGATACAGGATTGATACCTCGGCTAGCAGTGTTCCTGCCATTTTCAGTATCTGAGCTTGCCAGAATGTTCTATGCCTGTGTTCCCTCTCCCCCCTTTTCCTCTCACCTGGCCACAGCTTGGGTGTGCTCAAGCTTTCTGGATGGAAGGGGCAAGAACCCGCATCTCTAGCGAGTGCTCTCATGTGATTCTGATGCAGGGTGCCTATGCGAGGAACCCAGTTAGAGAGACTGCCAAGGACAGACATGCTTTGTCCCTGTACGATCTCTTTATAACTCTGGGTGGTGGGTCTGAGACAGAAAGGACACTGAGGATCACCTAGTCCTGTCCTTCCCAGCCTTTTTCATCCATGGCCCACATAGGAAAGGGAATTTGTAAGTCGTGGGTTGGAGGATGAGTGGGAAAAGGGGAATCATCTCCCACCTGGAGGTGACTGACCCGGGGACCACCTGCCCCAAGTGCTGAGGAGGTCAGTATCTCAACACAGTGTCACCTCTTCTAGGGATCTCACTTGGGAAGCTGATTCTCGTCCAAGGAGGGAGCCTGTCCAGACAGCCAGTGGAGGCCCAGAGAGGTGATGTGAGTTGCCCGGAGTCACTCAGGAGTTTGAAAGGCCATCTAGGCTGCTTGTTGAAAGAATGAGGGACCAGGCCAGGGAGGTGAAAGCACTGCTTAGGGCCACATGGCCAGCTCGTGGACCAACGAGGAGGGCCAGTTCTTTGACCAGACAGCCTGGCCTGGGAGGGGGGTTCTAAAGCCCTGGGTTCCTGTCTGCGCTCACCAGTCTGGGAGGCCTGGTTTCCTATTCTGATTCCAGACTGATTTTCTATTAGTATGTAATAGGTGGTCACATCCCTCTAAAAGCACCAAAGGAGGGTAAACCGTATGCATTGTAGCTGTGAAGTCCAGAAGTCAGCACAGCAGACAAAAGCGTATCATGAAAACAACTTTGCACAGTGTCCCCATCTGCCCCTGAGGGAGTGTTTGCATGCCCAGGCTTAGTGTATGTGGTACAGCGTGGCATAAAAGCAGTGCACGCTATCCAGTAAATCACGATATCCCCCAGGTAAAACAAATACACGTAGATAACATAGGCAAACACACTTTTACATTAAGGATTTAAAAAATATATATATCTTTATTGATTTCAGAGAGGAAGGGAGAGAGGGAGAGAGAGAAACATCAGTGATGAGGGAGAGTCATTGATCGGCTGCCTCCTGCACGCCCCTGACTGGGGATGGAGCCCACAACCCAGGCATGTGCCCTGACCGGGAATCAAACCTCCATCTCCTGGATCCTAGGTCGATGCTCAACTGCTGAGCCACACCTGGCTGGGCAAGGATTTTTTTTTTTTTTAATTAAAAAAGAAATGTCTGAGTGTAGTTGAACTAGCCACAGTCAGTGAGCGGGCCGTGCGATTGCGTTGTATGTTGTGATGCATCAACATCTTCAGAGCGTGCAGTCGTCCTGTTCCAATGGAGGGTGACGTATATGACCTGTGTGTTGTAGTGATTCCTGGGGTCTCCCCTGCTTCAGTGTGATTACTTTGGAGTGGATTTTGGGGGGTCCAGCTGCCCAGGCTGGGAGACCCAGTGGACAGGAAGGACGCAGCCTCTCTCGGCCTAGTGAGGTCTGATTCACTGTTTTTAAATAAAAGCTGTCTCTCTGGTCACAACAGCTTCTAGATTTATTTAGGACCTTTATGACTGTCCTTGAGCCCCTGGTGGAATGCCCTTTTCTGGGGTTGATCTGAATGGGACTCCTGGGCCCACGGCGGGGGGGGGGGGGACCTAGCCTTTGGAGATGACCCCCACCTTCCTGGGGCCCCACCTCCAGTGGATGGGTCTCTTTCCTGAGCAGTTTCTCAAAAGTTTCGGTGGTGAAATGCAGGGGAAGTGTAGAAAGACATTTGCATACTTCTGACTTGACCCTCGCAGAAGTAAATGAGGAATTAACAAGGTCTGACTTTTGGAGTGTCCCTGCCCCCCTTTCCTCAGGAGCCCCCTCCCTCTTGAGCTTGACCCTGAGTGTGGTTGCAAAATGCTTCTCTCCAGATAAACATCTTTGTTTCAAGACCTTGGACACTTAAAACCGAAAGAAAGGAAACCTGATCTTTTGTTCCTGAAACTATTAAATAGCTCTTGGGGCAGGAGGTTGAGCATGTTTGAGTCCAGCATGGAGCTGACTCTCCCATGCTGCCACTCAGTAAGGGAGACTCGAAAATGCTGATGTGCAGAGTCTGGAATGTTCCACGAGAGCTCGCGCCAGAGAAAGCCCAGTGGTGCTGCTGTCCTCGCCCTGTGATGCCTGTGAGAGGTGTCACCCCACAAAGACATCTGCATCTTCTCGCTGGTGGCCAGTGGAGTCCTCCAAAGATGCTCCTGGGCAGCCGTGCTGATTTGCTCCAGAGCCCTGACGCTGTGTAACTGTTGGCCACTTGAACCCATTTCTGGGAAGCTTCCCTAAGGAAACAATAGAGCATTCGCACAAAATGTTGCACCAAGATCTTCACAATAACAAAAGAAATAGGAAATAACCGAAGTGTCTGACACTAACTGAATTCTTGAATCGGTTATACTGTAGGCACTCAGTGTGAGGGCACAGAGGCTGGGAGGGAACTGAGAACAGCAGTCATTTATAAGAAAAAGCTTGGAAGGAAACATACGAAAATGGTGTCGAGTGGTAATATGGAGATGCGAGCGTGGACGGCTCTCTGTTCCTTTCTGTCTTTGACACATTTTCTATAATGTGGTTCTGTCACTCTGACTACCATCCCCTCTTTTCATCTCCCTTCTCTTCTAAGAAACCTAGAACTCTACTGTTCCCAGGGAAAGAAAGCAACCGATATTTAGATCACTTTGTAAATGGTATGCAACCAAATAGACCAAACTTACTAAAACTTCAGCCAGGGCTTTCCTGAGGTTAACATGCTATCAGGCCTGATACAAGCCACTGGAGAGATAGCAGCAATTCCTAAATATAATAGGCGCAGGGATCAGACCCTGCTGGGCCATAAAGAAATTATTGTCACTGTTCGATAAATGAGGTAACCTGGGTCGAGGGGTCACAGGACTTGAATCAACTACTCCCTCCTGGTTAGCAGCTGATGGGATGAAGGGCATCTTGAGAGACCACAATGCCAGCAACTGTCTTCAAGTCACATGGGCGTTATTTTCAGGGAAGACAGGATGAGTGACAGCTCCTGATTGGTAACCACAGCAAAGCGTTTTCTGTTTGAGTGACGTTGTCTAGGTGAGTGTCCGAGCAGAGGTGAGCTTCTGGTCAGTGGGGAGCTGCTGTCCTGTGTGTTCCCAGTGGGAGACAGGTGACCTTATGTCCATAACACTTGGGTCCCCCTGCTCTTGCACGTCCAGAGAGAGGGGTGCACTTCACCTCCAGGGAGGAGAGGCACCGCTTTTAAAGCCCTCTGCCTGCGCTCTGTGCTGGGACACAGGACAGAGAGAAATGGATGCAGGTGATGCTGAGAAACCCATAAGGAGCAGACAGGGCACCTTGGCGGGTGGCTGAGCTCTAACTATTAAGGGAGCACCAGATTCTGGAGAGCCTCTGTGGTATTTAAAATGTCACTCTCTGTCAGGCCTGTGTTTCTCCGTTGTCCCTTTTGCCTGCATTTTGGAGAGGTTCTGACTCAAAACTCCTCAGCCACATTTTAAGGAGGGCACAAAACCCCAAAAGGTGCCGGGTAAGTAGGTGCCAAATGTACCTTTGATGAATAAGGGTGTGAATTCATTTTCTTCTTTGGGTGGAAAATTGAAATTGCCATATTTTAAGCTATTTCAGATGCCAAGATTCATAATTTGTCTATGTGTATGTATGTGTTTCTATGATTAGATACGAAAGAGGAACACAATTTTAGCATCCCAAATTGGCGCTTACTGAGTGTCCAGAAAATCCCCCTTTCTCCCCATTGCCCCCGCCTCTGTGCTCCTGTCCAGTGTGTGTGCTGAGTGCTCCTGAGCGCCCTCCAGAGGAAGCGACATGTAAATCAGACAGTCGTGCGGTTCTGGATGATGAGGGGAAGGACCCAGCCCCAGTGACTTGCTGAGCGGAGCCCTGGGCTGGCCCCGCTGAGTCATGGACAGTCATGCACATGCGAAGTTATCGCCCTCGCAGTTTCCAGGCCCAGAGGAAGAAAATGAAGGACCAGACCCAAATGAAAAGCTGCTGGTGGGAGAGGTCTCCTATGGCGTACGTCATCGCATTTAATCCCAGGCATCAGCACCTCGCAGGGAGATTTAGCTCAGCTCAGCAGATCCTTGCTGCTGGCCCATGGGGTGTTAAGCAGGGCTGGTAAAAGGCAACTCCAGGGTTTTAATTACCTGCGGGTGTGGGTGTCACCTGCTGCCAGCCACTGCAGGAACCCACGGGCCTCTCCCCGCTGCTTTGTGTAATGAGCTCTGCCATTAGCTCTGAGCAAGTCACTTGCTCCTCTGAGCTTCCTTCCCTTTGGCGTGTGGAGTATGAACTTGGGTGTGTGTGAGGCCCTGGGTAATAGGCCTGTCTCTTAATGACCATACCCTGAGGGCCTGTCACTTGTGTTCTCCCAGAGAGCCTGGCTGCCCTCTGGGTGGCGAGGGGATCTTTTCTAGGTGTGCCCCTGTCTTCTGTGCTCCCTTCCTTTCCTGCTCCTCTCTCCCTCTCTCCTTCCCCCCTCCCCAAGCCTTTCCCAGAGCCTGGACAATGCCCCTGCTGGAGTGACAACTGAGCGCTAGCTAGCTCTAGGAACAGCCTCTATGAATAGAGGTGCTGGAAGAAAGCGTTTTGGCATGTTTGAGCCCAGCTGAGTATTGTCGGCACTGAATTACTTTCCTGGCTCTCCATTTTACTTAGCGTTGATCAAGCACTATGTCTTGAATCTTTAAAAAAAGGAAGAGAAAAGGTTGCAAAGGGGCTTATATGATAGAAAAAAAAGGTCTATTAACAGCACCTTATGTCCATAGAGTGCTTCGTGTTTATGCTGGGGCCTCAGCCCAGGAAAAGTCCCCCAGCCCAGGGGCCTTTTTTTGTTTTAGGTCCACAGGTCAGGCTCACAGTGGGCTTGCTCTAAGAGTGTGTGGAAGGAGTGGGTAATTCTTTCAGAAAATTGAAGCCCAGAGAGGCTGAGTGATTTGCCCAAGGCTGCACAGCTGCTCAGGTCTAGAGTTGGGACTGACTTTCTCAGCACTGGCTCTTTTAAACCTCCACCTGGTAGGCAGATGCTCTCCAGGCAGATGCTCTCTGGAATTCAAAAGTCCAAAGACATAGGCGAATTCATGAAAAGAGCATTTCCTGAGGCCTCATTTCTCCTTTATCCTGTGCTCTCCGAATGAGCCTGTTCTCCTGGTGGCCACGGAACTGTCCTCTCTCCCCTTTCTCTACCTCACCCACCCTTCTTATTTGTATGACACTCACTGGGTTCCCTCCAAAGATCCTGGAAGCCACCTGGGGCATCTTAGTCCTATTTAGCAAATTGAAAGTCAGACTTCAGCTTCTGCTGTGGGGGCTGGAGCTGCAGGAAAGAGGACATTGGCCCTCAATGAGTGAGGACTCTTGTCGCTTTCTATTAGATGGCCCCGGTTGGGTCTCCTCTGGACCAACCGCACTTTCTTGTTCTGGCCGCTCCATTTTCTGATGTGTAGGGATAGTTAGTCATTCACGAGGCACGTCTGGAGCCCCTCCTGTGTGCTGGGGACATACTGCACTTCTGATCCTCGGAGTCAGCTGTGCCCTTTCCTTCAGCCGGCTCTGGGCGGGCGGGGCCTTCCACGGGTTCCATGCACCTTCATCCTCTAAGGACCAGGAGGCCTTCAGCAGGCTGCAGCACAGACAGACTCCACTGGGGAAGCCTCTGCACCCCTTTCCCCACTCCCTTTCTGGGGCCAGTGGGTGAAAATCCTGCCCTTCGTGTTTTCTTCTCCCCTCCCTCAATTTTCTACAAGTGTGCGTTAAGCATGCGCTGTGTGCCAGGGTGTGGGTTAGGTGCCCCGATAGAGAGATTTGCTTACAGAGGGTCCTGCACTATAGAGATGGACATAAAAACAAGTCATTTGTTAACACGCCAAGTGTTTGGGTTATGAAAACTTTAAGATTTGCAAAACAATGATGTGCATTGGTTATGGGGGTACACTCAATGTAGTAAAAATATGAAGAAATGCATGGTAGTGCTTGCCCTCCAGGGAACTGGGGAGAAGAGCAGGGTTGGATGGGGTGCCCAGGGACTTTGTATTTGCTGTATTTTATTCGTCAGCTGGGTGGTGAGTGTAAGAGTGGTTTTATTATTCTTTATATACTTTTGTACATCTTAAGTCTTGCACAGTAAGATTTTTAAAATAGAGTTGCGGCCTAGCCGCGCGTGGCTCAGCAGTTGAGCATCGACCTAGGATCCAGGCGATCGGGGTTCGATTCCCGGTCAGGGCACATGCCCGGTTGCGGGCTTGATCAATGACTCTCTCATCATTGATGTTTCTATCTCTCTCTCTCCCTCTCCTTTCCTCTCTCTGAAATCAATAAAGATATATTTAAAAAACAGAATAAAATAGAGTTGGGAACAAGAGGTTGTTTGGAGACACTGACCTGGAGGGTCTCCAGACATTTCTCCTCGGCACATCTAGCCGAGCACTGGGCTTGGCCAGGCTCATGCACTCAGGACATGTTGAACTGGACTCTGCCTGGAGCGGCCAGGGAAGGCTTTATAAAGAAGGCGACTGACACGTTCAACTGAATTTGAAGGCCATTGCTAGGAACAGCATTTTAGAAAAGGGAACAGCATATGCAAAAAATAGGTTGCCTGGCATTCAAGGAAGTACAGGGTGTGAGTGGGCATATCAGTTCGGCTTTGGAGCAGCCCTTGGGGGTATGTTTTGGTCTAAATCATTCATACTCAGAATGGCTCAGAATCCAGGTCAGCTTGGAGTTGACGCAGGATGGACTCCACTCTGTTATTAAAATGCAGCCAGTTTCCAGAGAGCTCTTTGATGTTTACTGGGGCCCTCAGCGTTGTGACATTGGCCCCAGCCTGAGGAGACTGGCTTCCGCCTGAGGTTCAGAAAGTTATTGGTGAGCTGGGACTCTGGTAAAGGAGTGGGACCTGCAGAGTGCAGAAGCTGGTGAGAAAGCATCTTGTATAGAAAAGAGCCTAGGCTGATGCCATTGTCTGACAACGGGGAACCTGCTGCCTGCTCCAAGGAGGGGAGAGTGGGGGAGGCAGGAGGCCAATCTCTCTGCTTGGCCTGGGGAGTAATGTATATTCAGGAACATTTTCTTTGAAATGTTGAAAAGCCAATGAAACTCCCCAGGGGAGCCAGATTAAAGCAGTGAAGGGGAATTTCATCAGCGCCTAATCAAAGACATTGACTGTTTTCTGGGCCTCACTGCTTACCCTCCCATTGTTGTCTTTAATTGTGGAAACTTGTTCATTAGGGTTTCATTAAGGCTGGCCCGGGGCATCACCCCTCACTTCCTGCTTTGATCTCTGGGAGTCATTCTTTTCCAGGGGGCTCCTGGGGGTTCACTGGGGCTCCTCGCTGTCTTTGCTACTCATGTTCAAATTCAGGCCAGACTCCTACCCATATTTCAAAAGAAAGGTACTTCTCTATACCCAGGCTTCCACCTGGACTGAGGAAGAAGGTGGTTTGGGGGAAGCTGTCATTAGAGGGGACCTTGGCCAGTATCTAGTGCAGTGGCCAGGTGCGGAGACTGAAGCCCTGCAAGATGAGGTGACAGAGAATATTCTAGAAGTGTCGGCTTCTGATCCTTGATTAGGGGCCCCTTTTCATCCGAGCGCAACACATTCTTCCTCTGAAGGCCGTCCCCAAGCAACCCGAGAGTCCATGGGACTTTTAAGTTCAGGCTTGAGGAGCTATGTGACAACTTAGTGGCAGGAGTGGGAGGGAAACCACACGAGTTGCATAGTCCAGAGGAACTTAGCACGGTTCTCTCACCAGGGACCAATTAATTCTGCAGGAACTTAAGGTTTACACTGTGCCCTGGAAACCCAGGCTGCACACATTCCCGTGCCTTAGTTCTCTGCACGTTTGTTTAATCATGGTCATGGTTGAAAACTCCCAGCATTTCCCCCTGATTTTATTAGCTGGTCCTTACCCACATTTCATCTGCTTTCTCTTAAACACTTTTTTGGGGTCTGTGTTTATAGACGCTGAGTAAACACAAATCTTTGACTTTAATTAGGAGGCCAGCAATGGCTGTAAAAGGGTGCTCATTCGTCTGTTTCTCATGCACTGTGGATGTTGAAAGGAGAGTTAGTGAAGGCCCGTATTCCCCAATAGCTACCAGAGTGACGTGGGGGTGAAGAATCGTATGGTCTCTCCTCCTTCCAACAGGCCATGTGTCTTGAGTCTGCTGAAGTCACATCTTGACATCACCTGCAGTAGATCACTTGACTTGACCTGCAGTTCATTCATTCATCATCCATCCATCCATTCACCAAAGGGACAGTACCTTTTCTGCAGTTTGCTCATCTACCCATTCACCCATTTATTCATCCACCAAAGGGACACCACTTTTTTTCTGCAGTTTGTTCATCCATCTCTCCATCCATCCATCCATCCATCCATCCATCCATCCATCCATCCATCCATGAGACACCACCTTTTTGTAACACTGCTTCATGATCAGACCTTAGAGGGCTGTAGTTTGTGCCGTGCTCACTCCTGCTTCTCTGCCCTTAGAACGGAGCATGCCATAGGTGCTCAGGAAATATTTGTTTAATGAATAAATGACTGCCTGGCATTCCGTTATAAGCAGCCCAATCTTTGTTTTAATCACAGGCTTTGATCTTCATCGTATCTTACAAAAATTCCCCAGGGGGAGGAAACATTACATTAGGTCCCCAACAGTAAGCTGATCACAGGAAGGCATGGAGCTCTGGTCCCTGGGGAGAGGGAGAGCCAGAAGCTGGCTGGGGTTTCAAGTCGGGATAGAAATTGGTATGAAGAGAGTGGGATTAGAGGCCCAGTTAGCTTTATTGGCAAGAATGTCTTAGGCAAGCCACCTAAGCTCTCTGAGAATACAGATGCTGAGAGGGGAGTGATAATGCTAGGTTCTTACCTTAAGAGTCTTACCTGTCCTGTTCCCTTGGTTTTGGTTCTGGATGCTATCCCCCTCTCCCATGCTCCCATTGGTACTTAAGACATTTGTTCTGCCAGGCCCTGGGGATACAGTGGTATATGAGGTAGATGAGTCCCTTTTTCATCTCAGCCAGGGAGTTTGGGTTGACAGATGGACAGTGATGATACCGGGTGCTGTGATACAGGGAAGCCTGAGGTACTGTGGGCCCAAGAGTGGGGTGGGGACATCAAACCCAGCTGGAGAAATCAGGAGGGTTTCTCAGAGGAAGTGGCATCCAAAAAGGTAGGGGCTGATTTTTATTACTCTTTAGATTCCTACCTTTAAGCAAAGTGCCTCACACATGACAGGTGTTCAGTGAATGAATGAGCGAATGTGCTTAAAAGTGCTTTAGAAACCGGAAAGTGTGGTGCAAATGGCAGGTGTTGGTATTATGGTTTGTGGAGCGTAGAGCAGGGGGCACCTGAGACAAATTTTATCATTCGGTTTCCTGAGGACCAGCTGTTGCCAAGAGCTGGGGTCTGCCCTAGAGCACAGCGAGCTGGGTGACAGTGCCAGCCGCAGACCACTCAGGGAAGCAGACTGCCCAAGCTTGACATTTTTAGCCAACTCAGGAGCCAGCAGCCCTTCCTAACAGAACCCAGATTTGGACATGCAGCCTTTGTCTTCTGGACCACATCCTAGGACTGTGGCTGACTAAGGAGGTAGAGAGCTCACTCTGTGTGTGTGTGTGTGTGTGTGTGTGTGTGTGTGTGTGTGTGTGTGTGTGTGTGTGTTTCTCAGCACATGGTAAAAAGTTCGGAAGCACACATTCTCTTTACTAACCTCGAACCCTCCACTACAATTGTCCTTCCCAGTGGGAAATTCACTTTCTTTTTCCTCTCCTCTGGGCAACTGAATTTCTGGAAGTCAGATTGGTGACAGATTCATCTTTGTGCCCCAGTACCCAGCACAGGACCTGGCATATCTGGGTCAGACAGTTTGCAGAATGAATGAATGAATGAATGAACTTCAGATGATGGTGATTCAGTTACCCTATCGTAGCTGAAGCCTAATGTTTGGAAATGACCTCTTGCTACTACTTTAGATGTTTTGCAATAGCGGAGGCTTGAGGTCCTGCTTGACACTTGCTCTCTGTGGTGAGAGATGGAGAAACACTTCCTTTATTCATGCCTGGCTCCCGGGCTGTGCAGACACAGAGGCCTCCCTCACGCCCATCACCCCGGAGCCTTGGAGTCCACTCTGTGAGGCCCTGGTGAGACAGGGCTCGTGGATCTACACTGACTCCCTTCCACAGATTGGTGAGTTGATGTATCTCCTGGGCACTTTTCTATATTTTGGGGTGTTCAGCATCCTACCCACCTCCTGTTTGAGGATACCCCCAGCATATAAGGCAGAGCTCTGCCTCCCAATATGGAGACTACCGTGGACCAGACATTCTTTCTTCCCACTCCGGCTGCTCGGGCACCAGAGTATTGCCTCAGGGTGGCCATGTGGTTGGCCTCTGGGCCGAGTGCCACAGCGATGCCGGGGCAGTCGCAGGTTCTTGGAGCTGAGAGCCATGTGGAGATGGCGAGTGTCCTAAGCAGATGTCCTGTGGCCTGGCCTCGGCCACATTTCCCTTCTGCTCAGCCTCCCTTGGTCCTTTATTCCTGCCTGGTTCTCCAGCCTGTCTGTTGATTCTGGGAGCTTCCCATCATTTTCTCATCAAATTCCCACCCCCCATAAAATAGTCACTGCTGACTTCTGTTGTCTCTACTTAGTAACACTGACTGACAGGCACTGCTGAGGCCGGAGCGAGGCTCGTGTCCCTAATGTGAACCTTGGCCACATGGCGAGCCGTGAGCTTGCTTTGGGTGCTGTGTCACTCTCCGGGTCGCATTCCTGGAAGACCCCGTCCGCTGCGGTTCCAGCCAGTAAACACTGGGCTGCCAGCTGTGCATCGGCATAGTGCTAAGCACACGGACACAACATAAAGAAACCGTGATCCTGGCAGGTCAGGGCCTTACCACCCAGAGGTGCGTCATTCTGCCCAGCGAGGGGAGAGAACGGGGTCAGGGAAAGGCGCTGTGTTCGCACAGAGACTCCTGAGTCTGATGGGAGACCTGCAAGAAGAGGCGACATCTGAGCTGAGGTTGGTCGGATGTGAGGAGTTAGCCAGGCGAAATGAGAGTCGGACAACCAAACCAGGGAAGCGCCGGGTGTACAGCGAGCGGGGAGGCAGAGTGGTGGGTGGTCGGTCTAGAAGGGAAGGCAGAAGCCAAAATGTGGATGACCTGTAATGACAGGGGTCAAGAAACATCTTCTGTAAAGAACCAGATGGTCCATTTTTAGGCTTGGCAGGCCCTTCTCTGCCATGGCAGTGCTGAGCAGCCACAGACAGTCCATAAATGAGTGGGCATGGCTGTGTTCCAATAAAACCTTATTGACAGAAAAACAGATGGGGGGACCTGACTCAGCCTGAGAGCTCTAGTTTACCGATCCCTTGTACGTGCTAAGGAGTTTATACTTTATGTTGAGAGTATGGTGAATAGATGTACTTCTGTTGCAGATAACAATAAACTCAGCTCAAGCCAGCTCAGCTAGGAAAGGGAATTAATGAACATGTATACCTGACATGTACTGGGGTGGGGGGGCTTTAGGTGGGGTTTGGTCTGGGCCCTGGATCTTTTCTCTGATGTTCTCTCAGCTCTGCCCTCCCATGTGAGCCTCATCCTCAGGCTTCCTTCCTCATGGTGGTAATGTGGCTTCAGCAGTTCCAGCCTTCACACCTAATTCGCATGGACCACCTTAGGTCTTGTGCACACCCTAGAGCCTGTCCCTGTGGCCTGTGTGCTGATTGGCTGAGGCTTGGGTTCCTACCTGGAACTGCTCACTGTGAAAAAGGAATTAGGACCAAGGAACTTCCCGTCTTAGGCCAGCCAGGGACCACCCATAAGGGAGACGTGGTCAGGCCTATCCAAGTCCATGGCTGCTATCCAGTGGACATGGTGGGATGAGCCTGCTCATGAGAGGATTGCAAGCAGAAGAGCGATGCAGCCAGATTTACGATTTCTAGAATAATCCATCAGTCTGGTGACATTGTGGAACCAAGCCAGCTTCGAGGCAGGGACACCATTAGGACGTTGTTTCTGAGGCTGGGGTGCCAGTTGTTAGGTGCTGGACATTGGGAGGAGAGACTAAATTTGAGAACTCTTTTGGGGATGGAATTTTTAGAACTTGTGACTAATTTAATGTGTGTGAAGTTGATGATGGGGCGGGAGGAAGTTAGAAAGATGGCCAAGAAACACCCATCCTAGCTTGGTAACTAGCAGAACTAGAGGAGGAACGCATTTTTAAGGGAAGGTGTTGAGTTGTGTAATGAGCAAGTTGAACTAGAGGCTGCCTACACCCAAGGTCACTCTTCCTTGCCCTTCCCAGCCTTCCCCACCAGAACAGCCTCATTTTATTTTTAGAATGTAGGGACAGCCAGGAAAGGCTGTGCTCTCATAGAGGAAAGGCTGTTTTTTCCCCCCTTACTCTGTGTCCCTTTCTGCCCTGGCTGCCAGGAAGCTCAAAGCCAAATTTATGCTTAATCACAGCAGCTATACGCAGCCCTTAGCTTCAGTCTGTTTGCTTTCTTTCCACTGTTACATTTTCCCCTCTGTATTATCTTCATTGATCCTTTTTTGTTGTTTGCTATCTCAAATCTCTTTTGGAAGGTGGCAAGGTATAATCAAACAATAAAGGAGGAAACATGGACACTGTTGGTGCAGAGCTCTGAAACTCTGTCCCCTTCAGGAGTATTGGTCTGAGTCCTCCAGTCTGTGAAGCTGGCTGGCCTTAGAGATTTTAGGCTCCTGGAGGACAGGGTCTTTGTCTCCTCAGTGTCTCCAGTATCTGTCACAGTACCTGGTACCTACTAGGTGCTCATTAAATGCCTCATGGAGTGACTGTGGCTGGGTCCTGTCTTATCTTTCTGAGTGCTGTTGAGGGACAGCCAGTAGTGTTGCTCCTTACTCTCTGACAAGTGGGCAAGGTGGTGGGGGGACATTTTCGCACCCCTCCAATTCATTCTTTATAATGTGGCAGATCTTTTGAAAATGCAAATCAGAGTGGACTATCCTGCAGCTTAAATCCCTCAATGGCCTCCTGCTGTCATTTAAAAACAAACAAACAAACAAACCGAAACAAAAGCCCAGGTACTGAGGACTCAGCCCCTGCCTTCCTGTGAGCTCCCGAGCCTCTCTGCCCTTCCTCTGCAGCCCACCCCCTCTTTCTGTTTCCTGGAGACCTGGGCTCTTTCCACCCTTGCACGTGCTGCTCCCTCAGCTTGATCTCATGTCCCCGAGTCTTTGCAAAGCGGATGTCTCCTTTGTCAGTTTCAGTTTCTCTTGTACATCCCCCTTTGCCTCTTGACACCCTGTTCCTTCCCTTCAAAGCCCTCCTGTCAATTAGCATGTAGTGTATGTGGTTTGCACTCCTGTTTATTAGCTCCCCTCCCCGCTCCATCCTGAAGGCAGAGACCACATCTATCTGTTTATTGACCTCTGTTCTCCAAAGCCTGGCACCATGCCTGGTACTTGGTAAATATTTGCTCAGTAAACACTCATTGAATGAAACTAGGCTGGCCATTCATCCATTCAAGAAATACTTATTGAGTGTATACTATGTGCCAGGCAGGCACTGTGCTCAGGCTTAGGGCTGCAGGAGAGAGCAGGAACAATCATTTACTGAACACCTATGTTCTGTACATAAAACATGCTTTATACATGTACACGTGTATGAAAACAAGCATTTCTCAAATACCAGCTGTATGCTATATATGAAAACCTGTTTATATACATAAAACATACACATACAGGATATGCACATACCTGTCTATGCAGGTGTTTACTGAATGCCTACTTTGTGCCCACACTGTGCAAAGCTGGGGACAACACAGGTTCCTGGAACAGATGGAGAAGAAAACCCCATTCTTATGTGCGGGGGAAGGGCCCTAACCCTGGGGGGGGGGGGGCTGGGCAGAGAGGCAGCCTTGCAGCACTAGCACAGGAGGGATGGGTGGGAGGGCAGCAGGGCTGCTTCCGGAGCCAGGGAGTCCTCGGTGCTTTCCTCCATTACCTGCCTGCTGAGTCAGTGGCTCTTCACATACTGATTTAGCTACTTGCCAAAATCAGAGATCTTCCAGGGACTAACTTAATTTGGGTTCTTTTAAAATAATCAATGAGATGGAAATTTTAGAACACCAAGAGACTTAGAGCGCTGCAGGCCCGAAACTTTTTCTTTGGAATGGACATAGTGAAAACTGAGAGCATTTCTCCCCCAGTCTCTCCCCCCTCATCTTGAACTTGACTAATTATTCAGGCCTTCTTGCCAGGATTTGTCACTCTCTTGCCATATCCCTTCCTGGGTTTTGAAGTCAAAATGAGGACCCTTTCTGTTCATTTGTGCTGCGTGTGGGGTCCTGGGACAGGGCTCCTGTGGGCTGCTCCAGCAGCGGGTTCTAGACAGGTCACCTACATGAGCCAAGCATGCTGGCCACACCCTCCCTGGTGATTTTTTGTTTTGTTTTGTACCAGCTTTATTGAGGTATCTGGCAGACAGAATAAGGGCCCTCCAAAGATGTCCGTGTCCTAACCCTTGGAACCTGTGAATACATTACCTTCCATGGCAGAAGGGACCTTACAGATGTGACTAAGTTAAGGGTCTTGAGATAGAAAGATGTTCCTGGTTTATCCTTGTTGGCCCATTATAATCACAAGGGTCTTTGTAGAAGGGGGATGGGAGGGTGACAGTCAGGAAAGGGGGTGTGCTGATGGAAAACAGAGGGCCAGAATCAGAGATCTGAAGATGCCACACTGTGGCTTTGAAGGTGGAGGAGGGCCCACCGCCAGGAGCTGGAGAAGGGATTCTGCCAGGGGCCTCTGCAGGGAGTGTGGTCCTGCTGACATCTTACTTTCAGCCCCTGAAACCCATTCTGGATTTCTGATCTCCAGAAATACATTTGCGTTGTTTTAAGTTGCTGCATTTGTGGTACTTTGTTACAGCAGCAGGAGGAAACCAATATATCTCTTTATTTTTTAATTTTTATTGATTGATTGATTTTAGAAAAAGAGGGGGGGAGAGAGAAAGAAGGAAACATTCATTTGTTATTTCACTTATTTATGCATTCATTGGTCGATTCTTGTATGTGCCCTGACCTGGGATTGAACCCACAACTCTGGCATATTGGGACAACGTTCTAACCAACTGAGCTACCCAGTCAGGGCACAAGGTATATGTTATGTACCTTAAAATCCACCCATTTCAAGTGGATTTAGTCACTTTATCAAGTGGCGCAGCCATGACCATAGTACAGTTTTAGAATATTTTCATCACCAGTAAGATCCCCCGTGTCCAGTTACAGATAATCTCTGTCCTCAGCCCTAGGTAACCACTAATCTCCTTTTTGTCCCTATAAATTTGTATGTAAACTTGCCTTTGGGGCATTTCATGTAAGTGGAATCATATGGCATGTGGTGCCTTGTGTCTGGCTTTCTTCACTGAGCATCGCGTGGAGGTTCATCCACACTGTCAAGGGCATCGGCACTTTGTTCCTTCACTGTGGGAGAGGATTCCACTATATGGATGGGCCACGTTTAGGTTGTTTGCAGTTTGGGGCTTTTATGAATAATGCTGCTCTGAGCCTCCATGTGCCAGTGTTTATGTGAACTCAGATTTCCATTCTCCTGGGTATATGCCGGGGAGTGGAAGCTGCTGGGATGTGTGGAATTTTGTGTTTAACTTTGAGAAACTGCCGAACTGTTTTCCACGGTGGCCACACTATTTTTCATTCTCACCAGCAATCTATGGTGGCTCCCTCTACCTGGCTCTTAATTCTCCAAGGATGACAGGTAGCAAAAGGGGCCAAGTACATGCATGGACACGTGTGTGTTCCCATGTGTGTACCTGGAGACCATTTGCAAGGTGTCATTTCCGCTGCTTGTAATTGGCTGAGGCAGGTGAGGAGGAGAGCTGCTCTCTTTTCTGGGCCTTGAAGAACTAAGCGGTTCCAGCTTCTCCTGCCCACTACCCCCCGCCCCCCGCATAAGCCCCACAACTCCATAAATAAGTAGTTGTTGGGATTCCAGACACGTGAGCCTTAATCCATCCTACATTCTCTTGTTACCAGGTTTGTTTTGGGCATTGGCCAAAATTTGGAGTTTTGCACTGGGTGAGACCCGATATTGGTACTTTGAATGTAAACAATGAGGCAGAAAGTGTGGAGCGCTGAGACACTTGGACGAGACTCGGGCTCCTCCCCATGCCCATCTCCTTTCCCCCAGCAGGCCTGCCACCAGGCTGGCACGCCGCCTCCTGGGTTCCAGCTTCTGCTTGTGAGTTCTGCTTCCCTGCTTGTCTGAGCAAGTCTAGACTCCCCATTGCGTGGGGTGGGGGCTGGAGCAGTCATAGAAGGGTCAGCCTGTAGATAGCTGTCTACCTGGACGGGTCAGGGGGAGGTCTTCTGACCCTGCTGGGGGGCGTGATTGGCAGGATGGGATCCAGCTCGAAAGCCTGGGCATTCATCCCGGGCTCAGTGGGCAGCAGGATACTCCCTCTTCCTCAGTGACAAGTCAGTGGGACACAAGCTTAATTTTGGACAGGGATCTTACAGTAAAGGAACCCAAGCATTACATATTCTGTTTGTCACAACATGTGGGGCAGGGCCATCGAGACTTTAGTGACTCACTTAAGTTCTATTTGATCCCATGAAAAAAACAGTGAGTAATTCATGGTAACTGTCAGAGGTCATCAGGCCTTTGAGGAGAACCTTGACCATGGGGTAGGGTTTGCAGACCACTACTGATGACCAGGTTGTAGAGCAGGAACCTGGAGCTGACGAGGCCTGGGGGCGTCTCACCAAGGGCCTGTCCATCCCCAGCCAGGCAGGCAGCCACCTAGGACATAGCCCTGCACCCACAAGGATGTGAGTGGGAGGGCATTGGCTGAGCTGAGCCCAGTGTCTGAGGAACGTGGCTGCCAGTTGAGCCGTTGATGGGTGAGAAAGGGAAAGACTCAGCGACTCAGAGACGATGATCTGGGTCAGCAGAGTGGCCGAACCCTAAAGGTGGGCTCGAGGGACCCAAACCCTGATCAGTAGATGGTGTTACTGCCATTTTTGAGGATGAAGAAACTGAGGCTCAGAGAGGCTAAGCAACTTGTCTAAGGCCACACTGTGAGTGAAAGTTGCAGTCAGAAATTCAGACTCCAGGCTGTTTCTGGAATCACAGTCCCCTTGCAAGATGCTCTTGCTTTAGAAATGAATGAGATATAAACAAAACAACACAAAACTGAGCATGAATGAATGTGCTCATGACAGCTTGCTGGGTCCAGGAGAGGACAGGTATTTTTACAAAGCACTCTGCCACCTAGGTCCGCATCAGGAAGGGGGACTGCCTGCCTTTCATTGCATAGCCAGCAGCTGTCACTGCCTGTGTCACCAGCCTTGGCCTTGTTTACAGGCAGTAGAGAGAGTGAGAAACCGCACCAGGCCATAGGCCTGGAAGGCTCCCTTTACTCTGCCGGGAAACACTGAGGCTCCCTTTTCAAGACACCCTGTGAGATGTCGCACAAATGCAGAAAGTACATACAGAACTATTCTGTGGCTGACACTTCTCAGTGGATTTATTAGTGTGTAATTAATGCGTTACATTAAAACCAAGGTAAGTTTATTTGTAAATGTCAGGGGGAAGAAAGCAGAGAACCCTGTGCTTGTCCTGGGCCCCCTGCCTCCTGACTGTGACCCTGGGGTGTCATTTCTCTTCTTGGAACCTCAGTTTCCAACTTCTGTGAAATGGGAAGATTGGCCTGAAGATCGCTAAAATCTATCCTGCAATGAAGTCTCTGCTTGTTGTAATCATAAGTGCTGTCAGTTTCTGTTCAGTGTTGAGAGGTTATATCCGTAGACTTTCTCCGATGGTGAGGGTGAAGTGTGTGCAGGTGGCCATTTTTCAATTAAAACAGAAAAAAGCTGTAATTTACACAGCAAAAGCTTAACTCTGAGCCAATTCATGCCTTAGATGGGTGTTAGGAAGCTTCTGGGAGGGCCTCATAATCATCGTGGGGAAGGGGCTTGTTTGTGAGGTTCTTTCAGCAGTTACTTCACCCAAGAGGAGTGGGAGTTTTGACCTCAGTGGACAGGATGTGGGTCACAGGCCATGAGGGGTCTCCTTGTCCTCGTGTTTATGGTGTCAGCTGGGATTGTAAAACCACCTGCCATCACATCAGATGGGCTGTGCAGGTGCCTGCGGCTGGGAGCATCTCATCCGCGGGGTTGAACTAGAGGGCTCCTGTGGAGAAGCAGGTCCGAGCCAGGTGACAGTGGCTTTGCGAGGTGTTAGAGGGCCTCTCATCAGCATGCTGCCGGAAAGGCCACCTGGCTCTTGGTGGGCCTGCCTAGCGCCCGCAGGCAGAGTGTGGTTCTTGACTTCCTGCAGGGAAAATTTCACGACGGAGTCCCGATGACTATGAGGGAATATTTGTTAAAGGTGGGAATAGTAAAACCAGAAAGGCCCCAGCACAGCGGCAGCCACGGGAAGCCGCCACAGTGCCTGACCTTAACTCTCCTTGCTGGATTGGGGGGGGGGGGGGGCGCTGCCCTAGCCCTCCGGGAAGTTACAAGAGAAAAGGAGGCCTTGGGGTCAAGTTCAGGGGACTAGCCTGCAATGAGCTGTCTCTACCCATTGCTGCCCTGGTTGTAAGTCTCATGGGGTCCCTCAGAGTTTAGGAGATATGTGCCTGTGGGGAAGAAGAGGGGAAAGGGAATGGCGGGGTGTGAGGTGTGTGCTCCCCAGAGGGAGATCACGCACTGGGTCCTTTGTCTTGAGGTTTTTATTTCTCTCTTGCAGGCGGGAATCTTAGGGGAGGTCTCAGGGGAGGGTTTCAACAGAATATTCCTGTTTTCTAGGTGTGCTCCTTCAGGGTCATGGTCTTCACTGATCGGTCAGTGTCAGGGGAGGGGGTTGTCAGTCATCACAGCTGGTCCTGGTGTTGCCCACCTGGTTTTGCTGCTTTTCTGAGTCTGGAGCTGAAATACAACTAAGGCCTAGGTGTTATTTCTAGGAGGCAACCTGTATCTGCTATAATTGCTCTGTCAGTTTGTTCTGCTATCTGCCTCAGTTTCCCCATTCCACTTGTCCTGGCTTACTGGCCCGTCTCAGTAATCTGTAGGCAGCTCAGGGTCATTGAAGGATTTGTGTTTTAGAAAAGGTGGCAGCACAGAGATGGAGGGGGAGGGACTGGAGCCTGTGTGTGAACTTGGGGCCTGCAGCCTCTCAGGTGCCATCAGAGCCACCAAGTCAGATGCAGTGGCAGTCGGGCAGGAAGCGTGTGGCAACCAGAAGCTTCTCGTTGGCCCACTGAGGGTGGTGTCAGTCAGTGCTCCGGGTCGCAAGTGACAGAAACCAAACTCAGGCTAGTTTAGGTTAAAAAAATTAATTGCGTTAAGTCACTCAACAGTCAGATGTGGTTCATCCAGGTCCCTGTTTTCCTCCCTCATTTCTCAGGGGTCTCGCCCTTTGAGATGGCGGGAGGCTGCCAGCGGCTTGGGTTCAGGCTACACCCTCTCATGTTACCATCCTGCGGTGGGGGGGAGGGGGGGACGGACAAAAAGTACTTCTTTTCCTGGGGCTTTAGCCTAAATGCTAGAAAAGGCCCTTATTGGTCAGTTAGGGTCACATACCTGTTCTGGAACCTGGAGAGGACTCTTATTGGCCCTTTGGGTCACATGCCTGTTCTGGAAGCAACTATTGGTTCTGGAAGATTTTGTGCTGATTGCCCTCCCCTGAGTTACGTGCTGGCCCTTGGAGCATGTGGAGGGAGGGTTGAGGATGCCCCATAGGAAAACTGGGTGGCATCCTAGAAGGGGCATGGAAGCTGTTGGCTGTGCATTGCAGGGAGCTCAGTGCTAAGATTTTTGTTTCCCCTTTAGGGTTAGGGTTAGGGTTAGGGTTAGGGTTAGGGTGAGAGCTAAGCACCAACTTTCCTTTGACCTAGTCAGAGAGGCTCCTGTCACAGTGGTGACCTGAACTTGGATGGAGTGAGAGCCCTTGGAGCCACTGCCACGGGAATCAGTCTGCCTCCTCCGCTCCCTCCCTCTCCTCCAGCAAACATTTGAGTCCTAGTCTCTCTTCTGCATCCCTCAGAATTTTGTTTGCATTTTTCATGCCCCTTCCTCCTGCCCAGGGGTGGTGGTCAGAGTGTTTAACTTTGGGCTCCCATCAGAGCACTTTCTGGAAGCCTCCGCAGTGCCTGATGTTAACCCTTTCCTTGCTGGACGCTGGGGGAGGTCGGGAGCGCTGGAGGAGGGCCCCTTGAGGAGAGGGCTCTGCACAGCAGCTATTTCCCAACCTGTTTGAGTATTTCAGTGTTTTACCAAGTGGTGCAGCAGCGCTGGGGTGAGCAGCCCTGTCACTTCCTGCTGGCAGGGTGGGGCTGGAGTCGGCTGCTCGCACTCCCACCCCTCCCCCACCCCGCCTCCCACACCCGCAGGTGATCTTCAGGGGCCTGTCACTGCGTGAACGCGCCATTGATTTTTGTGGACCTCGATTGAGAAAAGCAGGGGAGACTGCTCTGGAAACCCCGGCTCCCCCCTGCTCACCCCACGCTCGCAGCTGGCGCTGCACAAGCCCAAGGTGGTTCCTCTGAGGTTTGACCAGGCCACCTCTGCCCACGCTCACGGTCTTTGCACCTGAGCAGTTCAGGTTGATAGGCCTCGGAGAATGTGCAGATGTTTGGCTTTAATTAAGGAAGTCTGGGGTGGGGAACAGGCAAAGCTGCTGCTTGTTTGTTATTCCTGGGGGACCCTGGGAAGGGTGGGGGTGACATGGGGCCTCCAGCCCCATCAAGGCACCTGGTCCTCCAGGGTAGGTCAGCTGGCCCAGGGTGGCCTGTGGGTACAGAAGGCGGTGAGTAAGGCAAGAGGGTACACACTTTGGAGGTTTCTGCAGGCCAGAATCGGGGTGATCGGGGTATGGAGCAGGCGATGAGGATGGCGTCTACCACCTGAGTGATAACTACCACCCCTTAGGACTTCCTGCTGGCCGGCCACAGTGCCCTTCTCAGTAATTCTCACCATCTTTGTGGTAAATATGATCGTCCCCACTTTACATCCAAGAAAACTGAGCCTGGACATGCTATGAAATGTGTCCAAGGTCACCCAGCTGTTATGTGGGAACTTGTGTGCATCAGGCTCCCAAGTGTGCAAAACCACCCATCTGTATAGTGTTCAAGGTGTTCTTAGAAGACCCCACAAACCGGTTTTGAGGATAGGTGAGTCCTATAAACGAGGGCCCTTAGACTATTAAATGAGATTTTATCCTGACTAGCAGAGCCTGCATGTTGGTTGGAAGAGGGAGAGGAAAAGGTGTGTGGGGGGAAGAGGGGGCAGCGATGAGCAGCTTGGGGAAGAAAAGGAGCCCAGGAGTCCAGAGTTCCTGCCCCAGGCCTGCCCGCAGCATCATGGGGCCATAGCTGAGTCATACCACTTCTAGGAGCTGGTTTCCTTTTCAGTGAAATGAGGGCAACCACCACAATAATAGCGTTTATTGTGGGCTTCCTTGGTGCTGGCTCCAGCTCTGGGATGCCAGGACCCAGATGCGTGTGGATTAGGGCTTCTGCCCTTGGGTGCTCAGTGCTGTACAGGAGGCCTTGGATGGGAGGTTCTGGGGAACTGCAGGGTGCTCTGCCATTGGGGGCAGGAGGGAGAGGAGAAGCTGGTGTCCTGGCTGTGGCTTCAGGGCCCTGCAGCCATCTGATTGTAGTCCCTGCCTCCAGAGGGAGGGACCCTTTAACAAGGGGACTTCTTCCTCCAGCCCTCATAGTGCTTCTCCCTGTCCACCCTCCCCCCAACCCTGCTGCTCACAGAAATCACGGACCTTCCTAGGAAAAATGCCGGGTTCCCAGCTGTGCAGCACAGTCACCTGGGAGCTTTCTGTGAGCACCATTCCTCGTTCTAGGGAAAGCTGTTTTTAAAAAGCTCCCAGGACGATTCTGAGCCACAGCTTGCTTCTCCTGGGACCCACCACCAGTTCCTGCCGCAGAGATGGATTCATTAGGGCTGGGAGAGGCTCTAGAGAGAATCTGTGCAGGGGCTGTGCAGCTGCTGCCCCCTCTAGAAGCATCCCAGCCCCCAAGAGGGAAAAGGGGTGTGCCCTTTGCAGATGTGCAGGGCCCCACACTGTGCAGCGCGTGCTCCCAGGAGGTCCCCAGAGCTCCGTGCACGCTCCTGTGTGCTGCTAGCTGGCGAGGAAAGCAGGTGCGCGCAGCAGGGCCCCAGGCTTCCGATGGGTGCTGCCTCCTCCCTGCCCTGTGACAGGCCTGGATCCAGGCTCCTGGACTTTGTAGGGCTGGGCTCACGTGAGCTGGTACACTACCTCCAAGTTTCCCAGTGCCTACTGCCCCATGGCATTTTCTGATGGAACTCAGTGACAGCCAGTCCCAGGCCTACCTGGCACAGAAATCCAGGCGTGGCCAGCCCAGCAGGAGGACAGGGTAGTTTAGAATCAGAATTTAAACCTGACAGAGGTTGGCGATCTGGCAGAAGTGATGCCCACTAGGACACTCTTTATGGTTCAGAATCAGATTTTTCTAACATTTATACACAGATTTGGTTTAGCTGCTGCTTCTAAAGAAATCCTATTTCTTGAAGTTATACTAGGGACCAGTATTTCTGAGTAGTCTCATAATAAATTCGTAAGGATTACAGATGAAACAGCGAGACACATTAGCAAATGACTTGGTCAGGCTCTGTGCAACTCCAGGGTTCATTGCTGTGCACAGGGATGGAGCCTAGTTCCATGTATGTAAAAGCAGACCTGGGCTATCCAGACAGTGGCCACTAGCCACCTGGGGCTATTTAGGTTTAAATTAATTAAAATTGAGTAAAATAAACTCATTCACACTAGCCAGAGTTGAGGTGCTCAGCAGCCACATATTGGGCAGTGCAGCTGCAGAGCATCTTCATCGCTGCAGAATGTTCTGTCAGACAGTGCTGAGGGGCCACATGGCCCTGATGGGGTCCCTGGGCCAGGCCTTATGGCTGAGGATGATTAGAGGTGGGGACACTGTGACCCTTGAGTGTCCACAGTGAGAGTGACCAGCCTTCCTGGGTTGCCGGGGACTGGCTTTGCTAAAGCTGGGAAATGTCTTGTAACGTGGGATGAGTTGGTCACTGTGTTCCCTACACAGTTTCCACGTAGTTGTCACATTGCGCTCAGGTCCATGTCACAAAGAGTTTCATAGAGTTACTCAGAGGTCAGGGGAGAAGCTAGTTGAATAAGTGACTGTCATTCAGGTAGAAAGGAGCACCTGGTAAGATGTTCCCAGCAGGGACCCCCATCTAGACCAAAGTCTCCCTGAAGGGCATCCACCTGAACTGAGAGCCCACACCTGGGAAGTAGTTCACCAGGTGGAGGAGATTGGAGCCAAATGACCATCCCTGGGTAGTTCGGCGTCGGGCAGCTTGGTAGCTGGTCCTGGTTCTGCTGTGATCTGACCTTCTGACCCCTTCCTTCCACGCTTCAGATTCACTCACCTGTAAAGTCAGGCAGGTAGACCAGATACCCAGAAATAATAGTCTATACCTCTACCAATGGCACTTTTTCAAGTAAATACTGGCATGTCTTTAAAGGCCATAAATCTTTACACTGAGAAAGTGTTTGTTTCATAATCACTTCTCTGTTATTTCATAAATACCATTTTTACCTTGCTCATCTGTTAATGAGTTTCTCTCCATTTCTCTCCACTATTGAAAAAAGAAACACACAATAGTACACAATAACATTGTTATTAGTTTAAAGAGATGATTGGTTAAAGCTTCGAATTATTTATTTTGAATATTTATGTTAAGCACCCTACCATGTAGTCTCTTCCTTTCCCCTAAAATATCTGAGAATTCGTAAGGGTAAAGGCAAATTTTTCACCTGGGCATAGAGTTACAGGTACTACAGCTTCATAAAAAAACATCTTTTAAGGTTTATAAGCAGTAGCTCATGATACTATGGAATAGTTATTATAAATAGGTAACAGTTATTGAGTATTTAGTATATATTAGCCACTGTTCTGGGAGAAAATTTTATTAAAAAATGATTAAGGATTGTTGGAAGTACTGCAGAGTTCTTGTAATTGAATGGGATTATGGGTATAAGTTTATAATTTTATAAACAGGGATAGAATGAATCATGGCTAAGAAAAACCAGCAAATAATAAAGAAGCTAATAAAATTACAAGGTGAATTCACTGAGGAGGAGTAATTATTTGAGTTATATTTTTGTTTAATTAACACTTATTAAGTGTCTTCTGGGTAGCAGGCACTGTTAGGTAGTTTTACATCTGCTATTTTATTTAATTACAATGAGTTCTCTTCCAGATCAGATTTCCCATGGGCTTCCTTTGACTAATGAGTTATCCTAGCCCAGTGCTCCTGAGTCCCGTTTGCTATTACAATTACCTGGGGAGCGTCAGAAAACTCTGGTGCTGGGGTTCCGTCCTCAGAGAGGCTGTTTAATTGTGCAGGGTCGGGACCCAGCAGCAGTATCTTTAAAACTCTCCCTCCCTCCTCCGTGAACTCTGGTTAAGCCAGAGCAAGAAGCACTCTGACTATGTGAGATGTTATTTCACTTGCAGGAGAATGTCCACCTGAACTCTTCGGCAATAAGCAACTATTGCAGGCTTCAGGAGGGAGTTTGCTGGGCCAGGTGGAATAAGTAAAACACCTGCTTTCCTTTGCCTGTTTCCTGTTAACTGGGATGTGGGAAGTGTTGGGAGAATTATAGAACGAAGCAGGCTAGAAAATGTTGCCCTGAATGTCACAGGCTCAGAATTTCCAGGTGCACTCAATTTGTTGCCTGGGTTTTGCTGTGATATTTATCAGAAACATGTCAGTGACTTGCATTATAAGTGGTTTTGTTTATTTGTTTGTTTTTCAGATAAAAGGAGTATGTGCACTAGAGGTAGTTCCTTTTAATGAAATACATACGTACAGGGTACAGATCTGTGCATAAAGGATTTTTAATAGGGCACAGGGAACGATGCAGAATTCTTTGGGTGGAGGGGTAATAGGTCGAAATGGCTTCTTTAAAAATCATCTTTGATGTCATAGTAAAGTTGGTTCATATCAAAACATTAAAAAATATGAAGGACTTAAATGATTTGGGGTGCTCATCTTTTCTTTGAAAAATTGTTAGAGTCTTTGATCACATAATAGAGAATTAACCCAAAAAATGATCCATAGTGAAGAACATATCCAGTTCCTAAAAAAACTCCTGGTCATCTTCATAAATAGATTTGTGTCAGTGGGAATTTTGGTCCTGCCTAGGAAATCCTAGGAGTCGTGAAGGTTATGGTGTGATTGGTGGTCAGATAAAGGAAAGCTGCCATTAGACCTGCCAACATTAAGCATTTTCCCCTAAAATATGCAGTGTTTCTGTTAGGGGTGACTAGATAGCCTTCCACTAAAGAATATGCCCTTTTAAGAACATTATATTGCATTTGCTGAGAGATCTTGCGCAAGTCATATCATTCTTTTGGACTTGGGGTTCCTCATTGGCATAATGAAGGGATTGTCAGTTTTTAGTGACATGAAGCCCTGGTGTCACCGTGAGAGCACTGGGGAGGAGTGTTGAACTGGCATGTCTCTGGGTCTCCTGTCCTGGCCTCAGACAGAGCGGCTGTCTGGAGGGGGGGCGAGGAGGGGAGCACTGGGTGGATGTTCATTTGCAGAGAGAAGAAACCATTTCAGTTCTGCATGCATTTTTGAGGACCTACTATGTGTCAGGCATAGGTCTTGTTGCTGGGGACACCAAGGTGACCAAAACACAGTGTCAGCCCTCAGGTAGCTTAATGTCCTGGAGGAGATAGGGGCACAGACAATTCCAGCATTTCTTCACCTTTGTCAGGGACTGGGTGAGAGAAGGGGGACAGTCAGGGACTGGGTGGGAGGACAGGGACAGTCCCGATGAAAGACTGATTGTATATGTGAGCCCTGGATATCTTTTTTAGAAACAGATGACAAGTAGGGACAGCTCCCTTGTTGAGTCACTGCCCAGTCACTCCTGAGGGAAAAAGAAAGAGGGAGGAGTAGGGCCCACGTGGATGGCTGGGACTTCCCTTGTGCCCTGGAGTCCACTCAGGGACTTCGGCATGCTAGTGAAAGGGTTGTAAGGGAAAGAGGAGGACCTGGGCTCTCAGGAGGCTACAGAATCAGCGCCTGGGGGCTGGGAGGGACCTTGGGAGGTCATCTAGTCCAGGCAAATGACCCTGGCTGGCCTACCTCCCTACATAACCAGGTCTCCGTATCCTACATCTCTCCTCCCAGATCTTGGGCTTGACCAAGTGAACTAGCAGTTTAGCCTGTGGGCCTTTAAAATTTCACTTGGATCCCCTCCTGCCTTTGCTGGGCAATTTCTAACTTGTATTTTAGTTCTCAGCTTAGATATCACCTCCCTGGGGAAGCCTCTCTTGCACCCATCACTTTCCATTCCCTGCTGAGTAACTAAATACCCTTTTCTGTGACTACCTAACACTGGTATTCACCCCTGTTGTATCACTTTTTCATTCTCTGCTGTAATTGCTTGTCTGCCTGTAATTGCCACTAATCCATGAGAGCTCCTGGGTGGCTGGGACGGTTTAACTCCTGGATTTCTCTCCAAGGCCACATGCGTGGTGCATCACAGGTGCTCTGTAGATGATTCTTGAATGAATGAATGAGTATCTTCACTTGCCAGCAGAGGCTGCAGGAGCTCAGAGAGGATGGAACCCATGGCGGGAGTCTAAAGAGGAGACAAAATCAGCAAGAGTTTCTAGGTCCATAGTCCAGGGCTTTTCTGCCCATATTGTGGAAGTGAAAAAAAAGTCACCCTTGGTTGGAGATGACCACTTTCCTTCTAGGGGAGCTACACTCTGTCTCCTGGGGTTACCTCTAAGTGATGCAGTGCCCAGCTTGCTCTTCATGTTCTTTGTTTTTTTTTAACCCTTACCCGAGGACATACTTAGAGAGAGGAAGAGAGAGAGAGAGAGAGGGAAAGAGAGAGAGAAAGAAACATCAATGTGAACGAGAGACATCAATCAGTTGCCTACTATATGCTCCCCGACTGGGGATGAAACCCGCAACCCAGGTATGTGCCCTACCAGGAGTCGAACTGGCAACATTTCAGGGCATGGGCTGATGATCACCAGCTGAGCCACTCTGGCCGGGCTCTTCATGTTCTTAAAACAACAAAAAGCGTTTTGTGAGCGTGAGCTGGTGCTCTCATTCTCATTTCTAGCACGTCTGCCCCAGGCCCTAAAACTTTTCCTGAGAGAGGAGCTTCTCCCTATTTTCAATTTTATAAATGTGCTCAAAGAATCAGAAAGACAGAAAAAATCCTTTATGTAACTGGAAGATACAGCAGGAGGAGTCAGGAAAACCATAACCATGTTTCTGGGCCTCTGTGTGTGTGTGTGTGTACACGTGTGCTCGCACACCCTTGCAGGGGGTGGGGTGTGTTGCCTACGTTTGAGGGCACAGCTAGTGAGTATGCTTGGATGGTTGTTACATGAAATCCCCTCTTTCTCTGGCCACTGAGCAGTTCCGTGATTATTATTTAAAAGGGAATTTAAAATCACACTCAGGCAGCAAGGACAACAAAAAAACCCGAAAACAAAGCTGCTGTCAAAAGCAGCAGAAGTGGTCGGAGCGATCGGCCCGCGGTGTTCTCCCAGGACAGTCAGACAGACGTGGCCCCAGATCTTTTGTGAATAAAACGAGGCAGGTCAAGTGGCTCCCTGTAGTTTCGGCACCTGATGAAAACCAGAGAGAAAACACAAAGGCGGCTGGAGATTGAATCAGAGCGAAGGCCAGCAAAGGCCTTGTTTCTCTCCCGTGCGGCAGTGGGGTCCCTAGACGCGGCCGACCTTGCTGTCTTCACGCTGCAAGCTGGTGCACGTGTTCGAATGGGATGTGAACTATGGTTTTTATGAAAGCTCCCTTTGATTCATAAGTGTCTGTCAAAATCTCCCTGTAAGACTTGAGTGTGACAGGGGTGGTGTAATGCACATGCTTGTTTTCCTTCCTCCGAAGGGTAGAAACCTAAAACAGGAAGTGATTCAGGGGTAGAATGACTAACACCAGTTCAAAGTCAAGTTGAGCTGAGCGTGTTGCATGGGACCGAGACGTGCTGCTGTAGCCCCGAGTTCCAGCATCCTTTAGCTTAGAATTCTGGGCCCCCTCCCCCCCATTCCTGGGACAGTGCAGTCCAGCCAAACTGTCCCTCAGTCAGAGGAGTTTGGTTTGGGCCTTTGCTCTTCACTTACTATGCCACCTTTAGCAAGTTACTGAACTTCTCTGAATCTTCATTTTTTAATTCATGATGCATAAGGCTGTTCTGAACATTAAATGAGAAAAATGTTTGTGAAACATGCTCTGTGAACTCTAGTGGTCTGAAGCGTTGAAATTCAGAGTTGGCATTTCCAGGCCGTGTCTTTGGTGTGGGGAAAAATAATGGTGGCCAGGATTTATTGGGGGGCTTATTGTGTGCTGAGGTCTGTTGTTGCTTAATCTTTGCCGCATCTCTGTTTTGCAGGAGAAGAAACTGAAGCCTGGAGTTTGAGTGATTCGTTCAAGGTTACCACGTTGGTAAGTAACAGAGCCTTATTTGAGCATGGCCGTCTGGCTTCGGCCCCGGCACTCTGCACCACTCCACTATGAAGACAAATTAAAGTGGGTGGTGATATTAGGTAGGACATAGATTTCAGTACAACAGAAACAAGAGCCTTCTGCCTCTGTTAAAGTCTGAATCCACTGGCATTCTTTCATTCACTCCAAGAATATTTATCAAGATTCTGCAAGGTTATCAGGTCAAATGATTAATTTAAGTAAAAACTGTACCCTTGGAGGACACTCCCAGCCTCCTACCATCAGTCATAATAATAGCTAACATTTATTGAATGTCTTTGAATAGCAGACTCTGTGCTAAGAGCTTTGTCTGAATGATCTTGTTTAAACTTCACAACAGCCCTAGAAAGTTGTGGTTTAAAGAGAAGTAACTTGCCCAAGTTCACTCCACTGGCAAATGGTTGTCTTAGTTCATTCAGGCTGCTGTCACAGAATACTGCAGACTAGGGGCCCTATAAACAACAGGAATTTAATTCTCACAGTTCTAGAGGCTGACAAGTCCAAGTATCAAGTTGCTGGCAGATTTGGTGTCTGGTGAAGGCTCACTTCCTTCTTCATAGATGGCCATCTTTTTGTTATAACCTCACATGGTAGAGGGGCTGAGGGAGCTCTCTGGGATCTCTTTTATAAGGGCAGAAATTCCATTCATAATGGCTCCATCTTTGTGACCTAATCACCTCCCAAAGTTCCCACCTCCAAATCCCATCACACTGGGGGTTAGGTTTCAACATATGAATTTTGCAGGAATACAAACAGTCCAATGCAGGGATAGAGTCAGGATTCACATCCAAGCAGTCTGGATGGAGAACCAGTGATCTTAACTATTATTGTAAACATATACTCTTTTTTTTTTTAATATGTCTTTATTGATTTCAGAGAGGAAGGAAGAGAGAGAGAGAGAAACATCAAAGATGAGAGTCATTGATCGGCTGCCTCCTGCACACCCCCTACTGGGGATTGAGCCCACAACCTGGGCATGTGCACTGACTGGGAATTGAACTGCGATCTCCTGGATCCTAGCTCAATTGCTGAACCATGCCGTCCAGGCAACATATCACATTTGTAGGAGCCTGGGTGCTCTCTACCCACAGCAGGGCACTTCCCTTTTCTGCCTCTTCTTTTCCTAGGCTCCCTGGTCTCCTCAAGACCCTCCATTAGACTGGCTAGCCTCTGGAGAGGTTTAGCTATAGAATGGAAATCAATTGGTAATGATTGTTATGCAGTAGTCTCTCAGGCATGCTGCCAACTTTTATTTTAATTGAGGTATAACTTACATACTGTAACATGCACAAATCATATTAATCATACAGCTTGATGAATTTTTAACATGTCAGACCCATCTGGCCACCACCCAGAGCAGGGGATACAATATCCCAGCATTCCAGCAAGTTCCCTCCTGCCCCTTTGAGTTCATCCTGCCCCCAGAGCCAATCACTGTTGAGACTTGTCAAAGTCATATCTCTGTCATATCAAAGATTCCTGCTTTTAACTCATCCAGATCCAAATATACTTGCTCAACAAAAACAAACCACAGTGGAGATAAAAATAACACTTTCAGTAGCGTGGGTGATCCTGTCATTCCACCCAACTGGCGTCTCTGTTGGAGTGAGCGTGAAGGAGAGACAGAGACCTGCTGTTCCTTCTGTCGGTCTTTGTTCCTGTGGCTTTTTAGAATGTGAGCATCTTGTGCCATCGAGTGCCTTTCTCATATTTATAGATTTTAATTATCGTACAACACGGTGCTGGAATCCAAGCCAGCAATTTCTTCTGGTCCTCAACCTAAGAAACCAAATCGGATGCTGAAGAAAAATGGGCTGTGTTGGGCTTAAATGGGAGATGGGTTTATTAGTCTCCATGGGAAGACCTTATTATGGGATTTTCAAGGAGAATTTTGACTCCTTTCAATTTTCATATTGCATGCTAACTTTAGAGGCTAACCCTTGAGTAAGATTCAGTTGTAATGTGGAAAGAACTCAAGTGGGTAAGTGATTGTTACAGATTTGGTGATTTAGACTGTGTGGCACAATGTGGTGGACTGTGCTGATTTGTGGAAGTCCTCCTGATATGAACACAGAGTTGACCAAAATATATGAATTATATCCTGGGGAGCTCACCAGAAAGGGAAGTCCATGAGTATCAAAAATGAAGAGAGAAATCTAAGCCAAATGGTTATGTATAAGCCATAGAACCTGGGGTGTTGAGATTTTAATTCTACAGTGAGTCTAGAAATGAAAACTGGGCCCAAGGTGGAATTGAGTGCCCAAGAGCCTTAAACATTATACTTCTTCATGAAAAGGGACTAGAAAAACTCCACTGTCTGGAGAAACAGAGAATAAGCTTGCCTTGAGTGGAAAAACATCACCAGCAAGAAATTAAAAACCTGGGGCTGTACCATATGTGGTTGTGGAATCTATATTATTGTTGATAAGCTATAAGACCCCTCAGCTGAGAAATTAACATAAAACTGACCTAGTACCATGGAAATCCCTAGCACAAACACAAAATCACTCCATAGGGATATTTCAACAACTCACACCTAACAAGACTCCCACAGAACTACTTCCTCAGATGAGTTTACAGTTATTAATGTGAACTATTCAGGAAATGAATTGCTTTGAGTTTAAAATAATAGAACCATCTAAGACTATAAAATAGTATATTTAAAACGATTAAAGACTGAAGATGATAACAAAAATGTAAAGAAAGATAAAAAAGAATAGGTTGATTTGAAAAGCAGCCACATTGTTATGAAAAACAGTCATTGAAATTAAAACCCAACAAAAGGGTTCACTGACAGATTGGACATAGCTAAAGAGATAATTAGTGAACTGGAAGATAATAGTAACAGTTTCCATTTGTTAAGTCCTTAGTATGTGCCAGACACTGTTCCGTGTACTTGCATTTAACCCTCAGAACAAAATTAAAAGGAAGGGTATTATCATTATCTATATTGTATAGATGAGGAAACTAAAATGTAGTAGTTTAAGCCACTTGCCCAAGGTCTCACAACTGGTATGTGACAGAGTTGGGATTTGACTCCAAGCTGTCTAGTGTAGCCTAGAGTCTGTGTTTAAAATTAATACACTCTGAGAAATTACCAAGAATAAACGATAAAGAGATGCAGATATGAAAGAATGGAAAAGAGGCATAGAGGAGAGAATGAGAGGGCACTATTTAGATCTAAACAGAGGGACTAAGGGAGAAGCGGTATTTGAAAACAATGATTAGATGTCCCTTCTGATCTTCTCTAGTCCTAGGTTCCAAGTCACAAGAATTTGTGACCATACTGAGGGTGGAAATTTTCAAAAGCGAGTGGCAGAGCCTCAGTTTCCACTGTAGTATGCATTGATGTGCTGATATGTTTGACAAAGTTCTCTCTGAAGGACAGAAAAGAGCTGATTTTAGCATTTGCTGACTTCTATGGTAGAAGTATTTGCACCATGACATCAGGCTACCAACATGATGTCGCTGAGCATAGAATTGGGAAGAAAGGAGCACAGTCAGTTCTTGTGAGCCAGAATAAGCCGGCTGTAGCACTCCAGTGGCTCTGATGGTCATTCTCTTTTAAACTCTAATCTCTGGATTGTGCACCCAAGTGTGGAATTTTCAGGAAGTAGTAATGTCATGTATGATATCACTGGGGCAGGAAGAGACAATGGGACAAGAGTACAGCTCTGCCCCCCTTTCTTCCTTTGTATTTAAAAACATTTTGTGTGTGAATGTGGGTGGAGAAACTGGCCTGCTTGCTACATTATGGGTGACAGTGAAAATGACTACAACATCTTCAAAGGGCAGTTCGGGACTATCTACAACATTTTGAATGCGTTTACCCTCTGACTCTGCAATTCCACGTTAAGGACTCTGTCTTATAAATCCCATCTGCCCTATAGTTACACATGTCTGTGCAGATGCATGTTCATTGCAGTGCTGTTTGCAATAGCCAGACCCTGGAAGCAGCTGAAATGTATGTCAGTTGGGAACTGATTGACTGAAACGTGGTATATTCTTTTAGTAGCATACTGAGCTACTGTTTAAAATAGTACATCATATATGCTAAAAAAGAATGATCTCCAGGTTACATTTTTAAGTTAAAAAAAGGCAATATATATATATAAGTGTATATGGTATACTCCTATGTGTGGAAAAATGGAGGTATAAATGCACACACACACACACACACACACACACAGAGTACACGCGCTTGGTTGTGCGTGGACTCTGGCTGGAAGGATACCAAGAAGGAAGGTGGTTGTGGGGGTACTGTTTACCTCTTGAGGGAAAAATGATTGTGGGTCTAAGATAGAAGATCTCTTACTGTATATCCTTTTATATTCTTTTGAATTTTTAAACATAAGCATATAGTATTTTTTTCTGTTAAAAACAAACTAGTTAACAAAAAACTTTACTTTGGGAGCTTTCAGTATGAAAGCCCTATTTATTTTTAGAGGAGACTGGCAGGTCTCCATGATGTTGCTAATCCCCAGCATTGACTGAACATGTGCCAAGTGCCAGGCACTCCTGGTATGGCCTGGTCTCGTCCACACACGCCCATCCACGGTAGCTCTCTCCATCTCTCGGCTTTGCCTGAACCCCTGTAGCTGCCCAGTCAATGTATGAGAACTGATCATCCCATTTTCAGGAAGAGGAAGGTCGAGTCTGTGCAAAGTCACATGGCATGCAAGTAGAGAAAGTGGAATTCAACAGCAGTCTTACAAGTGTTTTAGAAACAGGACAACCCCGCTGCTTTTAGAAATTCAAGTTATTGGGAAGGCACGTCAGGCCTTTCTTCCTTCTGCCACCCATCCTGGCACCTCTCTTGAGGCCACATGGGGGTGTTCTGTCCGGATTAATTTTTCCAACTGTGCTGTTGTTTGCTGTGGAAAGTTGGAGCTGTGTTTTTGGACCAAATCAATCGCTGATGTGTTTAGAAGCAACAAAGGCAAGGAGCCTTTGTCCTGCGGTGTCCTCCTGATTATGCCTGCACAACCGCCCTGTTGAGTGGGCACCATCAAAGGCCTGGGACACACTGGCTCTGTTCACTTGAAAAGACCAACCTCAGGGCCTTTCTTAGCAAAATAGATGTTCCCAGGGGTGCTTCTGGTGTTGTCATTGTTGTTTTCTGCAATGAGCCGCATTTCTAACCCATCATGAAATGTTTCATGGAACTGGAGGCTTTCTCTGCTCTCTCTCCCTTTTTATCGTTTGGTAATAAATTCAGTAAGTAGGTTATTCATCTTGAAAAGATGTTATGATTTGACCAACCGTAATCCAAATGGGCAGGAAAACGGGAGTGAAAAGTGAAGTTTATAGAATCAAAATCACCAAAACTGACCTGAGCATGATTCGAGACTGTCACATCATCTGTCACATTCGGATGAAATTCTTGAACGTGATGGCTCTTTGACTACGGCACTTTGCTGTCTCTTTGACTCTGTTTTGTGCGTTCATTTAGAGAGTGTCCTTAAGCACTTCAAGTATCATTGCCCCGAGTGCAATGTGGCATGTAGTGGTTTTAGTTTACTGTGAGATGAATGTGTATCAACCGTGTTATCTCGACTCCCCCAAACAGTAATTCTACCTTCCTTGCCTGAATGCCCATACAGAGTTGGTTTAAATGCTGTTTCTTATGGGAGCCCTTTCCTGACTCCCTCTCCCTGTGCTCCTAGTGCACTGTGTAGAATTTAATTAAAGCAATTATCTTACTGGCTTTCAATAATTTTAGTTGTTCGTAGCTATTTCCACATCAGACTGGGTGCCAGGAAAGATGGCATGGATCATCTTGCGTCATCTGTGCATGGCCTGCATGTGGCATATGTCACAGAACTTCAGATTTCATTACTCATGATTCTTTTGACCTTGAGACAGAACCCCAACTCAAGCTGGCTTCTGCAGGCAGGGGATTTGCTCGTTTATGTAATCGAAAAGCCCAGGGATGGAATTTAAGGCTCAAATGGTGTTGCTAAGGTTCACATAGTTTCTCTTCATCTCTCAGCGCTGCCTACCATTTCTTTTTGGATTGTGGTGGCCAGATTGCTGTCAGCAGTTCCAGCAGAAGGAACAAAAAAAAGGCCACTTTTCCAACAGTTCAACCAGTCTCAGAATTGAGTCCCAATGTCTCTGATTGGTCTGCTCTGGGGAACATGCCCATCCCTGGCCCATCCCTATGGCCAGGCAATTGCAGTGCTCTGATTGGCCATCCTGGATCAAATGCCCACCCCTGAAGAAGCTGGGGAAGGGTCTGCACCCCAAGAGCACAAAGATTGAGGATGAGGGAAGAGTGGTTCCCAAAACCTGAAAACCATGTGTATTGTGTGTGTGTGTTGGGGAGCAGGGGTAGATAAAAGCCAAGATGTCCAATATAGTGGGTTTTTAATCAGCATTACTCGATGAATGAATTAACAGATGAATGAGCAAACAGGAGCTAGCTGCTGATTCTGTGAGGTGGTTATACAATACCCTGAGTGGGATTTTAACAGATGGAGCCTGTGCAGAGAGGAGGGATAAAAGAGAGCCTTGAAAGCAAGTCATATAAGGGTGGCTTTAACTTCGCTGAAATATTTAACAAGAAATGAGAGACACAGGAGACACATAAGAGCTGTTTCCAAGCGTCGGAAGGGCATTCACAGAGATGGAACATTTGCTGCGTCCCTACGTCATATCATAGGAGCTGGACTAGACACTTGGACTGATATCACCCCACTTTTATTTTCATTTTATTAGGCAACCAGTGTATGTTGATTCTAGAAAATAAAAAATGCACAAAAAGAAAAAGAAAAAATCCTCCATAATCTTACCGCCTAGGGCCAATTGATTTTAATATTTTGGTATACATACACACACACGTGTGCATATATATGTTTTAAAAATATATATATTTTTATTGATTTTGGAGAGAGGAAGGGAGAGGGAGAGAGAGATAGAAACATCAGTGATGAGAGAGTTGTCACTGATCCGCTGCCACCTGCACGCCCCCAACTGGGGATCGAGCCCGCAACCTGGGCATTGAACCACGACCTCCTGCATCCTAGGTCGATGCTCAGCTGCGGAGCCACACCAGCCGGGCGGTATATATTCTTTCAGTAGTTCCTCCCTATTATAACTGCATTAAAAATTTTTTTTTAATCTTGATGATTATGTTTGTCAGAGAAAGAAGCTGTGGTTCAGAGATTTTAAGAAATTGCCTGAGGTCCCAGGCTGGGGCACTAGACTTCTAGGGTCAGAATTCAGTCCATATCTAATTAGCCTCAGAAACTCTCTCTCATTTCTGGGTCTTTGATTTACCTGCCGTGGTACCAGTCTGTGTACTAATAGGGTTTTACTACTGTTCCTTTTGGAGAATCTTGATTTCATCACCCTGTTTACTCACTCACTCATCTTCACCCATGTACTCAGGAAAAATTTCAGTGGGTGCTTTCCAGGTGCTGGGGGCAGGGCAGTGAATGAGGCATGGTCCCTGCCCTCCCGGAGCTGACAGTCTAGCTGAGCTCTGCATCACTTATAAACGGTTAAGCCCAAAGCCTCTAGGGCTGTGCAGATCTGTGATACTGCCAGCTGCACATAGAGAGGTCCCGCACCTCTTTCAAGGAAGCCGCCAGTGAAGCAAAGAGAAAGCGCCATAGCCGGAGAGCTAGACGGCTGAGTCTTAAATGTGCCTTCTGCCCAAAGCCCCTCTCCTAAAGGAATGGGGGTGTGTCAAGGGATGGGAGGCTCAGGGTATGTGTTCCCTGTCTTCACTGTCCCAGGGCTAGCTCTGCAGGGTGATCCAGGGTATGGCCCACCTCTCTGTATGTATGATGACCCGGTTTTCTGAACCCCAGGTCAAAATCCATGGTGCAAAGCAGGGTTGGCCAGACAGAGGAGGGAAACACATTTCCCGAACGCGGCCCACCCCGGGAGCGCTTGTGTGGCTCCCTTGCCCAGCGAGGTAGGTGTTATCCTTCCATTGCAGGTGGAAGCTGCATCTCAGATGAAGCTGGGATTTGAGTTTAGACCTATCTGATGGCTCCAGATCCTATGAGCTTCCAATTCATACTCCTCTGATCCAGGTACTTCTGGGGAGTGGGGCTTTAAAAGGTTCTGAAACTCCAGTTGAGTTGGTTAGTTTCATTCCATTCACTTATTTAAAAAGTATTATTGAGGGACTGTGTCCAGAAACTCTTTTAGTCCCTGAGAGATGGGGTGACCAAGACCGATGAGGGCTCCTGCTCCCAGGGAACTTGAAGTCTGAGTTAAATTGTTGCAAGAGCAGTTGTTTCTGTACAATCCTTTGCTCAGTGGTTCATCCACACAGGAGGGTGTTATCAGTTAGGATACTTGAGTTGCAAGGGACAGAAAACCCAGTTCAGTTTGGGCAATTGATAGAAGCAGGTGAGTGGTTCACATAAGCAGGAAGTGAAGAGGTAGGGTGGGTTTCAGGCACACTTTGATCAGGGCCCCAGCTTCCTTTCTTTGTGATTCTCTGGGCTCTGTATTTCTCTGTCTGTTGGCTTTGTTCTCAGGTAGACTGCCTTCATAGAAGGGAGATGGCTGCTGTTCAATGCCAGGAGACGCCACATAGAGTACGCGTGCTCATAGATGTGTGGAGGAGAGCTGTCCAGTGTAGGGGTCTGGCTGGGGTAGCTTTAAATTACGTGCTTATTTGTTCATCTCTGGGGAAAGAGCTACTTTCTCTGAGCTTCTGTCTGGTTGGGCCATAGTGGGACATGCCCCTATCTCTCAACCAATCGTGGTGGCAGAGGAAATGGTGTAACACTGGTTTAGACCCTTCAGGAGCCACTCCTGGAACTGGAGACTGAAGGATGCTGCTCGGTGGAAGGGGAATGGAGCCTCTGGGGGGGGGGGGTGAATGTAGAAAGATGAGTAGGGATTGTCCCTCCTCTTAAAAAGCTCACGTTCTCGTGAGCTTCCTGAGATTTTGGCAGTGATCAGAGGAGGGCGTTTACATTTGTTGAACGCTAGGCACTTCACATAGGCTTTCTCATTCTTACAAGGTCCCTCGCTAGCAGACCAGGATTTCCATTTTACAGACTAGGAGACAGGTTCAGAGAGGTGAAGCTGCTTGCCGGCAGTCACACACCTCGACCGAGAGCGAGGTGTTTTGAGGCGGTGGATCTCACATTCTGTCTTCTCCTTTTTATGACGCTTACGGAGAAAATAGATGGTTACCAGAGACCCTACGAAGGTTCACCCGATGACTTCTCTACAATAAGCGGGGCCTTGGGAGTAGTTACAGCTTTTCATTTCAAGCTTTTATTAGAGAAATCCTGCCTGCTTTTTTTTTTTTTTCTTTAACTAATTCTAGATGAGAGGAAAACTCTCTCAGGTCTAGATAAGCAACAGATAATTGAATGAGCTTCTGAGAAAAGCAGAACCATTGTCAACTCAATGCATCAGAAGAGATGGGCATTCAGATAATTTTACAAAAATTCCTCCTTTCGACTTTGCTGCCGGAGGCTGCCATGCAGTCTTAATGCAATAGTGTGACTATTACGTAACACTATACAAAGCTGCTTTCCCTTGGGCTCAAGTTAGCTCACATGTTTGAAATACAGAGTACATTTTTGGAGGTAAAGAGTTTATGGAAAGCCAGTATGGTTCCTAGATTAAACTGCCCAAAGAAGGGCAAACAAGCTGGATTTTCTGGTTTTCTCCAGGCTCTACAGAGACATAATCTTCACCAGAGCAGGAGGTGATTTGCCAAAAATCCTTTCTGTGCTGGTGGCAAAATATCTGTGGTCGTGCTGCTCCCTGCACCACGGCGCGAGCCTTACCTTTCACTCCCAGGGGGAAGAACGCTCGTTTGTTCATAGTTCTCCTGACCTCACTTACTTCCACCCCAGCAGATGCAATTTAATCCTGGGAGAAATGAAGGGTGAACAGAAATGGGGAAATCAAAACAGTGGTTGATGACAAGTTGACGCATAAGGTTTTCAACTTAGATTCTGTGCTTTTTTGAGTTCTTGTGTCGGTTTTTTCTTTTTTCTTTTTGAGGTTATTACTGATGATAATGGGTTTCCCTATCCCAATTTCTGTTATGTTGCCTACTGAGTTTTGGGTCCTGGGGATGGGAGTTGAACAAAGGATGGTCTTAATAACTAATAGCCTTCAGTGACCCTCTCACCAGTATTACTTTTGGGTCCTTATTTATTCTTGGCCAGGCAAACTTGTTAAAATGCACCTGGAAAAGGTGTAAAGTTAAAGTAAAGAGGAAAAGAGAAAGGCCTGAGGGTAAAATGCATGGGCTTCAGTGTCAGGTAAACACCAGAAAAGCTGGGTTGCTGGGCTTATCTTGTTGACCCTAAAGGGCAACCACTGCGTTATTAGGCCTGAAATTTAGGGGTTCTTTGTTACCACAGCATAACCTAACTCACCCTGACCGATGTGACCACCACTGTCATAGAAGAGGAGGATTCATGGAACCTGGGAGCAGCCAGCTTGTGTGTATACATGTGTGTATGTGTGTTGGCATCAAATATATATATGTGTAGATATGAATCATGCTGCCTCAATGGCAGTGGTGGTCAAACTTGGCTGCACATTAGAATCACCAGGGGATCTTTTTTTTTTTTTTTTTTTTAATATATCTTTATTGATTTCAGAGAGAGGAAGGAAGAGGGAGAGAGATAGAAACATCAATGATGAGAGAGTCATTGATCGGCTGCCTCCTGCACGCCCCCCACTGGGGATTGAGCCCAAAACCCTGGCATGTGCCCTGACGGGGATCGAACCTCGATCTCCTCGATCATAGGTCGATGCTCCACCTCTGAGCCACTCCGGCCGGACCACCAGGGGATCTTTTAAAATTCCAAAGCTAGGACTAGACACTAGGTGAATAAATGCACCAACTCAAGGGGTAGGACACAAATGCTAGTAGTTTTTAAGCTCTCCAGGTGACTCCAGTGTGCAGACAAGTTCAGGAGCCACTGATCTATGAGAATTAGAATGGCGTCATCATCATTATTTGAAGAGGAGTAGGGATAATGGTAATGACATTGGTCCTAGCCATCACTATCAGTTACTGATGGCTACCTATATGCCAGGCAGTATCCTGGGTGTTTCACAAACATCCTAATATCTCATCTGCACTGCAGCCCTGACAGACAGCTCTCTAGGTGGTTGGAGAAGGAGAAGAGAGGCCATGTCTTTTAACCTACAGAGTTGCTTAATCCAGATTGTCAGGTAAAGTCCAGAAAGAAGGAGCTGCTGGACTCATGTTGCTGACCCCAGAGTGACCACTGTGGTCATCATTGGGGCTGAGACTTCGGGGTTGTTTGTTACCACAGTGTAACCTGGCCCATTCTGACGGATGCAGCCATCCTTTCAATAACCACAGTAGATTCAGGAGTCAATATGCAAAAGCACATTTTGCAAAGTTATAAATGGAGGGTGAGTTTATTTTGGCCTGTGGCTTGGAAAGAGAAATGAGTGTAGAAAACCAGGCTATTAATCTTGGGTTGGTTGATTCATCCATCAGAATCACTCTATGTGTTTCAAGGAGTCAGGGTAAATCAATTAATAAAACAGTACCTTGTGTTTCTGTAGGGCTTTTCTCAACTGGGTACGCAGTGCTATACAAACCTCATATCATTGCCAGCCTTTTGCACACATCCTGGAAGGACCGACAGGTGCGAGTCGGGCTGTGTGTTACCATAAGTTAAAAACTGGAACTAAGTTATGTTGAAGTGCTTATCCAGTGTCCACAGAGATTCCTGACTGGAGTGTTGGTGGGTAGGTTAGAGTTTGGCCCAAGGTATGAGAGTGTTGGCAAGGAGCAGACAGACCAGCATGGGCAAAGGCACAACAGCAGGAAATAGTATTTACAGGAACTCTGTAACTAGTTTAGTATTGCTACCAAGAAAGAAACCATGATTGGGAAGGCCCATGAAACTTGCATTCCCACTTGCTTCCTTTGGCACACATGTCTTCTAATTTTTTTTTTCAACTTTGGTAGAGATTTGTGTGTAATGAAGGGCCAGATAAGCAGGATGCCGTAATCGACCTTTCCCCTGAAAGATCACACCAGACTTGATACTAAATATTGCATACTGAATACCAGGAGAGATTTTTTACAAGACTCTGTTGGTGCCTTGATGATCTAGACTAACCTTTGGAAATGAACTCAGTAGTTTTCTGACAGTGTAGACAGGAACCACTGAGACCTGCTCTTGGGACCCAGAGTCCAGGCCTGGGGATTGTGCTCCTGCGAGCCCCTCTGGGCCCCTCTTGTGTCCTTCACTTTCTTAAGTGTAAAATGTTGGATTAAAGGTGAATTCCGAGGTTCCTTTCACATTTAAAATGAGATGATTCATTCAGAAACTCATTAATGCAAGTGGCCTATTTAATAAAAATGCTACATAAATGCTGAAATGGACACCATGGACATTTTCTCCAGGTCTGTGGGTTCAGACAAGACCAGAGCTTGAGCAAGGTAGCATTCTCCCCTCTACCTTCCTCTGTGCATAAAGCTGAGTAAATCTTTCTCATTAAACCTGTGTTATAACATATGAGACCTCAGCACCAGGATTTTAGAGAGGACGCTGGCTAAACCAGTTAAGCTTCTTAACTTGGACTATATTGGTTCTCTTGGAAATATTTTTTTTTTAAACCTTACGCAGTATCTTTTCTTCTATAGCCCCCATACTCAGAACTCTTTCCATATGCTTAGCTCATGTTTGACATTCCCACTGTTCTGCGTAAAGCTCTGTATTTCAACTATTGGGTCACATAGCCAGTGACCTAAGCATTTTGGCTACTTCCGGGAGGACTGAAATCTCACCTTCTTGCCTGCTTATCTGATTCTCTGGTTCCAGGTCTGGGGCCACGTTGGGGCTTCAGAGTAGGGATAAGGCCCTAGGCTGGGGTTAACTCAAGCTGGACCAATGCCATCTCTTTGACCAGCTGCAACTGTTGAGTGCAGGCCTTTTGCCAGGCACTGTGCCAGGCTCTGTGCTAGCCCTGGGGATACATGGTGACAAAACAGCATGGCCTCTGCCCCCATGGAACTCATAGTGCTTAAGGAAATACAGAAATTACCATATCATTACAAATAGGTCTGTGCTCTAACCATGTAGCTGGGGTCCTGAGACCTCTCACAGCAGGGGTCAAAGCTCCCTCCTTCAGGTGAGGCCTGTGCCTGGCATGCAGGTGTCCATTTTTTTGTTTGTTTTTTTTGTTAATGCTCACCTGAGGATATTTTTTCCATTGATTTTTAGAGAGAGTGGAAGGGAGGAAGGGAGTGAGAGGAGACAGAGAGAGAGAGAGAGACAGAGAGAGAGAGAGAAACATCGATGTAAGAGAGACACATGGATTGGTTGCCTCCCACACGTGCCCTGACTGGGCTGGGGATGAACCTGCAACCCAGATATGTGCCCTTGACCAGGAATTGAACCTGGGACCCTTTGGTGCCTGGGCCAGCGCTCTACCCACTGATCCACACTGGCCAGGGCATACAGGCGTCTTTTGTTCTGACGGATTGATGCCCACCCTCCTTGATCTGAAGTGGGGTGGGCAGGTGGGCACAGACGGCCAGCGCCCTGGGCCACTGAGCAGTCCTGTTGGAGTGGGGTCTGCTGTTCCACCTGCTTCACCAGGGGCGTGTGGGGAGGCCCTTCCTAGGAGGGGTGTGACTGTCACTGCTGAAAATGTGAAGGGGGTGGGTAGCCCTTTATGGGACTGAACCACACGGTGGGCTGAAAGCGTTTGTGGAAAGGGCAGCGCATCCTGAGTGTGCCCTCTTGGGTTTTTCTGCAGCCAGCTCCTCTCTCAGGCAGTGGGCTTTGGGCCGCAGACTGCTTCGGACATAGGTAAACCCCTGGACCTCTTGGGGAAAAACTTTGCCTCAGGGCAGGGTTGGGAGGGAAAAGTGAAAGCATGCAGAATGTCTTCTTTTTCTCTTTTTTACCATTAAAATCTTGGCAAGAAAACACACTCTTTATTTTGGTCGCCTGTATCAGCGCAGATTCCCAAATTGAACTCCTTGGCATCGTCCTGCCTTCGACATACTTCAGCTTTTCCGGCTGCAAACAATTTTGCTCCTCTCTCTCTCTTTTCTTTTTTTGCTTTTCTTTTGGGACTCTAATAACTCCAGGTGGTGAATGGGCGGTGGGGAGTACAGTTCTGTAGAAAATACAGCTTGAAAGCAATACAAACACCGAGGAAAAAATGGGAAGCTTGTCAAGGGGGAAGTGCTTTATCAAAACGCTTTACTGTTATTGACATGGAAGAAACCTCCCTCTGGCTTGACGCTGGGAGATTTGTTAAATACTTCATGGTCTAGCAGCCCAGCGCAGTGTTACACAGCCTGGAACAGTGAGGTCGCGGAAGTACCTTTATTAAGGAAGGTGATTAAGGTAGATGGTGAGATGAAACACAGCAGAGTACAGTTCAGCATATGAACCAGTTTTATAGAAATATATGCATTACTTTTGTATAGTTAGAAACATACAAAAATCATTTGGTAGGAGATCCATGTGGCGTGGGAAGTTGGATTGTGAGGGTCTATACTTTCTTTTGTTTATCTGTATCTTCAATTTTTCCCCACAGTCAATATGTATTGTTCATATAATTGGGTGAAAAATGATATGGGGGGGCCAGGAACCTCTCTTTTTTACGAAATCATTCCATGTAATTATTGAGGGTCTCCTAGGAGTTGAGCAGGCACCATGATAGGTGTTGGAATGGACAAGATAGTCCTGGCCTCTGCCTTCTCAAGCTGCTGTTTTAGTGAGAGGCTTTTTTAGGGAAGACATTTTTAAGCTAAAAAATAAAAATAATTACAGGTTGTGATAAGTGCTATGAAGGGAAAAAACAAAAACCAGTGACATACTAGGGTGTGACTCAAGGGAGGTGGGGGGATCTGATGTCAGGAAGGGTGATGGGGAGGAAGGTTCCCTTTCAGGAGGCAACCCTTGAGCCTGGAGGCGGAGAAACAGCCTCGTGCAGAGGCCCCACAGCGTAGTGGAGGCGCCGGGAAGGGCCAGCAGGTGCCAGGCTGCGTGAGCATGTTTCCTTCCTGCGGGCCACTCAGAGGGCTGGGGAAGTGTGAGCTGCCCACCCTGAGAAATGTGGAAATGTGACGGAAGCTCCTAGGTAGATCTTGTAACTCTGGGGAAATATGGCCATCAGGGCCCTTGATGGCTCCTGAGAGGTTGGTTAATGTTTTGCTAAACAACGGAAGTGTGTTAGGTGCGAACTGTTTACTCTGTGTGTACTTTGGCTCTTTTTCAGTAGCAGCTCTGATGCCATCTTTCAGTTCCGGGCACCAAGGCCTCCTTCCCCTGTCCCCTTCTGCACGCATTCAACTCACCCACTGAATGCTCATCTGTAAGATGTGACAATGGAGTCTTAGCCCTTAACGTTGAACTCTTAGCTGTGGCAAAAATTTTGGGGAAGGTAACTTTCTCGTCATGGATTCAATATTCATTCATTCTGTGAAGAGGAGGAGGGAATTAATTGACAGAAGTCCCTAAATGTTAGATTGAGGACTGATACTGGGTACAGAAGCAACCAAAACTATATTCTAGGCGCTTAAACATATTAAATAGTGTATTTGAGTTAACAATGGCAGCAACTACTCAGAGTTTTCTCTAAGGGCAATTGGGCAGTACAAGTTAAGAACCATAACAATGTTCAGATCCTTTGACCTAGAAGTTACAATCCAGGGAATTTATGTTGAGGTCATCAAGGGGGAGAAACCAAGAAAACAACGTCTATAAATAACAGCAGTGATATGATCAATAATGGCATAGTGCTTTGAGGTTTTGAAAGTATTTTCCTACACAGTTTTATGAGAGCTTTGCAACATTCCTGTGAAGTAGGTTCTTATGCCCATTTCACAGATGGGAAGTCGAAGGTGAGAGAGATCAAGGGAGTGGCCCTGGTTCACTCTGGCAGATTCAGGATCTGAACTCAAGCACATGGATTGTTGCCCAGTGGGTTTGCTCAGAAACGCAAGGAAATGGTGGGAGTCAAGGGAGCATAGGGAAGGCACCAAAACTGAAAATGATGATTGGACTTAATGTATGCTTAGTTCTGTCCCAAGTATTTTACAAGTCTTATCTAAGTTAATCCTTACAATGAATTTGTGGGAAAATTGAGGCTCTGCAAGGTTGGATAGCTTGTGTGTGTTGAACAGGTTTCAAACCCTGGCCAGGCTAAATCCAGAGCTTTGAGGTAGTTTTAGCTATTTTCTGTTGCCCTTTGCTTCAGAAGAATGCGTTGCTGAAGAGTGAATAAGTGAACAAATGGATTAGAGGGGTTAGGACTTGACAACTAGCTTCCACAGAGAATAAGACATCAGGATTCCCATGGTGGTTTTTTTCCAAGACTCTGCAGTTTCTACATGCAATAGAGTTGCCCAAGAGTTGCTGACTTGCTGGCCCTTGAGGCTACACTTTTCCATCACCCTTCACCTAAAAGCTCTCTTTCCTCCCTCAACTCATTCATTGCAAAATGCCTAGAGCTGAATAAGTCCAGGGTAAGTCAGGCATGTAGGGTGTGGACCTTCAGCAACTGATGGAAACTGAGTTATTTCAACATGATGAAATATTCTGTAGGCATTAAAATGACAAATGTGACTGTAGAAACATGAAAAAAATATTGGGAAATAATAGTTGCACATATCTGAAGATTCCAAGTGAAGCAATGTGCATACACGTGGATAAAGGTTGGAAGAGAAGGGATGAAAGCTGTGTAAAGGTCTTGGGACTGGATGGTGTCACCATCCAGTTAGTCTGCTAAGCCAGGAACTTTGGGGTTGTGCCCCACAGCTCCTGCTGCTTCTTCCCCCAGATTCAACAAATCACAAACTCCTGTAGATTCTGCATCAGTAAGTATCTTAATTCTGGTGCCCATTCTTCCTCTCCACTGCCAGTTCCCTAGACCAGACTCTTGGTATCTCCCTCCTGGACCCCACAACACCGGGCCTCTGTTCTCTCTCCCACCATAGTCCAAATTGGACACTGTGCTCAGAGTGATCTTGATATAAAACCCATCTGATAATGTCACCTTGCTTAGAAGCTTCTACTTGTTGCCATCAGGAGACAAGTTCAAAATCCTTAGCTGGTGTAGAGGAGGTCCTTTACAATCTCACTACCCTGGTCTTACCCCCAGCATGCCATGAACTCCCCTTCCTCTGTCCTTGTGCCTTTGCTTCTCAGCCCTTCTCTCATCTATTCAAGATGAAGCTCATCCTCTCTGAAGTCTTCATAGCTGTCCCAGGGAGAGTTGGTTCCTCTACCCTCCAAATTACAGTGAGTCATGCTGTGTTGTAATTGTGAGGTTACAGCTCTTCGAACCAAATTCTGAGCCCCTTCAGGGCAGGGACTATGTCTTACTGTCTTCCATCCTAGACCCTCAGCATGGTACTTAGGACACAGCAGAGGAGCACAAATGTGTGTTGACTGAATGACTTAATGGTTGAGTGAAACAACTGATTCTTTATAATGTTTTGAAGTTGATTTTTGTAATAAAAATTTCAAAGAAAACAGCATTTAAAGAAAGCATCAGGATCTTCTGAAATTTACAAAAGAAAACAGAGTCCAGTTAGTGTAAATGGAGAAACTAACTGTGGAGTTGACAGGTTGGGTTTGAATTTTGGATCTGTCTCCTACCAAGTCTTGGCTTCCTCATTATAAAATGGACATGATAATAGTACCATATAGGGTGGTTGTAAAGAGCAAAAGAAAATGCAAGCCAAGGGCTTAGTACAGTGCCTGGCTCATTGTGAGGACTCCAAAGGATGCCCGCAAACCACAGTGATTAAATAATCACTGAGCGCCTAGTGGTCTTATACAAACATCCTTTTTTGCATCTTCTGCTTGTTTTCTCAACATATAACTTTGAAAGCTTTGACCTCAGCTGAAATGTGATTACATTCATGCAGAATGGTGAAGAAAGGACCTAGGGAGAAGAAATTCAGCATTTCTCATAGGGGTCTTGTTTTCTGTTGCTCTTTCAGGACATTTAACATGAGGTAGTGTTAGAACTTCCTCATGGGTTCTTGCACAGGCCAGGAATGCATGTAGGGCTAAGGGGGAAGGTGCCTTTGACAGGGACTCCTCATAGGACTCATCCTACTTTACCATTGTTACTCATCAATGGACTGTTTTCTTCGCTAGACTGTAAGTTCCCCTAAAGACCCGCGTCATGTTTATATTGCTCCCAGAGATAAGATTAGGACCAATGAATGAAAGTTGTTGTGCATCCAGTGTCTTCTCAGTGTAATGGAAGAGGTTCCTAACAGTTAGAGGAGGCTGAAAATTGCAGTAATGAACTCCCCATAATTATAGACATCTGAGCTAAGCTGGATGTTGATGTGCTGAGGATACTACGAGAGAGATTTCTTTTGGTGGGAGATTGGATTAGAGGTGTTACTCAGAGATCATGGGACTGGGCAGGTGTGTGAACTCTTCCTCTGGTTCAAATTGAGGACAGTGGGTCTGTATAAACCAGGGTTATTTAACAGTTTCAGTGTGTCAGACAAATGGACCAAAGTCCTCAGATTGTGAAGACTGTTATATTGCAGCACCAGTGTTTGCAATATAAATATCAGCTCCCTCAGTTTAATTGAAATTGATGAAGATTATAATATAGTATAGAACTCCCAAATCATCCTAAAATATGATATCCTAAAATATTAGGGTAAATGTCTGAGGCCTAGGACTCTTGAGTGTGTGCCTTGAAAAAGCCACCTAATGTCTCCATGACTCTCAACACATTTCTGTGTAAATATGGCCAATACCATTTGGTCTCCATGTATCTCAAGAGGAAGACAAAAGACTAAAGCCTAAATAAGGTAAAAGCAGCCCTTTTGTATATGGTGCAAGGAGTGATTTCTTGGCTACATATGGTAAGGTCCAGATAGTTCCTGGGAGCCTATTTGATTGAAACAGGGTCCATAATCAGGGTTTTATAGACAGGCTTGCTGGATCCATAAATTCCCTGAAATCGTATGCAAATTTGTGTGCATATGTGCATTTTCCTGGGGAGAAAAGACCATACTTTTATGGGATTTTCATAGGGCTCTTGACCCCAAAACATTTAGAGCCATTTATCTCCATAGTAATGATCAGCTCAGCAGTCAAACTGAAAATACCCCCAGGAAAGGTAACATTGTAATCATTTACACTTTAGTGTTAATGAAAAAATCTGAGTGTTTCGTAACAGCATTAGGACGAGCTAGCTAAGTGGGATGTTCCGGTTTTGCATGTAAGGAGGGAGCATTTACGGTCCTGAGCGTGAAAGGGGAATTAGGGGAGAATGAAGAGGCTGCGCCCGCTGCCACATCCAAGTTCTCTATCAGACATTTTTGCAGGACTCCAGAACAAAGTCTCATTTATCTGAAAGAGCTGTGCGTGGCACGGCGCAAGTCTCAAGTGGCGCCTGTTTCTGTTCGCAGCCTGATCATGTAACACCTCCCAAGGGCGTCTCCGCGATAGCATCGCGGCGATAACGGTGCAGCTCTCCGCCGGGAGCCCGCCGAGCGCCTCTGCCCGGCCCGGGGGAGGGAGCGAGGCTCAGCACCGGGCGGCGGGGGACGGCGTGCCCACCCCCCAGCCATTCCACACTTGGGGGTGCGGGGGGGGGTTGGGCGCGCACGCTTCATTGGGTTCAACTCAGAGAGTCCTGGGCTGCGAGTCCCCAGTTTCAGTTCTTGCCGTTTCCGAGCTCGGTGGCCTGAGGCTGGTCACCGTCACCGCTGAACCTCACTTTTCCATCAGTCAAACGAAAAGGCTGCGAGACCCAGACCCACCCGGACGCGGTCTCCGCGCGAAGGTGCTGCTCCTTTAAGGAGGGCGGGTGCTTAGAGGAGGCGGCCGCGCCCCCGTCCTCTCCTCCCCGCGCGCGCCGACCACCTGTCTCCGGCCTCGCCCCGCCCCCTCGGGGGGGGGCGGGGGAGAAGGGGGCGGGGACGGATTTACCTTACGGGGCGGGCTCGCGGCGCATGCGCACGGCCGGACAGGTCCGCGGCGCCCTCACTTCCTGGCATTCCCCCCTCCCCCTCCTCGCCGTTACCCTGTACATCCGGGTCACTTGCCCTCCCCGCTCAGAGCCGCCGTCGCCGCCGCCGCCTGGCTCGTCGCGCCTCCGCCACTGGGGCAGGTGCGGAGGGGCTCCCGGTCCGGCCGCCGCCGCTGCCCCGCTCCGGGCCCGGGGCTCCCCCTAGCGCCGCTGAGGAGTCGCCGCCGCGGCTGGAGGAGGGCGGACGAGCGGGGCTGAGAGCCCGGAGGCTCGAGCGCAGGGTGAGTGGTTCATCTTGACCATTTCCCCGCTCCCCTCACACCCCTCGCTCGCCGGCGCCTCGACCCCATTTTGGCGGAGAGGCGGGTGCGGAGGCGCCCGCGGCGGCGGTGGCGGCGCCGCCGGGCTCCCTCGTCACCCCGCGTGGTGGGCCCGCCCTGGCGCCCACCCCCAGCGCTGCGGCTGCACCTCCCTGGGCGCCCCCGCGCGCCCCGGCGCCCCCCGCGCTCATTCATTCGGGTCTGCCATTCCGCCCCTTCCCCTCGCAGCTCCGTGCGCGTGCTCGCCGCCCCTCCCGCCCCCGGATCCCGCCGCCCCTGAGGTCTGGGTCCCCGGCCCGCCCCGCTCCCCACCCGCGTCCACTTCGCCTCCGCCCGCAGCCCCCACCGCCCCTTCCTCCGCGCGCCGCCGCTCCGTCCTCGCGCCCTCCCTCTCCGAGCTCGTCCCCGGGTCCACACCCCCTTCCTCAGGCTCCGCGCCGCGCCCGGCCGCCGGTCCCCGCGTGGAAGTTGGCGTCTCTGTGGGCCACCTCGTCCTCCCACCTGTGCGGCGAGACCTCCCCACTTACGTGCAGCGTCCACCTCGGAGTTCCCAGCGTTGAAAGTCCAGATCCTCAGTCCCAGGGTGTGGTCTTAGTGTGTTTCCAAAGCACACAGTTTCTACTATAATTACCCAAATCTATGGCTGTCAAGCTGTAGTGGAAGTGGCCACTGCGGCGCGCGCGCTTGTGTGTGTGTGTGTGTGTGTCCGTGTCCCTTACGGCGGTTCTGGGCCATACCGAATATCCCGCCCCCCTTTTTTTCCTGGAGGAGCATCTACGATGGATTAATTTTCTCTGAATGTAAAATTTGGCGGTCGATTGTTACTCTCTCTGCTGCTCCTCCACAGCCCCCCTCGCTCCGTTCCCTGCCCGACCCGCAACATTACCTGTTAATACTGTTGGCTGGAGAGACTTTCTCCTCTGTCAACAACAGTTCCCGAGTGTCCCTTGGCGTGCGGAATACTGATGAAATGCCTGGATTCTTGCAGTGCCAAAAAGTGCCATTCTGGATGAGACAGATTTTTGAAATTTGTTTACAATGTTTTTCCACTCCTGTAAATGTATCGAGTTGGCTATCTTTTTACTCCTTAATCTTTATGTGGAAAATGTATGGCAGTCCAATTTGTGTTCTTAGAGTCTTGCAGCTTGGCAGACTGACATCGCAGAGGAGGGTTGTCTATAGTTCACTTGGAATTTCAATCACTTGGGTGTTTGGGGAATTACTGCAAATCACTTTAGACTAATGTACCGCAAGAAAAATGCACTGATCCTTTTAATTCTTTAATTGCATTTAATAATAGAAACAGAAACTTTGCATCTAGCACAACTTGATAATTTGGGTGTATTTGAAAACCTGTTTGTAAAGTGTTGCAGTTAACTAAAACTGCCTGGTGGACATTCATAAAATGAGATGATAGCACTCTGTTGTTGTTGTTTTTTATCTGACATTCTTAGTACATAATAACGAACTCCAAGGAAGGTTCTTGGTCCTGAAGTACATCTACTTTATCAGTATGATACAAGTGCTAGCAATATGTCTTTTAGGGAGCTAGGGGTTAAGAAGACACTTGGCTGTTTGTCCCGTTTAGGTTTTGGATGACCACTGTAGCAGTAAGGTTTCTTAACTCATAGTCAAGATTGCATTGCTTTGTTAGACCAGATTTGCTAGCTAATGTGTATTTTTTAAATTCCTTAAAACTTCCTTATGTAGCTGCCTCAAAGGAAACTCTTGTTTTTGTAAAATGTAGGATATAGAGCATGAACTCTAGATTATTTGATAATTGGATAGGGGCTAGATTTTTTTCCTTCTAAAAAAGTGGTTGGTCAAAGGGAGGCACGTTGAGTAAATAGATTCTCAGCAAAAATGTAATTTCAGACACTGAGTTAACACTTGAGTGAAGGCAGTTTATTTCTGATAGATTACTGGTGACATTGAACATAATCAAACTTAAAATTCATTTCTCTGAATTCCCCCCAAAATTGATTAAAAAATTATATGTTAAGTAGTGTTACTCATAAGATTATTGTGCTCATTTGAAATAGTCATTTACCTTTACTTAGTAAGTAATTGACTGAGGACTCTAGAGGGATATTTATTCCATTTTACTCTTAGTCTCCTTGGGGAGAATACTGGACTGCCACTTATATGATGTTACTTAACTCATTAAGTATTGATACACTCAACTGCTGGAGCCTATAATTTGCTCTTTCACTGTTTAAGGAAAACTAAGTTATAATATTTGTAAACATTAATAATGTTAGTTATATTATGCCCACTATTATTTTTGGTCTCCATTTCTGTTACTACACCAGAGTTTAGTACAGTGCCTGCCTATTGCACAGTAGATACTTAAATACTTTGAATAATTGAATGAATGGCAAGGTCAGAGTGTTTTCCACTATACCATCATTTTGTAATTATGTGGCAAAAGATTTGGAGAAAGATGTTGATTGCTCTCGGCTGCAGTTTTCTCAAGTAGCTTGTATATTTTGTGGACTGCTATATCTGATTAAACTGCTTTGAGACCTTTCAGGAGAAAGTACAATAGACGTCATTTTGTGTTATGCTTTAGTTCATTAAATAGATTTTTTTACTTAGAATGGGTATTTGGTACATGGATCTTGTCAGCATTCATTGACAGTAGTTAATTCAGATAATTTCTTGTGCATTAAAAGTTTCTAAAAGTCAGCATGAAAATTCTTGGATGTGTGTATTCATCCTATATTATGATCAATTCACTAAATTAGGTTTATTTTTCAAGGAATATTTCATATAGCAGAAATGGAAGGCATAATCCAATCATGTGCCAATGGTTACTTAATATTTCAGTGGTGGTGATGATGTTAGTAGTAACTAACACATAGCATTTACTACTTGCCAGGCAGTTTTCTAAGACGTTTAATCTTTACACCTACCTCTTTAGGTAGATAATAGTGTTCCTATCTCAGACTTGGAAATAGGTTAAACTAAAATGACACAGCTACTGTGTGATAGAACTGGGTCTTGGCTCTTAATTATTATGCTGTAATAGTGAACACCTATATGCCAGGTTATTTATATACATTAAGTTAGTTTTATGACAACCCTGCAAGATGTAGGTTAATTCCTATTAATTCCTAATTAGTGTTAGGAAAGAGACTGAGACAGGTAACTTGTCCAAGTGCACTCCCAAGTAGGATGAGGAACGCTGGCATGCAAACCCAGACCTTCATGACTTGTAGTGTTTACTAAAATTCTCTTTCAAAGTACTAATTTGAGGTCCTATGTTTGATATTATATATTTAGAAGGCATACTTACAACAGCAAATCTCAAAGCTTTTTCAGCTGGTACACAGGGTGGATAATGTTCGCTTGTTCTCGACTGACTCTCGTGAGCATGTACAAGATTAAAATGTCCTGCTCGACAACTATAGCTTCACCCCTTTCCCACTCATGCAAGTATATTGGAATGCAAATGAGTGACATTTGTAAAGCTTTTAAACAAGGAAAGCATTCTTAGAATTTTGATTCTTTAAATATGTACATTTCTTATGCAGCATCCTACATCCTGATGGTGGTATCATGGGTGAGAATGGCTGTGTTCAAAGATACTCTGTGATTTTGTTTAAATAAAAGGCCTAATGCAAAGATATATTTTGTAGTTTTTTAACTTATTTTGAAAAGGTCATGTCCAGTGGTCCTACTGTATGCAACACTGGGAAGCTTTGAACCCTGTACAGTCATTTTCTGCCATGCAGGTCATCCCCCCTTAATGTATTCTAATTGGTACATTGTGGCTGGTGTATATCAAATGTAGACGGATGCAGACACTCTCACTCTGCCTAGAATATTTCTTCCAATCTTAAATTGGCATGTTCTCAGATAATCCAAATTACACGGAATACTAATTTAGGTCAAATCATTTTAGAAAACATTTGCTGTGAGAAGAATTATGACCTATTCCCAGATATTATTGTTTGGGGATTATGTATGTCATTTCTCTGAATTAAAAGCACAAATTTAAATGAAACCTGAGATTTACTAGGTCTTGAAGTGAACTTTCGTAGCTTGTTGACTCGTACTCTTATTGAGAGATTCTACTCATTGCAAAATTGTAGTACGTATGGATAAAAACGTTGCACTTAAACACTGATTTGCTCTTGTTTGATAGTGGGAAGATTCTCAGATTATCTATAAAATGGGAATAGTAATGTCTGTGTTATGTGCTTCACAACATTTTTTGTGAAATCTTTATATTTCAGTGCAGTGTAATAGGAAATGCAGAAAATAATTTATTAACGTAATGCATTTGTAAATCAAATGATCATTAATTTTTTTGTTTTTGATCACCTATTTTTTTTTGACACCTGGCACAATACTTGGTATGTGATTGCCCTTAATCACCCAAATAGTTATTGAGCACATAAGCAGGGTTATGTAACAGTGAGTAAAATGTTAGTGGTCCAGAAAAATAAACCATGTGAATTCAGTGCTGTGTGTGTGTTCCACAGACACCTAATTTAGGAGTCAGGATAAAGGCCCATGGTGTGTGTAATGCCATCTAAACTAAGACCTGAAGAGTGGACCAGTAGTCAGTCAGGCAAAGATGGGGGAGTAGGCATGAGTGTAGGAAGAGGGAGAGGCAAAAGCCTAGAAATAAGAGAGGTCATGTACATTTTAGAACTGGATACTGACTCTGGGTGTTAGTAATGTGGGCTGGGAAAGAGGCAGACAGTAAGTCACCCATAAGGCTGGCTGCTTGAGCCAGGTAACACGTTCAGGTCAGTTTCGACAGAAGGCTCTGGGAAAACCATTATAGGATTTTTAGGGGGGGACAGAATGAAATACTCAAGTTTGTCTTTTCAAAAGATTGTTTTGGCAGCTTTTGGAGAATGGTTTGAGGGTGAAGATAGAATACAGGTAGGCAAGTTAAGAGGTTTTGTTGAAGTGCAGGATAGAATTGATAGTGTTCAGTACTCGAGTGTTGACAATGTAGGGATGATGTTAAATGTATAAGATTGGATGACTTACTGGACGTGGGCTCCGTTGAGCTAGTAACTTTGCTTCTGGTGGTAGAGTAGGGGATATGTCTCCCCTAGAGGTCTTGCTACTACTTTTTCACGTGCAGTTGAGATGCTTTTGGGCTAAGGGAAAGCCAGTTGTATTCTCAAATATGCATTTTTAGTTGACTCTCCACTATTAGTCATTGAGTATGAGTTGACCCATCCACCCCAAGGTGAAAATATCACTCTGAAGACCATGAGGCTTCCATGAGTCAGGCATTCCATCTCCCCAAGAGCTCGCTGGCAAGCTAGTAGCTGCATTTCAAAAGGGGTAGCCTAATAGTTGTGCCAGGGAGGCAAAGCTCCAGAACTCCAGGGCCACCGCCAGGAGGAGACTTCCTCCCTTTGTCAGGGGCTCCAGTCAGTAAAATCACAAGTCACAGAGACTTGTAACCCAAAATGGTCATTAGGGTTGTGAGGCCCCAGGGGTACTAACACTTTCCTTTGAGCAGCCCTTGCTGATTGGGAGAATCCCGTGAACTTAACAGGATGTGGAAGTACAACCATGAAACACTTGAGTTCCTATTACACACTAAGATATAGAGGCAACAAGAGGACGTTGAATTGCCCCAAAGAGCCCCACCCATGGGTCATATTCATTTCCCTTTCCTACTGTAAATCCTGCCCAAACCCTATTAGCCGAATCTGGATATCCCTGCCCTCCATGAGGCCAGGTAGGGTGGTAATGACCTGGGATCCCATATCCAAGAGAGCCCTGAGACTTTTGAGTCCCTCTCTAAGGTTTCCTGGACAGCCTCAGAGGGGTCTGTATGGCCTTCAGTCCCTCTTGGGGGTCAAGGAAGCCTCAACCCCATCCCTTACCATTTTTCTCTGTAAAGCAGAAGAGTTTGGAGGTGCAAGTTGGGAGGACTGGAGAGAGGGCACACACAGAGAGAGGAACTCTGTATCAGTAGTCAGTCACTTTTGGTCACTCCCGTAGTTCAGCCAAAAGAACTTCTGATACTTTTGGTTTATATAAAGCTCTATATTGGTAAGGTCATCATTACTTACACAGTCTACTTTAGCTTTGGGGATTCCTTGGCTCAGCAGTCACGGCCACGCTGCCTTTCAGGGAGACATAAGGCTTGTTTCCCCAAAGTCATGACACATCCCTTCCCCTGCCAGCCAAGGGGAGAATGAACAACCGGTTCACTTGAGTGGCTGGTTTCATTCCCACTTGTCACTCCTCAGTTTCTAAACATTGATTTAACTCCTTGTTTACAAACAGGTGGCACAGGGGATCCTTATTCCCAGCTTCTCCCCTCCCAACGTTAGGATAGCTCTCTGACCCCTATGTCTTCTCATGTTCCAGGGCACTGCCCTTGGGGGCCTTTCTCTTCTTTGCTGGAAAGTCATGGCTCTGTCAGTGTTCTGTCCTTGTTGCGAAAACTGTCCAGAACCATGACTGTCGAGATCTTTCCCTGCTGGCAAGCTAATAAGTTACCTGCCACATTTTAATGGATATTGGTAGGAGACACAAAGCTCCCATGGAAGAGACAAAAGGACAATTTACTGTCTCAGTACCAGCAGCACCAGAGTATCAGCATTTGTGCCAGCTTCCTGATATTTAGGTTGTGCTTGCACACCTGGAGGGCTATGTTATTGGAGAGAATCCCTGAGTTTAGGGAACCCAAATCTTTTGTAATGGGCAGTAGTGGGCCTGTCCTTTGCTCAAGGATACCTTATATGATACTAGACTATTATACTAGACAGGAAGCATGCCTGTCCTTTGCTCCAGAGGGAGACACTGTGTCTTTCAAGGCCATTCGGATGGATAGCCTTGAAAATATCGCCCAGAGCAAAGGGTAGTCAGTACTCTCAGCTTGCAATACATTCAGAAAAGACACACCTCTGGAGAACTGCATCCCAACATAGGTAAGACCTCAGTAAATCTGACTCAAAAAAAGTACCTGGCACATAGTAAAAATGCGATATGCATTATCAGTGTTCATTTCCTTGATCTATTTTGGGGGGGGCAAACCTATATGCAGTGACCTTGGTGGAATTTTTAGATTAATTTTCTTCAAGGCAAGTGGTAACTAATATTTACTCAAAAAGTAATGACTAACATGTTTAGACATCTTTTATCTTGAAAAAAAATTGTATGTGGTCTTTTAAGAATTTCAGGGGCATTAAATTAGTGAAATATGAGAAAACCACCTTGGCTTGCAAGGTATGAGATTACTTTGCTTTTGCTTATGTCAATCTATCTGAAGTTGTCTACTTAAAATTCTGGCTCATTCTAACAAACAAAACAATGTTCATTAAATACAGCATTTTTAAGTGCAGCTTCTTTTCCTTTAGATCTTGGGGACAGTATAGACCTGGGGAATAAGAGGCTGGCATAGTTAGTTGGGGGGAGGTTTAAACTTACAGTTTTTCGTGTGTGTGTGTGTGTTTTAAGGAGTAAGGCTTTATTTTATCAATTGGTGCCACCTAATTCCTCCCTTCCAGATATTTTCTGTAAATAAGCATTTGAAAATATTATTTTGAAAGCTAACTTTACTTGCTGAAGATTGTTACATTTGAACTTGTTTTGACTTAAGTATTTAATGTATTCTGGTGTTACATAAATATAGTTACCAAGTTGTTTTTAAAAGTACAGAGGAGTCAGCTTCTTTTTTTCCATTTATTTGAGTTAACATGAACATGAATGTACAGACTTGGGAATGTAAAATAATCTTGCTCTGGTGGTGCTGGTTCTGAGTTGCTAGTGGGTAAAGTAGGTGGATGCCTCAGAATCAAGGACGGAAGCAGTTTGGAAATAGTCTTTGATAATTTGGACTTACCGTATTAAAAATGTGAGTATATTAAAGTAAAGATCTTCCTTTTTATTTATAGAACAGTGTGTTGAAGCAGTAGTCAAACTCTGTAGCCTGGGGATGGCAACCTTTTGAAATGGGTGTGACAAAGTTCCATTATAGTGTGTATCATGGTGACAACTGGTCAGGGCACTGTCTTTGGTACGTGTCACTGACCCCTTCTTAGTAGCCTGTTAGCTTATTAAATATGTGTCATTTTAGATGACATTACTTGTTCTTTCTTCCTTTTTTTTTTTTTTTTTTTTTTATATACCTTTATTGATTTCAGAGAAGGAAAGGAGAGAGAGAGAGAAACATCAATGATGTTTGATGTTTGAGTCATTGATTGGCTGCCTCCTGCACACCCCTGACTGGGGATCAAGCCGGCAACTCGGGCATGTGCCCTGACCGGGAATCGAAGCCCGATTGCCTGGATCCTAGGTCGATGCTCAACCACTGAGCCATGTCCGACTGGGCTACTTGCTCTCTCTTTATAAGCATTTTTTTTGTTAATTCTCGGGTGAAGCTATTTTTTCCATTGATTTTTAGAGAGAGTGGAAGGGAGGGAGGAAGAGGGGGAGAGAGAAAAAAAGAAACATTGATGTGAGGGAGACACATGGGTTGGTTGCCTCCCACACGTGCCCCAACCAGTCCAGGATCAAACCTGCAACCCAGGTACTTGCCCTTGACTGGCAGTCAAACCCAAGACCCTTCAGTGTGTGGACTGATGCTTTCACCACTGGGCCACACTGGCCAGGGATCTTTTTATTTTCTTAATGGTATCTTTTGAGGTACAAGAATTTCGAATTTTGGTGTGGAGTCCAGTTTATCTTTTTTTTTTTCTTTTTTTAAGGATCATGCTTTTAGTGCTGTGTTTAAGAAGTCTTTGCCTAACTCAAGCTCATGAGATTTACTCCCATGTGTTCTAAAAGTTTTGTAGTTTTAGTTCTTACATTTACATCTATGATATATATATATTTTTTAAATATATCTTTATTGATTTCAGAGAGAGGAAGGGAAAGGGAGAGAGAGAAATAGAAACATCAGCAATGAGAGAGGATCATTGATTGACTTCCTCCTGCACACCCCTGACTGGGGATCGAGCCTGCAACCTGGGCATGTGTGCCCTGACCGGGGATCGAACTGCGATCTCCTCGATCCTCTGTCGATGCTCAACCACTGAGCCACGCCTGGCTGGGCTATGATCTGTTTTTAAATAACTTTTGTATACAGCATGAGGTAAATTTCTAAGTTCATCTTTTTGTATGTGGATGTCCAGTTGTGTCAGCACTATTTGTTGAAAAGACAGCTTTCCCCCACTGAATTGCCTTGGTAGCTTTGTTGATAATCAGTTGAGCATAGATCTCTGTGTTTATTTCGAGACTGTCACTTCTGTTTCATTGTCTACATGTCTATCCTTCTGCTAGTCCCACGTGTCTTGATCACTACAGTTTTCATACCATTTTTAAATTACACAAATAGCATTCTTCTCATAAAAATATATGCTCATATTTATAAAAAATTGAAGCAATAGAGAAAAAAGAAGAGAACAAAAAATCACCATCTAAGTAGTCACTGTTTTGGTGGCCATCTCTCCAACATCTCTGCATACATGTGCATGTTGTGTGAGTGCACACATACCCTCCACAGTTACCCATAAAGACGTGTCAGTGTCTGCCCACACTTTTTGTTCTTGTGTATTTTTTGAGTGAATACGTATTTGTCGGCTTTAAGACAGAACTGATTATTTTCTTTCTTCAGGCACTTTTGTAATCCTATGAGTTTTTACTGACATAAACCTCTGAGAAGAGCAAAATTCTTTTGGTAAGAACTATGAGTACTTTTTTATTGGTAGCATGTAAAATGGAATTTAGTTCTCATTTTGCTGAAAGATGACTTTAAAACAAATTTTTAAATGTGTGTTTTGTGAATGGATGGCAGATTATGTGTGAAACTTTAACAAAATTAATCCCTAAATCCACTTTTAAACATTGAAAGTTTCCATAAATCTGCTCTCGAGTATTAGATTAACTTTTGGCAGTTGTGATGGTGTGGGGCCAGTAAGTATATGTGTGTGGTGATAGAGTTTCACTTGCAGTCACATGGGACTGATCTCCAACAGGAGCTGGATTTTACCATGTATATAGAGGAGGAACACTTTGTGAGTTCAACTTTGTAACCCTGGTGGAGCCTGTTCCTGAGATACTTTCAGTGGCGATCGTGGAACTGGGACCAGATTCTGAAATACTTCTCATCTACGAGCAGGTCACATCCCAGGAACTCCCCTGACATTCATACTTTTCTTGTAGTATGATTTTTATATCATGAGTACATGGTTTAAAATCACATTTAGATATGCAACAGGTGTAGGAGGTTGTATAGATTATGCTTAATTTAAAAAGATTGGAGCTTAATTTGTGGCAGTGGGGAGCCATAAAGTTTGTGAACTTGGGGGTTATACGAGTCAAGTTTCAGAAAGCCATCCTCACATTGGTTTCGTGGGTTTTGGTGTCCCAAAAAGGCATGCTTAAATTGTGTGGGAAGCTGGATTGCCCAATGAAATTTATAAATGAGGTGTTTTTGTACAAGATTTGAAAAAATTAAAACTTGAAGTAAGATATTTTCAGATGACAGATGAACTCTTTACAGAAAGGACAGCAGTACCCAAATGTTAATGGTAGCTAAGTGTGGTGGGATGTGGATTTTTCTTCCTGCTTTTTATGGAAAATTTAGAAAAATGTTAAATTGTATATTGTGTAATAAGATGTTAAATGGAACTCTTTTATTCTGAGTTTGGCCCTAAGTCAGTAGATGCACATTTCTGTAGTGAGCTGTAAGACCACCGTGCAGGTCTTGCAAAAATAAAATAAAAATGCAGAGCCCGGCCGGCGTGGCTCAGCGGTTGAGCATCGACCTATGATCCAGGAGATCGCAGTTCAATTCCTGGTCAGGGCACATGCCCGGGTTGCGGGCTCGATCCCTAGTGGGGGACGTGCGGGAGCCAGCCAGTCAATGACTCTCTCATCATTGATGTTTCCATCTCTCTCTCTCCTTTCCTCTCTCTGAAGTCAGTAAAGGCACATTAAAAAAGAAAATAAGAGAAAGAGGCAGAAAATGGATCTTGTGACTTCTAACACGTACCCCATCTGTTTGTATAAAAAGATTCAGGAAGTTGGAAATTGGAAGTTTTTGAACCAGTTGTTGGTGTGCTAGGAGTTTTCCCTAACCCCGCCCCCATCCTCGAGTCCTCTCCCACAAGTGCAGGGGCTTTATGGTAATGACTTGGAGAACTTGGGGGGCACTGAGTGGATGTCCTCTCGCTCAGGCCTGGGTGCAAGAAACGCTGTCTGTCCTGGCAGCACAGCACAGCATGGCACAGCGACATTACTGTGGGGGGGGGACTGCCCATCAGTGGGGATGTTCTTGGGGGCAAGGGATACATGTTTCCCAAAGATCAGATGACAGCCACTAGCAAGGGGAAGCCCACAAGATCGGAGTTGTATGGGGGTGGGGAGGAGGGCGCTAGAGGACTAAATGACTGGTTCCCAGAAAAGACGCTTCTTTCTGCATCAAGGGAATTGCTTCAGTGAGAGATCCCTGGGGCCTGAGTGGTGAGAGTCCAAGGAATCCCTGAAAGCATTCCCTGACAGATCAGCTTTAAACACTCAGCCAAGAGAGCGCCTGTGCCCTCTAGTGAAACCTAAGGTGGAAGGGAGACGGGTGAAGCAGTCTTCTTGTACTACCTAGGGCTAGGGCTAGGGCTAGCCTGCCACAGGCAGAGCTGGACCTGGACCTGGACCTGGACGGGGTGAGGGTGCGGGGCTGGAGCCTTGAATGAAAAATTTTGGTGATTATACTAAACTGTATCTCTCAATTTCTAAACTCAGGTTATTTTTATAACTTGAAAATGACCAAAGTCATAGGCTTGCCTAACTTAGGGACACTAGCTGTCACCATAGAATAACTTTAAAGGACAGTGATGGACAAAAAGTTGCTTTATGGTTATATGCCACAGATTCTGCTTGTTCAGGGTAATGGTTACAGTTGTTTTTCTAATAAGTAAAATATTAATGGAAATGAATATTTATAAGAAGAATGTGTCCATTGAAGCATTTTGTCATGGAATAAAGTAACATCAACCTCGGGACCAGGCAGAACTGTGCTTGAGTCAGATCAACCCCTTATTAGCACTGATACGGTAAGTGAAGTCATTCTTGAGGTTGACTTTCCTCTTTTACTTTTTGTAAATAGTGTAACACCATCTATTTTGTAGTGTTTGTGAAAAAATTATGATCTATAGTGATGCACAGCAGTCACACATATTAATAACTGTCTTCCCTCCTTATAACAAGTGTTTCCTATAGTTTTAAATACAGTATGTTCTTACTCTCATTAACATGTGTTTTGCTTCCTCTAAATGTATTCCTTAGAAATTACAAATGGATTAATAGATTCAGTATGACTACAGGATACTATCAAAGGTGTAGAAAATGTTAGTTTTAGTATAGCTAAAGCTTCCACTTTGTGTGTTGTTTTTTTTTAATCCTCACTGAGGATATTTTTTCCATTGCTTTTTCAGACAGTGCAAGGGAGGGAAGGAGAGAGAAAGAGAGGGAGGGAGGGAAACATCGATGTGAGAGATGTTGATTGGCCCCCTTTATGTGGCCGAGTGGACCAGGGATGGAGCCTGCAACTGAGGTACATGCCCTTGGCAGGAATAGAACCCAGGACCCTTCAGTCTGCGGCTGACACTCTAACCACTGAACCAAACTGGCTAGGGCAAGATTCCACTTTTGATTTGAAATGTGAAAGATTTTAAGAAAGAATGAAAGTAGTTTTACTTATGTGTTGGTTTTTAGTGAGGAAGCATGTGAATTAGGGGCCTAAAGAAAAGGTAGGATAATTTTTTCATTACTGTTTTGGAGCAATGTGGAATATGTAAAACAGAGGAAGGCATCTCCTTGCAGAGAGAACACATTGTAAGAACAGTTTTCTTAGTTCGTTATTTGACTGATACATTTTAAAACAGTGTTGGTGTTTTGTCATCTCTTCCTTATGGATGTTCTCTTATACTTTTTTAGTGTTCAAATTTTGTACTTTGAAGCAAAATTTATTTTTTAATTTTTAAAAAAAATATATCTTTATTGATCTCAGGGGAAAGGAGAGGGAGAGAGAGAGAGAAACATCAATGATGAGAGAGTCATTGATCTGCTGCGGCCTGCAACCCGGGCATGTGTCCTGACTGGGAATCGAACCCCAATCGCCCAGATCCCAGGTCGACTCTCAACCGCTGAGCCACGCCCGGTCGGGCACAAAATTTATTCTTAATGAATAGGCACCTCTTGAATATCAAAAACCGACTTGTATCGCCTTAAATATGATAGTATCTTTGCTTATACTCTGCACCTTAGAGTTACATTTGTAACATAGTTAAGTTTAGTTTATTTGTAGAAATGGGTTTAAATTAGGAAGAAAGTTATAGGTGGCTTTTTACTTGAGTCCAGAATATTCTTTATAATTCATTCAAGGATCTTTAGTTGCAAGTTGCAGAAACTGACAGGGTAACTCAGATGGAAAAGGATTTTATTGGGGTGATGGCAGATAACTGATAAAAATTAGAAAAGTGTTATTTACTTATCTGTGTGTGGATCTCTCCTTACGGCTCATTTCCGAAAGCACATCCTTTTAACAAAATGACCAGTCTTAACTCTAAACAAATCACATTTATTCCGGCCTCCTTAAATCTTTACCATGTTTGCTTATTTAATCATCTACTTATTCAGCATATACACACTGGAGACCACAGTGTGTCAGACTTTGTGCTTAGTGTAGGGAATACAGTAACAGTGAATAGCTGTGATAACCACATTCAGCCCTAGGAAGAGCCAAACATTTTAATGAGTAAAATGATGTATTATGGGGCCCAGGAGAAGATACTTAACCCACACTTGGATTATTCTCTTCTCACACTATTGTGTTCTCTAAATTTCTATTGTAATGTAGCCTGTAACAGTAATCTAGGGTGGACAGAATTGTTATGGACTTGTTACTTTTTATATATGCAAGTATTATTTACACAGGAAGTCATTAACCTCTTTCAGGATACAAATTGTCTTATTCCTTTGTATCACAAGAACTGCTGGAGACACAATGAAGATTTTAATAATATTTGTTGAATTAACGAAGAGAAACTCCATAACAACCCTGGTGCTGCTTAAACTGTTTGGGCCCTTAGAACTACGAATATGGTAGTAACAGCACCTATGCAGAGGGGTGCTGTTGGCCTAATGTGACAGTTAAGACCTGGGAGAAGAGCTAGACAATGCATGTAATAGGTGCCCCTCATTCGTTACTTGAGTCTCTCAATCTTATGAGTAGGTATTATCTTCCTTTCTCAGATGAAGAAATTGAAGCTTTGAGAGACTTAAGAATCTTGCTCAAAGTTAAAAAGTGCTCTTTCTGTCAAGTTATGTTACATATGGATCCATATTTTTTTCAGGAAGATGGTTAAATATTTGTTTTGGTTATAGAACTCTCTGGAATAGAACAGTGTTTAACAGCCTAGGCACAGAGCTTCTCTTTGAAACTCACAGGCCAGGTGAGGGTCCAGTTTGTAATGCTGGCCTGGGTGGCCTGAACTAAGTGCACTGGCTTTATTTGTGAGCAACACAAATTACCTTTAAATCAGCCAGATTTTGCAAATTATTTCTCCAATTTTTAATGATATACTAAAGATTAAGGAATTTTAAGAGTTGGATATGTACATTTGATTTTATTAGTGGTTTCTAGTTTTCTTTTTTTTTATCCTCACCTGAGGATATTTTTTCCATTGCTTTAAGGGGAGGGAGGGGGAGGAGACATCGATGTGAGAGAGACACGTTGATTGGTTGCCTCAAGGCTGCAACTGAGGTACATACCCTTGACCAGAATTAAACCAGCAACATTTCAGTCTAGAGGCTGACACTCTAACCACTGAGCCAAACCTGCTAGGGCAGTGGTTCCTAGTTTTCTTTTGCATATGTTGATATATATGGAATAAGGCGTTAAAAAAGTAGTATAGGTGACTCAAAATATAGCCATCTGCATTTTGAAATTTGCGGTATGTGGTTCAGACCCAGAAGTTTGAGAACATGTTGCACTTAAATACATGCTTTTGTAGAACAGTATCTTAATTTTTGGCCCTTAGCATTTTGCTACTGAACACATGCTTGTGTTATATATTTCCAGCAACAGAAACAATGGCTATGGCAAATTAAGATGTGAATTTAGCTTTGGGACTTCGGCCTTTCTAACCATGGGCTTGGCTGTGATTCTGTTACTATCAAGTGTGTTTTCAGAGGTACCCTGCGGAGTGCCACAATTGTAGAAAGACATGTGTAGGTGGACATTGCATTCTTTGCTTCAAAAAGAGACCATTTTCCTTTTGTTTATGTTGGTTAGATCTATTGACATGCGTTTTTTACATAGGTTAGATCTGTTACCGTTTACTAAGTAAAAGTGAGCAATTGTCTGCTTGCGTCTTCCTTGTGTAGCTTACAGTTCATAGCGAGCATTGTTGTCATGCCTTGGTCAAATTGTCATACTTCTATTCAAGTTTGGATCCACTTCAACATTTTATCCATTGCATTCTATGTCATGAAATATATCCAAGAGTTTTTTAATATGACACAGTAAGTACTTACGAAATGGCAGCCAAGTAGACAGAGAGATAGATACTTTAAAAGACTGTGTCTAGGTTTATCATATATATTTATATATTGAGTGTCTGATCCAGGAAATTCAAACATGACTGTCGTCCTCTTACAAATGAGTAAGGCCTTAATAGAAAAATGAGAAAGGACTAGTTTTACAGTTTCAAAGAAAATGCTTAATGTCATTAGTAGTTCAATGAAAAATGTGAAAGAAGGCACTGAAGTGTGTGTGTGTACACACATATGTACATGCACACTTTGTAAACCATGCATTCATGTCCAGGATGCTGCGAGGGTGGCCATGTGTGGTTCTGCTGGCAGTGTACATGGGAACATGTCTTTGGAAAGCAATTGGTATTAGGTATCAAGACCGCTACATATCCTAAAATATTCTGTTATTTCAACAAAGATCTGTGTTGGTCAAAGCTAGAATGATTATGCAGGGTGCTCATATTGTTCTCTGTACAAGGTGCCACTTCTGTGGATAGGTCAGGCACAATGTGGACATGTCATTTCTGGGGTCACGGGTGGGTGTAGATCTCAGGGCTTTCTTGCCATGTCTTGGAGCAGCAGTTGCCTGATATATAAACCCACATCCACCTCACCTTTGGTGTGCCTGGACTCAGAAGAGCTCATAGGAGTGCCTCCCTGGCCTATTGGTGTGTGTGCGCAGCAGTGTCTGGTCCAGGCCCAGACAGAGTGTCAACACAGAGAAATATGAGAAAAGTAGTGACCATGTTCAGCAAACTGGCATTTCCATTAATCTTCACATAATCTTTGAGATTATTTTTATTTTACAAGTAAAGGAAACTGGTGCTTAGATAACTTAAAAAAGTGGAAATCTCCATTTTACAAATAACAAAACAGATACTCAAAGAATTTAGTAAGTGGAAATTCAACCCTGGTCTCTCTCATTCAAAATCAATGTAAACTTTTTTCATGTATATTTTCTGTTTTGCTTTCTCTTACAAATTGTAATGATAGTCTTTTCCTCTCATGATGTGATTTTATTTATTTTACATGAACTATTAAAACATTGTGGATTTTCTTTATTAAAAATTTTAATGATTGGCCCTGTCTTTCCATTTTAAATTTCATGTAGTACTTCAAATTATTCGTCTAAAGTAAGGTAGTGCGTTCTATATTTTTCCATTTAGTTTTGAGAAATTAAATTCTAACCCATCTAGTATGTATAGGCTGAGAAGGTTTCATCTCAGTTTTCCATGGGATTATTTCAGTACCATTTATTTACATTAAATAACATTCTCTTTCTTTACGGCCCTGTGATGTTTACTTTTTTCATTCCTCATGTGGAATATTCTCTTTGAGCCTCTTACCTCGATTTCCTGCTTTTCCAAATCCTGTTTATTTTTCAAAACCCACCTCAGCTGCTAGGGCTTCGTGAACTCTTCCTTAGTACCCGATTTCCACGCTCTACCCTAGCTGAAACCTCTTCTCTTAATTGCACAGCACTATAGGTAACTGTTTCTCATGATACTTTGTTTTTGCCTTGAACACTTTAATTGCGACCATAAGGCTAGATGCTTCGAGAGAGCACAATATTTTTCATCCTTGCATTTCCTGTTTTGGTATTATATACACCATAGACTTTCCAGTAAATATTTGGTGTTTTTTACATTTATATACAGTTGGACCTATTCTGATTTCTCTGTTCTCTTCCTCTGACTATATCACCAGTTCCACACAATTTTAATTATTAATGAGTAGGACTGATCCTTCTCATTTGTTGTTCTGTTTTTCAAAAAATTTTTATAGGCTTGAGTGTTTCTTTTTCTCAGATGGATATAGAGTAACCTTTATATGGTCTTAAAACTCATACTGTACTTTTTGGAATTACATAATGCACTTTTGTAACATTGATCTGGAAATGTGGTCAGTGGGCTCAAGTGCTTTTTTTTTGTTTCTAAGATGGCTTTTCAGATTGTTTTGTGTATATCAAGGAACTTGAATTAGATTTTATCATGTACGCGAATGAAGAAGGAGCGCAGTGGGTTGCTAAGCGGTAGGATCTGCGTGCCATCATTTGAAACCCTGCTGAGCTGTGCACATGGCGACAGGATCCTCTGAAGTCATAACTCTTTTTTTTTTAATATCCTTTTTTTTTTTTTTTTAAATATATCTTTATTGATTTCAGAGATAGGAAAGGAGAGGGATAGAGAGATAGAAACATCATTGATGAGAGAGTCATTGATCAGCTGCCTCCTGCACACCCGGGACTGGGGATCGAGCCCGCAACCCGGGCATGTGCCCTGACTGGGAATCGAAGCCCGATCGCCTGGATCCTAGGTCGACGCGCAACCGCTGAGCCACGCCCAGTCAGGCTGAAGTCATAACTCTTATGGTTTATGTTTTGCTGGAGACAAAGAAATTTTAACACTTATTTGAAGAACCTCTGGGCTTGTGGGGTTTAGATGCCTGGATTATCTAATTTATGTATTATCTAATAATCACTATTTATGACCTTACATTTGATTAAGAAGGGTGAAAACAGTGATAAATGTTTTATTATTTCTTGATTTATTAAGAATTAGGATAAACAGAATTTTTCCTCTCTGGTCTTATGCAGGCGGCACCGGTCTTTCCCCTGGTTTATGAAAGTATGAAGGTGGCCAGCCAAGCCACTTGTTTTGTTTATTTCTGGGTGGCTGCAGTCAGCCTTAGGGAAGGAAGTTTTTCTTTGGCAGAAAAAGCAAAAACTGTTTATTCATTCCATTTGTAGTAACATTGATCCAAGAGGAGCTTTTGAGGAAAACCAGAGTGGTTAGGTCTTGAACATAAATAGCTCCAATTCATCTCCTAACTGGTAGAGAAAAGTAAAAGATTCGGATGAATAATACATAAATTGTAGACAATACAAAGTTCTAGAGCAGACGTTGCAAACTGATGGTTCGTTTAGCAAGTACAGCCCTCTGGCGGTTTATTTTGTCTCTTGAGTGTTTATAAAACTTAATTAGTTAGTTGATAACATCTAAAAATTGTTTGACGTGTATACCCAGCAGCATGGCATGTTAGTAGCAGTGGCACCTTTAGATTAAGCATGCACGTTTGTTTGCCCTAGTTGGCACTTCTAACCTGATTTGTGCCAACTGCATATGCATTTAACTTTTTAAGCCATTCTAGAGGCTCTTGAATGGAGAAGTAATAGGTCTAGTACTGCTAATGCAGCTGACCTTCAACTTTGAGTTAATAGGAGTAGAATAGTAGGCATGAATATTTGAGGTACCAAGAATTTGAGTAGAATATGGGATGTGTGAGAAAAAGTAGTTGCAATAGAGGAATCCAGGGTTTTTACCTGAGCAACTAGAAGGATAGCAGCCCACCAGCTGAGATGGGAAGACTGCAGACAGATAAGGTTTGAGGGGGAAGATTAGAAATTCAGTTTTGAATATGTTAAATGTGAGGTTTCTATTAAACATCTTAGTGGAGGTATTGAGCACGTAGTGGTACAAGTGTGGTGTTGGAGAGAAGTGTCTAGATGGAATAAATACATTTGAGATATATAGATAGGTAAAGCCATGAGAGGAAATGAGGTCACAGAGTGGAGGACCCGGACTGACCCTGGGACACAGCGTTCGAGGGTTTGAGAGAAGAGTTCAGCAGAGATGTGGAAGGAGCACCCAGAGACAGGATGAGAAGAGAATGAGTGCCGTGTCCTAAACAAGTGTCTTGAGCTGATTTCACCCCAAACAGAGCCTGAGACAGGGACTTTTTAGGCAGTTAATTTATTTGGGGACCTGTTAATGGGAACAGAAGTTAGAGAACTGATGCAGGAAGAAAGGAAAGCCAGTCCAAGGGTGCATTATTGACTGACCCAGTCACTTCTGTGAGCTGGTGGGTATTGATCCTAAAGAAGCCCTAGGAGGACATAAAGAAATGCCTCTGGGTGAGAAGAGGGGCTGCTTACCTACTACATCCCATCCTCCACTGGCCCATTGGAGAGGGGTTACCACAGGGTGTTGGTGCTGACACCTTCACACTTCCAGGTTCATTTGTGTCTCACAGTGGCCAAGAGTTCCTGTGGGCATCTCTTACAGCAGAGCCTGTGAGCAGAAAGCAGCCCAGTAGTGCTGATAAGGGGAGGTGCCTCAGCTGGAGTGGAAATGGGCTTCATGGGAACCCCCTTGTCATTAGCCCTGTCTACTACCAAGCTTTTCAGGGTGGTGGCTGGCGACAGTCTACTGTGGTGGAATAAATTTTTTTGTTTCAGTCTTCTACCACTCATTCTAGATTTTCCTCACCTTCAGCCAGCACTTCAACAGCTTGAGGCATTTTCCTGGTAGAATGACCCAGACATCCGCCAAGGGATCAATCACGGCCTGTCCTTGTTTTATCCATGTTGGCCTGTAGTTGCTGCAGCTTCCCACTTAGTTACCACTGGGTGTGACAGCCCCAGTTGAACACCCTGGGTTCTTAACATACCCTCCTGTCACCATTGTTAGCATCAGCCATAAGTCCTCGCTGTTGTTAGGGTCAGTTAACAGCCCCCTCCTCCCTGCACCTACCTTATAGTAACCCCTTTCTTAGCATATGGGTCCAAAGTAAGGAGTCCAGAATGACCAGGTGATAGTTGCTTCAGAATTCTTTCTCTGTCTCCTGGCAAGAAGCCCTTCTCTCCTCCCCCAGAATCAGAATTTCTAATCCAGTGGAGCCCAAGGCTGCCAGTCTCACTTCCATCCAGTGGTTCCTGGAGCCATGTTGTGTTTGGTTCTTGTTTTTCAATCTGTCAGAGACACAGCTGCGCGTTCCAGTGTCAGATCACTGCCATCTTGGAAAAGCAGTGCCCATCCCCTCCAGATGTTACCAAGCACTTTTATACACAGAAATTGTATATGTATTAAATCCAGGACTCTAGGATTGTAGAATAAACAATTAGGGAAAGAAGTTTTCACAGAAGGGTGACTAGTTACATTGGTCAAATGTTTCTTCTCGCTCTCTGTGAACTTAAGCTGGTTTATTACAGTGACTATAGTTGCTCTGAGTTGCAAAATTAGAAAAAACTAATTCTGAAGATTTAATTTTACCTAAAATTGTTTTAGGCTTCGAAGTAGTAAAACCAGTCCTAGAGAGGACTGTGTGGTTCACTTGAGTTTTGACACATGCGCCTCTGGAAAATAATAGGTTATTGTCATGGAATATAAAGATCTTAGCACCTGTAATAAACCTGATATATATATATATAAATACACACATATATATAAATATGTAAATAGATAAAGATATTTTAACTGATTTTTAGAGAGAGAGGAAGGGAGAAGGAAAGGGAGAGAGAAATACCTATGTGAGAGAACATCAATCAGCTGCCTCCTGCATGCCCCCCTACTGGGATCCAGCCCAAAACCTGGGCATGCACCCTGACTGGAGTCAAACCAGCAACCTTTTGGTGCAGGGGATGACGTCCAACCAACTGAGCCACACCAGCCAGGACTAAACGTGGTTTTTTAATAGTGTATTGAAACTGAATGAATTTTAATGGTGATAGAATATAGAAATATGCCTCTCTTGATAATTTTAGGCCTCTGTTACAAGAATAAAAATTTAGAATTACTAATTTTCTCCCCTTGTTATCTTCTGATTCATAAGCTATAATGAGAACTGTGTACTTTTCTTAATACACTTATTATTAGTCTTTGAGTGTCTTGAGGGTGACAACCTGGGTGTTTTGTCGCCTGTTACTGTTTCCAGGATGTAACGTAATGCCTTACTCTTAGTAGGTCCTCTGAAATGGTTGCTGAGTTAATCCAAGGAGAGAGAGAGAGAGAGAGAGAGAGAGAGACACACACACACACACACACACACACACACGCAATATGTGATCGCATTTATGACCTTTATTGGTATGGTAGTTTTAATAAAATAAAGCTGTTTTAAAGTATAATAATGTTTAGACTTTCTTCCTTTCCTTTCTTTAAACAGGTAGAGGGGCGAGGACAGCATCACAGCACTGGCTGAAGGTAAATAGTCTTCGGGGGAATGATACTCAAATGCAGACGAATGTCATGATTTAAGTTAGAAGTGCATTGGCTAAACATAGTGTAAGGAAAGTGTTTGAGCTGCTAAAAACGTCTTTAGGAAATAACAACCTGTATTATTTAGTTTCTGGCTTAGACTAGGGAAATGTAAATTTAATTAGAACTTTTTTTACAGCTTTCTTTTAACAGTAGAGGTATGTGCTTTGTTTTGTAAATTCCCTTTTAAGTCATTTCAGCTATCACCGGTATAGTTAACCCAGAAAGGTCTAAGCCATAATTCTGATAGTTTAAAAATATTTATTTGTTTATTTGGAAGCTCGAAGGGGAGGACACTTTTGCATATTTTCTTAATAGGAATTCTACCAATTATTGTTTTGGTTCCTTTTTAAAAAGTTTAAGAAGTAAACAGCACAACAACAACAAAATAGTTACTGTTAATGGGTCCTGATTACTCAAACATTTATAGTCCTGTAATTGTTTTAATTATAACAAGTTAATGGGTATTTGAAAATGTAATTTTTCTACAGGCTCTTTGTGTTATTCAAGAGAAAATGATCCGCTTAGATCTCTTTTGGTGCTCTTCCTTAGTCATGGGTAGAGATATTTACCTTTCAGAACGCACCTGGCATTTTATTAGACCTAATATGACAGTCATCATGTCCTTTGGAACTGTAGCCACCTCGCCTGCTCTGTGTGCCACAGTGTGGGAGTTCTGAACCATTTTCGGTGCCATGACCTCTGTGGTCATCCAGTGAACCTTGTGAGTCCCTTCTCAGAATAATGATTTCAACAATTATTGTATGAAATAAAATATATAGGATTAAAAAGGGAACCAGATATATTGAAATAGTTAACAAATATTTTAAAAATACAAACTTTTGATAGATTAATATATATGCTTCTGACATTAGAGAATAAGCTTTGGTGACAATTTTGCAAAATATTTACTGTAATTTTAAATAGTGATAAGTTTACAGTAATTGTAATATAATTTGAAAATACCTCTGATTTCTATGGATGACAAGTTTGATAGGTATTTCTAATACCTCTGTGGTTTGTTGCCTATAATTTTGATTGACGGAATTGTTAAATTTCTTGTAGAGGTTAGTAAGAAGTTTCCCATCCAAATTCACTGGCACTGAATTCTCTCTGGACCCCAGATTAAGAACTGTTAGTGAAAATCAGCTAGACCTTTCTTTCTCTGTTGTATTTGACCAGTGCAGTATTTTATGTTCTGTATAACTAATCTTAAAGAAGTAGCACTACCCATCATCTATACCTTAAGAAATATCCTAATGGTGTAGGCTAGAAGTTCTTGAAATAGCTTTGAAGAAACTTCTGTTTGCTAGTTAATAATCACAGAAACAACATTCTGTTGAAAATGGTGTAGAAGATGTGTTAAGCCTTGGAGTTTGCCTGCCTCCGAAGAACTCTCATTCTAGTTTAAGGAACATGAACTACACATGTAAAAAATAAAATAGTTTTCAAGATGCCAACAGTTAACCAGAGAAATGTCGTCATTCTTTGCCATAGGAGGATGCAGATGGTAAGTGCTCCGATGCTTATGTTGTGGAAATGTTGGTGAGACTGGTACCAGAACGTTAGACCGTGGAGTCAGACTGGATCTTGGTTCAGCAACCTTGGTGCTTGAGTTATGCTCAAGAAAGAATTCAGAGCCAAGACTCAAACTATAAGAGAAGGTTTATTTAGAAATTCACAGAGGTAGAGGAAGTGAGCCGTAGAAGAAATGGACTCAGGAAACCAATAACAGAGGCCAAAGAAGGGCCGTTGGAGCTTAGGAGAGAAAAAGGTAAAGGTTATGCACCTAAAGGAAAAAGGAGAGAGGGAGGGGGAGGAAAAGAGGGAGAGCAGTTGGGTCCTCTGTCCTAAGGGCTTTTAAGGATAGAGATTCTAGGGGAGGTCCCTAGAATATTCACCAGCTTTCCTGGTGTGTTTTTGCAGGACCATGGCCTCCACTGATTGGCTGGTGCCATAGCACAGTGTCGCTAGTCAGTGCAGCTGGTCCTGATGTCAGCCATGGCTTCCAGTTTTCTGGTTTTACTGCTTTTCTAGGCCTGGAGCTGAAACACAACTGAGGCCTAGATGTATTTTATGTGGGTCAGGACCTCATTGTCCTGGGGGCTTAATACTTAAGGGCTATTCCCTGGCCCCCTTGTTCGTTCCCCTTGTAAGGGGCTCTAACCCAAATGACTAGCAACATTCCAGGGAGGAAAGGTCAGGGGAGGGGCCAGACCTCATGACCAACTATGATATGAAAGGTCAGGGGGTCTGAACCTCATGACCAGCCATATGCTAGGGGAGAAAGGTTACCCTGGGGGCAAGGTCCTTGTTTTCCCAGTTTTGCCTATTGCTAGGCAACTGGGGCTTTCCACTCTGATGACCTTCTGTACCTGGTCCATGGTTCTTGCTCTGCTCAGGTCTAACTGCCGACTACAGAAACACACAAGAAAGGTCAAGACTTGTAAAACACCATCAAGTGTTTTTCAGTTACTTCAGCATTATGAACTCTACAATGACCATGTGCCAGCCTAAGTTGGGAAGAGCCTAGAGTGGGGTCACTAAATTTGAATGTGTGTTCACCATCTTGTGGCTGACTACAAATAAAGGGAATGGCAGGTCTTTTGAAATTTGATTGATAGCAAAACAGCACTAATATTTGTTTTGAAGGGAACATGGTAGGTATATGACTTTTGGGGTTTTTGGTTCTATCAATGTGACCTGACCCTCATGCTATATATATATTTTTAAATTTATTTTTTATTGTTGACAGTATTACTGATGTCCTCTATTTCCCCCCAACTTCCCTCTACCCAGCTCCCTCCCCCCCCTTTACCACACTATTGTCTGTGTCCAGGGGACCCTGTTGCCATATTTTCAAGATGTTTTCAAAAGCTGCACTGCCAAGCTCATTACATTAAGCCCTACTTAAAAAAACAAACAAAACTAATTTGCTCCTTTTGCCCAAGTCACCAAGTTTCTCTAATCCTCAGTTCCTTTCTTTTATAATGTTAGAGAATTGAGCTACATGATTTCAAGTCATGTTATGACCTATATTCTGGGCTCAGATTTTTTTACCCTTTCTCATTCCCTTCACTTCCTCCTTCGAAACTTGAGACATATGGTAAAACTATTCATAGTAGTTAAGTGAATTGAACTTTGTTTTAAATAAATATTGGCCTTGTATATGCTACACAGAACTTTAAAAGCTAAAATTATTAGATAACGTACTTAGTTCAGAAAACTTTGTTATATATATGTTCTGTATTTTTCTTACTTTAATGGTTTGAAAAATCCATTTAAAATTATTAGGCTCTTTCAACAATAAAGGTAAATTAAAAAAAATAAATAGCCCTGGCCAATTTGGCCCGGTGGTTAGAGCATTGGCCTGCGGACTGAAGGGTCCTGGGTTTGATTCTGAACAAAGGCACGTACCTTGGTTGTAGGCGCAATCCCTGCCCCAGTCAGGGCATGTGCGGAAGGTAACCAATCGATGTGTCTCTCTCACACTATCCCCCCTCACTCTTTCTGAAAAGCAATGGAAAAAATATTCTCGGGAGAGGATTAAAAAATAATAATAATAATAATAAATAAATAAATAAATAAATAATAAATAAATAAATAAATAAAATTAATAGGCTCCACTATAAGAAAATCAATGGAATACCCTCTATTTTTTGTTAATCCGCTTTTTTTGGGGGAGGGGGTGGTAAGTCAGCTTTTCCAATACTACTTAGTGAAAGGTATCAGGCCTTGTCATTTGAAAACAGTCATGGAGTATGCTTCTTAAATTAACTCAGAGAATCTGTCTCTACTGTCCAACTGAAGTAAAATAGTGTTTTTAAAAATGATATAATGAAAATATCTTCCATTTTAATTACCACCTTTTTTGCAAGATCAAAATGTAATGGCCCAGCCAATGTGGCTCAGTGGTTGAGCATCGACCTGTGATCCAGGAGATTGTGGTTCGATTCTCGGAGGGGTACATGCCCGGGTTTTGGGCTCAATCCCCGGTAGGGGGCATGCAGGAGGCAGCCTATCAGTGACTCCCTCATCATTGATGCTTCGATTTCTCTCTCTCCCTCTCCCTTCCTCTCTCTGAAATCAGTAAAGATACATCTTTTAAAAATGTAGTGACCTCTGTTAGACTCTTTTTAGTAATATATGAGATACTGATTTATAAATGTAGAATTATTTAAGTACATAGCTTAAAATTTATGGTTACCAAGAAGAGTAAATTTATATTTTGCTTTTGTAATCTGTTAGAGTCTGATGATCCTGGAGGAGTTATATTTAAGAGAATGATTCTAACTCAACTTCAGGAGCAAGGGAAACATTTGGCAGTGACCTCCTGTAATTTCACTGTATAAATTCCTTTAGTGTGCCAGGCTCAAACAAGAAGACCTGACAAACGGTAGGGAAATCTTTAAGGACATTTCTTAGTGTACTACCTGTCATCTTTTCCTAGTCATCATATTTATTTTTCTTAATTTTTTCTCTTAGAATTTTATTAGTACTTTAGAAATTGAATTAATTTCTTTTAGGAACAATTGAAAAATTTTAAACTTTTTCGATGAATTTTGTGTACTTCCATTTATGACTAGGATGCGATATGGCAAAATGGTTAAGAGAACTGTTGGGACCCAGATTTGCCTGAGTGAATTCCAGCTTCACTGTCAAGCAGATTACTTAATCCTTCTGACCTTCAGGCTGCTCAGAAGTAAAATGATGATTGTAATGCTGACCAGCCTCATAAAGTGGTTGAGGATTTTACGAGGTAATAGTGTATATACACTACTTAGCATAGTGTGTGGCACACAGCAAGGTATCATTCATTGACTTTTATTTTCGTTTAGTGCTCACAGCATCCATGGCCCTCTGCCAGGTGCTTTGGATACAAAGGTGAAGTTATAGTCATACTCAAGGAAAGCTGGTTCTATTGCTCTTAGTTCCTTTATTCTCTGTTTAAGAAGGTCCTTATGGTGAGTATTTCCTAAATAACTCCTTCTAAACTTTATTCTCTTTCAGAAGCTAAATCCTCATAATTACTAGACAGGAGATATCTTGTTTGTAATTTTTTGCATATGTGAATATATGTATATAGTGTGATAGATAACTTTCTTTCGACCTCAGTTTAATATATAGTAAGGTATTTCAAATATTTAATGGGTTGGCAGGTGGCACAGGGATTGTTTTGTTTGGTTCCGGAGGCCAGTGAGAACTGGTACCAATGAGGAGAAACTAACAAGTGGGTGAATTTCAGCTTAATATAAACTTTGTGTAATTCTTGAGGGCAAGATTCATGTTGAATTAATTGTGCATCATTTGATCATTGGCTGAAGTTTCTAAAAACTGATGGAAGTCTAAAATTTAAGTCATTCGAAAATAGAGTGCTTGATGATTTTTTAAATCTAATGATCATTTTCAAGAGGAACCTTCATAATAAATTCTTGTGAAGTGGGTAATTTTGAGTTTTGCTGGCTTTTTCATATTCCATCTCATACCCCATGTCTTTGTCTGCTGGGAGACATAGCAGGAAGCATTTCTTTGCTTTCTTTTCTAAATTTGCAATTGAGACAGTGATCTGCATTGGTGGTTTTTGTTTTTTTAAAAAAAACACACATCTTTATTGATTTCAGAGAGAGGAAAGGAGGGGTAGAGAGAGAGATAGAAACATCAGTGATGAGAGACTCATTCATCGGCTGCCTAGCCCGCAACCCGGGCATGTGCCCTGACCGGGAATCGAACCCAGATCTCCTGGATCCTAGGTCAATGCTCAGCTGCTGAGCCACGCCCAGCCGGGCTGGCTTAATTTTTAATAGAGGCACGGAAGAGTACTCGTAGTAGTCTCTGAATCAAAGTCAGACATGTGACAATCTGATATAGTAGTATTTTATTATGGTTCACTTCCTTGTAAGTGGCAATATTGGCCTCCTAATTTATTATATTGCCAGGCAGTCTAGTAAGTCTTTTATTTAAAATAGCTTAAATAATACTTTTCATTTTAGAATACTGAATCTAAGTATATCCACTAGATGTCAGCATTAGGAAAGACGCGGCATAACGTGTAGAGTCACAGCCAGCAGCTGTGAGAGGCTCAGTCTAACAAGCAAACTGACTTGTGTAAAGTCACATATTTTGTGATAGAGTCAGGACTAGAAATCAAGTCTCCCAATTTCCATTCCATAGTTCATTTATGTCACATTTCTTTAAGGCAAATGACTTTACCCCATATAATTACTGGACTAATGTAATACGTTGATCTTGATATGTGCTCATGGGGAGGTTTAGTCCTGCTGTGATGGTATTGTAGCGGGGCATCCGTAGTACCCGATTCCTATTGCTCTTCCTATACATTTTGCCAAGGAAGGAGAATCACAGGGCCACTTTATTAATAGCTATACCAGTACCTGATGATGCTAGATTAGATAGTGTTGGTAAGGTTAAAGTTAAGAGATTCTCTAGAGCTTCCTCTGTATCAGTCAGATTTCAGCCAGGAAAGCAGAAACCTTGCTGGGTGTTTTAAAATGGGGGATTTAACATATAGAATGATTTACACAAGTGTTGGAAGCCCAAGCAGAAGGAGGATGCTGAGGTCTGAGCATGTGTGCTCACAACACTCTGACACCAGTTCTGAATTGTTCCAACACACTTCTGACACAAAATGCGTGGGATATCCACCCCCTCCCCCGCCAGTTCTCCAGCTCTCCAGACACCAGCGGACTGTCCTACAATTCACTTTGATTCTGACACTGACTTCCTGGAGTTAGTGCTGACCCCACAGGCTCAGGGCTCAGTCCTACAACACTGCCCTCCACTCCAGATGCCAATCGCAAGTTTCAGGCCTTCTGCGCTTAGATCAACCAGCTGTGAAGTGGGGGTTCCCGTTATACCTTCTTGGGTTCAGTAATCTGCTATAATGGCTCACAGAGCTCACTTCACTTCCTGGTAACAATTTATTTTAAGGGATTTTTATAAAGGATGCAGATGAACAGCCAGATGGAGACGTACATAGGATGCAGTGTAGTGGATTGATTAGAAGGACCTTTCTGGCATGTGCCTTATGATATTTCTGTAATTGCTCAATTTGGTGATTTCTTCAGCAGGTTCCAGCAGGTGAATTACATTCTCTGCGAGAACCATTGTTTATTAGTAATATTTTTTGTGTTGGCATAGTTATCTTCAGAGTAGAATATTAGTACTTTTTTATGTTAAAGCAGATTTTTAATGTGTAATAGCTGTTTGGTTGAGTATATGACAAAGCAGTTCCAGCATCTCTTGTATGTCTGGTAGTTTCTCTTTGGAAGGAGAATTATGGAAGTGATTCACTATATTTTTGCTCATGTAAAATATATTTTATTATATCACATATTATAGAATCTGAACATAGAACCGAAGGCCAGATTTCCCTAATATTTAACATTTTAATAAGTTTTAATAGTGATGCATAAAGTTTATGCCTTTTACTCAGAGAGGAGGGAGAGAGGGGGAGGGAGGGAGGGAGGGAGTAGGGCAGTCTTCATTGATTCAGTTGGGAAGACAATGAACTCTTTTCTAGATTCTAAGTCCTGTTTTTTTTGTGTGTTTTTTTTTAAACTCAATAGTTTTCACTTGTCAATATTTGGTTTTTCCTCTCCCCTACTCACGATATTCCTGTAACTTTATAAAGTTCTGTTTCTGTGTGTATTTTTAACATGCAGCCATTCAACGTTTGTGACTACCTGCAACATCCCAGGCATTGTTCTAGGACTTGGGATGAGTAGTATGCCAAACAAAGACCCCCCTGCCTTCTTATAGTTCCCTGAACAGTGGAAGACAGTCAAAGGAATGAATATGCATTAGATTGTGATAACCATCAGTTTGGGAAGGCCAAGGTGATGGAGAGGAGAGAGGGGAAGAGACAGATGGATTGGTCAGCAGTGAGCTGAATGAAGCTCAGAAGCTTGTCTTTTAATGGTTTGTGGACAGCGCATTCCAGGCCAGGAGTAGATGTTTCTTTTTCTTTTATTGTTAAAATATGTAGTGAAATCATTTTTTGCACATGAGGATAGAGGATAGATAGATTGAGGTTTGAGGAAATTAAAAAGCCTTGTGGAATGGTCACCTGGCAGAGTGGGTGAGGAGATTGACTGGAGAGATGGAGCAGGATTGCTCAGCAAAACAGGATGTACATTGAAAGTAGTGATTCTTAGGCGGGTGCAGTTTTGCCCCCTACAGGATATTTGGCAATATCTGGAAATGTTTTTGGTTGTCCTGCTGGTGCTGGGGTGATACCAGGTGTCTAGTGGGTAGAAGTCTGGGATGCTGCTAAACATCTTACAGTGCACAGGACAGGCCCCGCAAAAGAAGAGCTGTGTGGTTCAAATGTTAATAGTGCCAGGTTTAAGAAACCCCAATTTATAGCGAAGCTGGTCAGTGCGTCGATGAGTTTTTCTTCCTTCTCATCCCCCACTCGGAAATATTTATTAAGTTCATAAACTAGACTGAAGAAAGCTGACACCAGACAAATACAGTGATTCAGATTGTGTTAGGGATACTGAAGCAATAAGTTTGGGGATGTGGTAGAGGACGATGGAGCCAGGGTGCAACTGCCATGGATAAGGTTGGCAGAGAGAAGCCTCTCTGAAGAGGAGCATTTGAAATGAGGCCTGAAGGATGGAGAGAAGCCAGCCATGGGAATATCCTTGGGACTAGCATTCCAGGCAGAGGAGATAGCACTGTAAAGCCCTTGAGCTTAAAAGAGTAAATGGAGCCCTGGCCAGTTTGGCTCAGTGATTAGAGCATCAGTCTGAGGACTGAAGGGTCCTGGGTTTGATTCCAGCCAAGGGCACGTATCTCGGTTGTAGGCTCCATCCCAGGCCTAGGTTGGGGGCATGTGTGGGAGGCAGCCCCCACATGTGTCTCTCTCACATCGGTGTCTCTCTCTCTCCCTTCCACTCTCTGAAAAGCAACGGAAAAAATATTCTCAGGTGAGGATAAAAAAAGAAGTAAGTGAAGTGCCTTGGCCGGCTCAGTTGGTTGGAGCATCATCCCATACATACCTGGAGGCACCCAAACCATGTTTCTCTCTCGCATTGATGTTTCTCTTTCTCTCCTTTCCTCTCTCTAAAAAAAAAAAAAAAAATCAATAGAAATATATCCTCGGATGAAGATTAAAAAAAAAAAAGTGAAGTAACAGCATCTTGTAGGAATTTTCTAGAAAAAGAGAAGAAATAGAGAAATAGTATATCAACTGCAGTGTATAGATGTGTTTCTTTTGGCTTCTGTTTTAATTAAGGAAACTTCAAGTGTTTTGTGGGAAAATGGTTTAATGTAGTTATTAAGTGCCTTTTGTGAGCTCAGAAATACATTCCACAGACTACCGGCCAGGAAGAGCATGTTCCTTTCCAGATAAGTCGCCAACTTTGAAACAAACATGTAACACAGGAGCTCATTGCCACAAAGGTCCACCAGGAATATCACAAACACTTGAAGTAAACTATATTTGGTTTCTGTGTATTAAATTTCTTCTTAGCTTACTTAGTAAATATTTGTAATATTTTGTTTGAATCCTAGGATTACAATAAAAAGCAATCTGAAAGAAAATTCTTTAGCTTTTTCCTCCTAAATTCTGTTTGTAAGACTTACAGTTACTGTTCTATTATATTTGTCATTTACTTTGAAATAGTGCCTCTAGAATAAATCAGTAGTATCTTAGACCAAGTTGTATATAATCTGAAAGATCTTTTATATATTGTTATCCTTTGTATCAGATTTATTTATTCATCTGAAACTCAGAAGTCTTATTAGTCAGAACTCTCTTAGATGCAGATGACCAAAACCCAGCCCAGCTAAATAGGTAAAGGGGAAATTGGTTGAAAGAAACTAGGGTGCCTTAAAAACCAGACGAAAACGTAGCAGCTAAACTGAGAGAAATGGAAGCTGGAACTTGGGAACAAATGGAATAAGAAGCTAATGACTTTAAGACACTTTCTGTGACTCTCCGCTGAGAGTTGGAGTCCTTTTGTTACAGGCTGGCTTCTCTTTGGCAGGAAATAAGGCTGCCACGCCCTCTGGAGCCTCACATTCCGAAGGTTCTGCTACTGGGAACAGATCCTTTGGTCAGTCAGACTCTACAGCTGCCCTGCAATAGCAGCAAATAGGTCACCAGGCATGGGACTAAATGCTGTCCTCCATTAACCCATTTATGAGTTTATGAACCCTCTACAGTGGATGTGTATTATTATGTACATTTTATGGATGAGAAAACTGAGGCATGGAGAAGTCAGGGATCTTGACTAAAGTCACAGCTGGGAGGTGGCAGAGCTAGGGTTTGAACCCAGGCAATCTGGTACCTACCAGAACTGACAGTTATTAGCCACTATATTGTATTCATTGAAATCAGTCACACTGAGGGGACGGAAGGTTTTGTTTTGTTTTTGGCTGAAGAGTTAAACAATGCAAGACAGGGATATGGTTTTAATTTTTTTGTTCATCCTTATAAAAAAAGATAGGACAACTGATAACATAATGAACTTCTTTCAGGCTTTTGGAGGGTTCCATGAGCATTTGTTCAGAGACACGCACGATATGGGTTGCCTGCACAGCATCTTCCCTGTGTGCTGTGGGCAGAGGTACTTCTGCATGGGCCGCTGTTGTGCTTTATCAGTGGTTCCCAACCAGGGATGACTTTGCCCCTAGGGGGCATTTGGCAATATCTGGAGTCATTTTCAGTTGTCATAACCTGTGTGATGACTTACTACTGGCCTCTAGTGTCTGCAGGCCCAGGATGCTGCCACCAGCCCCACAGTGTGAGACGGGCTCCCCTTAACAAGACTTACACAGCCCCCAGTTTTAATAGTGCTAAGGTTGAGAAACTGTGCTAGATACACTGGGCCATTTCAAACGAAGAGTGTCTTTGGATTGAAAAGGTAAGAAATGCTAAATCTCTGAGTATTTGTGGAGAGTGAATAGGTCAGGACCAAGTATAAAGCCAGGTGAGGGTGTGGGGTCACCTTAGGCTAGGACACCTTGAAAGGACTAAATAGTGAAAGATGCTTGCAGAAGGGGAAGTAGGAAAGTAGAGCAGATGAACTTGGCTAGTTTCAGTATTTCCCTGATATCACCTGTGTGCTTACAAGTGAAAAGGTAAGGAAAGTAACCTCTCCCTTCTGCCTCCCTACTATACCTGTTGATGGTCTCACAGGACTAATTTTAGGACAGCATTTCAGCAATGCTCTTGACAAAAATGGGCTAAAAATGGACTCTGTGATTTACTCTGATTCATAACATTGAAGTTGATCAATAAACTGAAAATTGGTTTGTATTCAAAGAAATAGAGCCATTATTGTTTCTTAAAAGTTATTTTGTGACTTTTGGCTTATAATGATGGTGACAGCCGACATTTATTAAATGCTTTCTGTGTGCCACATACTGTGCTAAATCAGTGCTCAATCCCATTGGACTCTCATTAACCCTTTAAGATAGTGACTATGATGATTTTATTGGTATATTTTATTGATGAAGAAGATGAGTCCCAGAGAGATTAACTAGCCTTCACAAGGTCAAGCACCTAGTAAGCTAAGTTGAAATTCTGGTTTGATTCCATAGACTGAACTGACACCGAATGGTATGCTGCCTCTTTCCCTTGGAGACCGGCACAGGCCTTTCTCCTGTTCTCTTTTCATTTATAGCGGACACTTTGATACACAAGGGTAACCCTTTGTATAGTTGGTCTCAGTTCTTGCTAGTGAGAGAATTTATGTGTTTGGAAGCAGATATTCTGTACATATTTGAAAACTTTAAAAAATTAAAGCTGTGAAATAGTCTTATTTCTAAATGGTTCTTAAAATTTATTGAATAAGTTTAGTAACTAGTTTGAGTAATTGTTTCGATGTGATTATTTTGGAACAATGTTTATATTTTTCTTACTATAAAAGGTTGATATTATTAAACTTTTTATAGTGTATAAGAGAATTAAGATGAAATAGTTCCCTCTTAGGTCCCAGCTCAGCTAATTCCATTTGTATAAAACATTGTACAAAATCTTTACAGTGAACTTCTGTGTAATAGGGATTTTGATATAAAAATCCTACCTCTCCCACTGGGAGAATATTGTTTCGAAAGAGAGGGGACCCTTCATTATTTACCATATTTGTGAGTAAATCGGACTGCTTTTAACATTACTAAGAAATGTGTGTGTTAGTCCAGCCAATAACTCATACATGTACTTTTATTTCCTCTTTGTGGAGTTTCAAGTTAGAGAGACAGGCCATTGTCCAGGGAGAAGGTAGAGGGAGGGGGGACCAGCGCAGGTGCCTAGAAGTGCTAACTCTTTTCAAACTTCTTGTGGGGATGAGTAATAAGATGTATCCTTTCATTGATAATAAATAATGTTACTTTTATGTTTCATTTGTATTTGCCAGCAACTCCATATTTGGAGAAAAAGTATTGAGAATGGGGGAGGGGAGGGTGTCTGTGACACCATAGTCTGACTTCCCTGTAGTTACTGCAACTTCCAGGTTTAAACCTGGCTTCCTGATGTTGTTGACACTTGCCCTCCATGTCCATCTTCACAGAGTCATGGCAAATTCATGGGCAAGATTTATACCATACCTTATTTTTACTGTTTTTCCTCTGTGAACGTACAAAGTTATAATTGCTGGCTCCCTTCCTGTTGGTTTGCTGTGTTAAAGTTTAAGTTACATACTTTGTATGATTGTATATAGTTAATACTGTTGAATAATCAGTCTGAGTTAAATAATAAAATGCTTGACTAATCTTTGGAGTATAGAAGATGTAAGAAATATTGGTTTATGTGTGGTAAAAATTGTAAATGGGTCATTAATTGATAACTCCCTTCAGTCTTTAATGGTTAAATGTGGTTTGAATACTGTCTTCCTTGTATTCCCAATAGGTTTTGATCTACAGAAGAAAAATATCCCTGTTGTTTAAAAATGTGGCCTCAGTTTTACTTACTTGAGAAATCTATTTTGACGTTAATTTAAACCGCGAATATATGCCTCAAATGTTTTAAAGGAGTAACACTAGCATAGACTAATCAAATGTAAATATTGCAAGTTATATGTAACAATCTAATCTTTTTCCATTCTTGTTTTATGTAACTTTTTTGATATGTGGAAAAGAGGGTCAAGAGCTATAAACTCAGAGCCAACTGTGCTTTTGTTCCACATTTTCAATGCCCAGGAGCACATAGACCTGCACCTGTTGGTAATTACGAGCAAGCCAGCCTTTGCCGAGTCCCAGGCCTCTGCTTAAACTTTTTTACTGGAACTAAATGATGTTGCCATTTTTATTTTTAGGTTTGCTGGCATGGGTAATCTCATTAAGGTGCTAACCAGGGACATAGACCACAATGCAGCACATTTTTTCTTGGACTTTGAAAGTAAGTCTCCTTAGCCCTTCACAGCTGGTGCATAATGGTAAAGATGAAAGATTAATTATACTCACACCGCAGTGAAGGCCAGCCAGAATATCTGTTAATAAAATATGGGGAATCAGAGCTTGCATGATTTTTTTCTTAATTCGTAGGCAAACATCACCATCATATGTATAATTCTTTAGTTTTTCATTTGCTAAAATCATGTTGAGTCTGTAGCCAGTGCTGTCTTTTCATTAGTCCATGAAGCAAGTAGCCTTATGATGAACATTCTAATAGTATGCCGTGGTGACTGCGCTTACAATCCTGCAATGGCTTTATGAAAAATCAGGAGTGTGCTGCATGTCCAGAATCAGTACTTAAATAACCTCCACAAATTACTAATCCAAATTGGGTTAGAAATATCCACTTTATTTCATGGCATACAGGAAGTAAGTTTACTATTCTATTATTTTAAGATGAAATGCAAAGGTGAGCCAAAACTCTGATATTTGGCTTTGAAATTGTTGTTCAAGTGCAATTTTTAAACAAGATTACATGTGAATAATTCTTGATCAGAAATTTCTTTTTCAGAATACTAGCACTATTGGAATACTTAAAGAATTTTTCATTATAAGGCCATTAATGAAACTTGTCTTGGGAGAATTTTGAGAATTAGAGCAACAGTTGTGCCATTGTGTACAGGAAAACCCCATTTCACCTCTAGGTCCTACACATCAACACGTTGAGAACCTGGTTTGCTGTCTGCCAGAGCACAGTCTGGGTAACCTGAAGGATGAATTCATGGCCTAATGAACATTTTCCCTGTTGCTTTTAAACAAAAAAATCCATTTCAGATGTTCTTTTATAAAGGGATATTCTCTCTTTTCTCATTCTTGTCTTGACAGGTACCTTAACATGGGGAATCTTCTTAAAGTTTTGACATGCACAGACCTTGAGCAGGGGCCAAATTTTTTCCTTGATTTTGAAAGTGAGAAGATGATTTTATATCTATTTCTCTTTGCCTGCAGTAGACTGCGTTTGTCTTGCACTAAATGAATGTTTCCACTTTGCCATCTTTTTAACTGCTTTGCATGACTGAGCTATGAATTGTTTGAGTAAAATTTCTGGTGCCTTCTAGAACTGGAAATCATATTTTATAGAAAAATTGTGGTAAAATGCTTGTATTTGAATTTTTATAAGATTCATATCTTTTAGTTGGATATTATTTTACAATTTGAGATCTCTAATGAAAACATGAGATTCTCTAATGAAAACATTTCTATGAAAAAATTTTGGTGAAAAGGAAAAATGCTAGTTCAAGATTTCTTAATAGAAGCAATATTTAGGGGAAATTACTGCATTTGAGAAAAATTAAATATTAACTCTATGTACCTATTGAAGTATTTTAAAACAAATCTGTTCTCGAAGGCCGTTCAAAGCTCAGTAATTTGGGCATAATATTAAAAGGTAAGTGTGAACCTTATTTAATCTTTGCACATAATTAATTTGAAAAGTTAAGAAACTCATTAAATGTATTTACTTCAGGAGTTAATTTTTTTCTAACTCTAAATGAAAAGAAAATAATGGGTTCACAGACCTTTGAGTGATCTGCCCTCTGCTTGTTTTATGTTGCATGACCTGTTGTAATATGGTCTAAGGGTGGCAGGTAAGTGTCCTTGACCCCATGCATGTGGAAAGCTTTTGCTTTTTTGGCTGTCTGTCTGTATAGGTTTAGCTTGTCTGGTTGTCAAATCGAGAACAATGATATTAAGTTGGTATTTTAATTTTAACTGATCGTTAGGAAATTGTTAGGAAAGGGTGAAGAGAGCACCTTTAGATTGTAAATCATGTGATCTCTTACATTATCCCCTAAGGTTAAAACATTTGAACAGATTTTTAAATACATAAAATTTAAGACCTTTTCTGGTTTTAAAAACAAAATAAACAAATCCCTTAAAATAAATACCCAGAGTCATTGCATTTTTTATCTACTTCAGTTTAGTTTATGTGATATTATGCAACTCATTCTACTTTATGAATAATTTTTATATTTTTTTTCTTTAAACCAGGACAGTTCCTATGAACACAATTTATGGCTTGTCTCCATTTTATGGAATAATTTGTGGTCTCTGATATTTTTTCTACTTTTATTATATTCCTGTCAGTGTTCTGTTAATAGTTTGGGTAGTGTATGCAGGCTAGCAAAGAGTAGTAATGTCAATATCAGGACCATACAAATGTTGGGTTTTTAGGGGAACATGTAGTTAAGGAAATATTGGTTTTCTTGACCCTTCTCAACAATTTAACAAGACTGTTTTAAGTGCATGTTTAGCATGAATTTTAATCAGCTTGGGGATGTTGAGCAGATTGCTGACTTGAAGATTATTCTTTCAGATGAGGCAACTTACATTAAAGCTGTATTTTAGTTTATTTGCATCTGTTTCAGACTTGGTCTTGTATTTTCCTGCTATTCTGTCTCTTTTTTACTCTGTCTCAAATTCCTTACATTTGCAGAATCTTGGCTCTGATACAGTCAAGATCTTGTTCAAGACTTGGCACTTGATCTTTTTATAAATCCAGCTTTATGTTGTGGTCCAGTGAGGAGCATGAGTTTACTGCAGTGTTTAAAATATTATTTGGTCTTGGTTTTCTCATCTGGGATAGGTTTGGGTGATTATCCTTAAAATTTAAATCGCTAATGTAGTGACAGGAAAAGGTCAGAATTGCTAACAAAAACAATTCCCAGGAATGAAGAACTACATATAAAGTGTTAACTTCTTAAAGGCAGCTATAAATTAAAGAATATTTGTTGCCTATATCAGTCAATGTAGAATTTTTGGCTTGACACTTACTGGCATACAATAAATGAAATTTAGTGAAACATTCTGTATACTAGGCCAGAGTTTGCCTGTTATTTCTTATTTAGATTTTTAAATATATTTTCTTTTGATTCTAACTTAATCAGTTTTATCTCTCATTCATTTGTGTTTGTTTTTGTTTGTTAAAAACATTTTTGGTAAAAACAAAACTTTTTTATGTAAAAGTTTACCTTATGATTTGGCCATTAGAGTGATCTTAGCCCATCAGGTGGGTCTTCTTTTAAACTGTTTATACCAGACTCAAAGTCGTCAACATATTTGATGTGCCAGCTCCTTACGATTACAGAGAATAAAGCCACTTCTTTTATTAAATAAAATATTTAGTTCTAGTACATTTGAGACAGGATTTAGTGGAGTCCTGTAGTTTACAAAATAGAGGCTCTGTCTTTATGGTAAGTTATTCCTCCCTTCACTTCACCTCATGCCCCCACGTGCTGGTTTCCACTTCAGCTGGATATATGTCAGGGCCTGCCTCCTGCGTGCCCACGGCAGGCACTGGGGGTGCAGAGGTGACTGAGATACCACTCCCCCTTTGGGGAGGTCTCAGTTTAGTGGGGTCGTTAAAAAGACAAGTTAATAATATTTTTTACGTAATTTACATTCCAGCTGCAGATCAGGAAGGGATTAACTTTACCTGGCAGGGCGCAGATTGGGCGTCATGGTAGACCTTCTGATGGTCACATTTGAGTTGGGTTGTGGAGGGTGTATTAGAATGTTTCAGACAAATTTAGTGAAGGACATTGTGGAAGGAATATGTGCAAAGGCCTTAAGGCATGAGGTGACAATCTGTTCATTGAAACATACTGCTATCTGTTGAGGTGCTAGAAAGAGGGTCTCTTTCTTAAAACAAGTTACACCTATATGATAAGGTTTTATTTTTAAAGTAATGGTTCAATTAGCATATAAACTCAGATTAGCCTCATAAAATTTGGCAGCACTTAAGCTAATGATAACATATATTAAAAACACTGAATTGGGGCCTGTATACCCTCTTCTAGTTCTTGGAATTTATTTTATAATGACACTGTTAAGTTATTGCTCATTCAAATGACAAATCATTCGCCTGAATAACTAGTATACAGAGTGGGCAAGCGTAGGTTTACAGTTGTGAGTGCACAGAACAGTTTATTCTTGTACTCTTACTAATTATTGTACTTTATTTGTATTACAACTGTAAATCTACTTTCGCCCATTTCTGTGTATATTCACTAAATTGTGGTTCTTAGAAGAGGGACTTTTATTTATTTTTATGTCCCTTCCCAACCTTAGCATAGTGCTTTGTAAATGATAGAAGTTTCATGTTTGTTAAGCTTGATTTACTTATTTTCAGTTAGACCAAAGTAGGAGAGTAAATATAGGTGGATATTTGTAAATGAGAAATACAATCTTACTTTCTCTGATTCTTTGTTTTAGTGTCCTTCCATTTAGTCATACATTTCCTCTAATTCTTGTGTATGTTGTGTTATCTGTCTCCCCCATCTTTTAAAAATACTGATACCTACTTTTTTAGTCTAACTTTATTTTCCATTTTGCCTCTTGTATATTTTCTATTGCTTTTGCCCTGTACGTTGAAATATTTTTATTCTGGTGGTATTTTCCTGTGTATTTTTTCTAAAATGACGTAGGATTTTATTTGTTCAAAGTTGAAAATGCAGAATGGTGTCCTTTAACTCGTGCTGGAGGCCTGTTTATATCTACCGTCTCTACACCTTCTCATTCACACAGCAGACATTTATCATAGAAAATCTGCTAGGTACTGAGTTTGCACACCATTCAGTGGTTTTCCTGAACACTGAGGCCCCTGCCTTGATGAAAGTTATGGAGATAGAGTATAAATATTTATTGAGTGAATGAGTGAATGAATAAGATTAAAGCAGATAGACCCCTTATCACAATTATGATTTTTATGTGATTTTCTTTTTCTTTTTTTCTTTTGTAGCTGATCTTTGCCTCCTTTTGTACCATAACAACTTCAATTTTAACAATTATTTTCAGTGACTCTTTTATAGGAAAGTGGTGTGAAATTATTAAAATACTTCATTTCACCTTCAAACAATAGGAGCAACTGAAACATGCTGTAGTAATTTCCCTGGAATGGCTTTTAAATAAGCTTGATGAGTTAGCGCTGTGCCTCCTCTCAGTAACATACATTCTTTTGCAATCAAATGAATATCCTTTTGTTAGATGGCTAAGCAGCAGGTTTTTTCTTCAACTAATACAATTTTTTATCCTTTGCTTGGAAAAATCAAAGTGACAAGTCTTGGGTGCATTATATGATACCATTTTTGAAAAAAAAACTTTCTTTTATGTAGTCTCTTCTTCTCCCTAGTATCTCACCCTTTTGCATGACTTGCTCTCAGTAAAGTAGTGCTTACCTGTCTGCTCTTTTCTGTTTGTCTTCATTTCCACAGCAGTCTTCAGCAGCTTTCAAAATTATCAATGTAACTCTCCTGTGACAGTCTAACAATGTTCAGTTAGTGTGGTGCTGGGTGCTTTCCCACCCTTGGGCGGGGGGGCGACACAAAGCTTCTCCTTTGTTTTTAAGCTTCTTGGTATTTACTAAATCTTTATAATTATTAAACACTCCCAAGGTCTATTTAAATCTACTTGATAATGTTTCTTTGTCTGTAAGTCTCAGTGTCACATTTTTCTTTTAACAACTAGTCACCACACCAAAAATACATAGTTAGTATTTGCAAACTTTATGAATACCTTTTGATCTATATTGTCCTTTGTCATGAATTCTCTCTTCATGAACTTAAACTATGTGTCTACTATTGATGTTTATGTCTATAGTTTCATAATCCACATGAACAAGTATAAAACTGCTGTTTTTGCATGTAAAGAGTATTTTCTCTACTGCACCTGGTGTAAGTATAAAAATTATGAGGTGTCCTTTTTAAAAGTGTGTGTCTAACTATTTTTGGAGAATGTGGTCTGACTAAATGTGAAAGGATATTACTGCTAAATGACGAACTCTGACTTTTAAAATGTCATTTAGCTACAATATCAGTATTTGCTCTTAGTAATTCATACTTGTATAACTTGGGACACAGCCGTTTTAATTGGCTTCTCTTCTGTAATTATTTTGTCATACTATTTTCATTCCAAAAAAATGCATGATTTATGAAAAGAAATTTGAAAAATAAGGGAACAGATATGATAACGCAGATTCTTAAGTTGGCTTTGCATGTAAATGTTACTTTGTTACTGTTTCTGTAGTGCTGTCTTAAGTATGTTGAAATTAAAATTTGGTACTGTAATTGTTGATTTAAAAAAATATGTGGTAAGTTTTTGACCAGTTGGCAGGTTTAATAGATGGAACTGAATTATGACTTGCTCCAAGTGCAAAATAAAGTTAGAATATTTAGGCACCCGGAGTCCTAGGTTCATCTGTGAACTAAGTTTCCTTAAATTTTCTAAGGAAAGGAATAAATAGATTATTGTTTATTTGTGGAAGGTGGGGTGTCTACAGAAAACTCTTAAGCACTAGTTTTATGTGATTGGTAAACAAAGAGATCAGAAATGTTCTTAACTCCTATTACAAATTTGGTCCACTCCCCTACCCTCATTAGGGAAAACATTAGTTAGCAGGGAGAAACTCTGCCAACACAGTTCCTCTCTAAAACATCATGGTAATTAGAGTGCTTATCATTTTAAGTGCTTTATGCCTTATGTGTAGTCCCGTGGCCTAGTTGGAAAGATTCAAGAAAAACTGTTTCTTCAGAGTGCCCTCCCCCCCCCCCAAGAAATGTATTAAATAAAAAAGCTTTATCCTTAGAAAAACAGATGACCATGATATTAAAAACAGAATTTCTGTTACCTGGAGTCTAGCAGAGAGAAGTCTAGATTTAGTCACATTCACATGTGTTCTGTGGCTAATACTGCAGGTGGTGGGAATACCCATATGTTTGTGTCCCTCAGCATGCTTTCTGTAACTATACTTTTTCCTCGTTTCTTTCTCACTTAACCTCAAGGATGTTTGAATGCAGTTCTTGCTTTGGCATTTAAAAATGTTAGGGATAATATTGTAGCTAAAGTGTCTAGTTTTCAGTGGCCCAGTAGTTCTGGAGCAGTTTCATAATTTGAGCTCCTCTGTGCAGGAATCCTGACTGGCGGTGTGTTCATCAGCAGAGAAGAACATTGGTGCAGAATTCAAAGTGGTCCCTAGAAAAGGGCAGCATCTAAAAAGTATTCTTTTAAAACAGCTTCTTACCACAATTCAGTCAATAAAATGAACTTTACAGGAGAGTAAAGTCGTTTCAGTCTTAAACATAGATTAGCAGGGCACTTCAGGCATTTCACCCCTGTTGCATAAAGCAGATCGGTACTCGTGAACTTACAGTCATTACTGATAGTGATGAACAGAATGAGAAATGCGTTCTTCATGCTACCACAATTTAAATTTTGAATTATAATTCTCAAGTTCACTCAGTATACCAAGTCATGATTTGTAACTAAACTAAATAGTAATGTTTGGTGTTCCCTTGCTTCTTTGTGATATTTATAAACTTGAGGCTAGTTAGTCAAGTGTAGAACTGTGGAAAAATTATCAATCTTTTTCAAGAAGTGCAAAGTTAACACTAATGAAGTGTCAGTCATCTTTAGACATTTGGATTGCTTAGAGTTACATGTGTACTAAAAATTCATGTGACTGTGACTTTTCTTGTGCTTCCCTGCCATTTAGATGCCCAGCCCACGGAGTCTGAGAAGGAGATTTATAATCAGGTGAATGTAGTACTGAAGGATGCAGAAGGCATCTTGGAGGACTTGCAGTCATATAGAGGAGCCGGCCATGAAATCCGAGAGGTAAAGCAACTGGGAGCTCCTGTGTCCCTCTTTTAACCTCTGCTGTTTTCCATACTCTAGAATTCTTTGTTGCATATTAAGTAGTATATTTAAAGGAAGATCATGTGTATTATTTCAAAGGTAGCTGCAAAATAGAAGGAAAACAGTGCTCTGCAAAACGTAATTTATGTATATTAAAGACAATTTTATTTCATTGGTTGCTCTCACACCTGAAATTTACTATATCCATGGGGACTATTGGTACTTCTGTGGAGGGGAGGAGAGAACGTGACTTTCTTTGGCTTTTTGTTCTGTCAGTCTATTTTTCCTGCTCCTCTTGAGTTTCTCAGGGAAATGCCGAAACATCCTTGTGGTCTGGACTTCCCAGCTCTGTCTGATGACTTTACCCCACAGAGCTAATGTTCAGAGTGGTCTCCCTCAACTTTTTTCTCCAAACCCCTGACCTTATCCAGGTTTCTTTCCATTCATCTCTTTTTCCACTTCTTCTGTTTTTCCAAAGAAGCTTAGTCTCTCTACTTCTTACCAGGACTGTGTTCTCTACCATTTCTCTCCATGCTCCTCTGGGACTTTAGTTCTTTCTTCTCTTTATTATATCTGTCTTTTCTCTTTTGCCGACTTTCTCCTCAGCATAAACACATACCCGGCTCTCCTGTACTACCCAAAGAAATCTCTTAGCCTCTTTTTCTCATTGCCACGTTTCTTGAAGGCATGGCCTGCATTTTGTTTCTTCATTTCCCCCCAACCCTTTGTAGCTAATAGTGCACAGGCTATCAGGGATCAGTCTGTTGGGTTTACACTTCACATCCAGCGGGCTTCCTCCAGTGGCGTTTGGAGTACCAGTGAAGGCAGAATTAAGTGCAGGCACCAGAAGGTGACATTGCGAGAAATGTTTTGGGCTCAGGGGCCACAGGTGTTGGTGACTGGCTGGGTGTTTAATATAAAGTAGGGGAGAGAGTTAAAGGATTGCATGGTTTCTAATTTAGATTAGCAGCTGGTGACATCATTGACTGAGGGAAATCATAGATAGTGCAAACTCCACTCTTTACCTCGTGCCCTCACGGCTTGTTCCTGGATGTCTCACACACATGCACCCCCTTGCCTTTGCTTTGTCTGGAGCACGCGCCTTTCCTTCTCCTGTCCAGTTCCTGTCCTTCCTTCAGACCCGGTGGCCTCTGCCTCCTCTTCCTTCTTTGCCCTAGCACTTTGCACATGTTCCTTTTATGGTAACCATCACTTTTTTAAAAAAACATTGATTTTTTTTAATGTTTTTCTGTCCATCACTGTACCTCCAGCTTGAGGAGGGTAAACCTGGTTTCTTATTCTTGGGTTGTCAGTGCCCAGCACAGTGCTTCGTAAGCAATTAGTAGCTGTTGAAGAAATAAATACAAGAGTTTAGACTAATCTCTCCACTATCATTAGCTTCAATAAAACCTTAAGATTTCAGTCAATGAAGGAATGTAACCATTTCTGTGAAATTCAAGGTCTCTAGATTGAAATGGTTAAGCAGGAAGCTAATTTACTAATTGATAAGTTACTCTTTCCCTGCAGGTCACACCAATTCACAAATAGTTCTAAAACTGTTTAATGGTCTCTCCCTGTTGATTATTAGTGCTGTAATGTATTTTAAATGGTTCATCAGTGTTATATTATTAGACTTCTTTAAAGTTTGTTTTATAATTGACTTCTTATCAACTAGTTACAGTTGTCTTCATAAACAATAAAGAAAAAATGCCATTATCTTTGTGATTTTTTTTTTTTTTTAAGGGAGAATTCTTAGGATTTTTAAAAAACTTCCCCAGTAGAAGGGTTTCTCTGCTTCTGTGCTTTCCCCAAAGTCTTTATGTTGACATAATTGAATGCACATTAAGATTCAGTTGTAGCCTTCTAGAAGAGAGTAAAATAATAGAAAAGTTTATATGTAGGTCATTTCAGAGAGGGCTTGTGGGGCTGTTAAGCCGAGAGCTCTCTGTGCTATGACCCAGGATTGAAGTTCCCGTAGGATACCCTAGTCACTCAATAGTGCTGTGCTTTCCTGAGGCGTTCACTCTCAGTGTTCCATGGTTGGGCATGAGGGAAAGTAAATAAATGTTCAGTTTTAAAAAAGAGTTTATATTGAAGAATAATACTGAAGGACACTAAAATATCAGGGGGGATAAAAATCAATGATAAGAGATTCACCTGTTCAGGCTTTGAGACTTATAAGGGCACCATGATTAAACTGTTGGATAAAGGAATTAAGGGCAGAGAAATAAGTAGATAAAATACATATAAAATATGTAAGCTAGAAAACTCTTTAAAAAATGCATTCAGGTGGCCTGTAGATGGGGGATAAATGTGTAACTGTTTAAGTAGTTGAAGAAATTTTCACTGAGAAATATACGTTGATGTTTGGGTTTAACTATATAAGCAGAAAAGATTTCTAAATAGTAAGAAAGCAATTTAAACTAACAAAGGGAGGTACAAATAAAAGCTGACTGTATACCAAATATACAAGGAACAGATACAGCCACCATAACTGTCACAGATCAGTAGGAAGTCTTCATAGATGTAGCAGCTTTCACCTGGAAAGAAGCACGGACACTAGAGAAAATGTTCAGCGTCACTAATAAGTGCACATCACTCAAGTTTTATTAAATATAATGAATTGATAAAAGCTCAGTATTGGTTAGTTTATGAAAACAACAGGTAGTCTTAATGCAAGTGGTACTGTAAAATGGTTGTCTTTTTGGAGGTCATTTGGCAGTGTGTAAAATAGATCTATAAAATTATTTGTACTCTTGCACCAGAATCTTACACTTTAGAAAATATGATCCAAAAGATTAATTCAGGAGGAAGATAAATGTGACAACTTTTATGGCCACTGTGTTCATGGTAACAAAGCTGTGGGATCAGTTCATGGAGTTGTTTTGAGGATAAAATTAGATAATTCATGGAAACAGCACAGCCTAGTATCCGACAAACAGAACACACTAAGAGTTTATATGGAATTACATATGTTTTTGTATAAATAGCATTTTATTAGAACTCCAAATAGAGTAAAATTTGATTTTAGATAGAATCTATTAAATAAACAAAGCGTATTCTCTAGGATAAACCACTAGAGATGGAAATAAGAACTTTCCACTAATGTATTGATGTATCTGTTAACAGTTTCAATATTTTTGAAAATGAGAGTTGAGATACCTGCTCCTTGATGCCCTCACATTGACATTGACTAAGCACCCTTTTGCATGTTGGGCTATAATTGGTACAGTACCAAAAATACTATGTGACAGCAATAAAACTGATGTGAGAGGAGAAGGAATCAGAATTATAAGGAGAACCATGAAATGCCATAAAAGAGCATGTCTTCGGTTCTAAATCCAGGCAAGGGAAGAAAACAGTTAACTGTACTCAGTTATGACAATGGGTGACATTTGCTGGAGCATTTGAGATCCTTGCAAGAAAAGTTGGATAGGCTTCTCAACAGAAGATAACAAATTTACAATTTTTATCTGCTCATTTCCTGAATAATAAATAAAGTAAATTTTTACTACTTGCTATGAAACATTGCTGAACTGGGCTGGAGGCTAAGAGGACTTTCATATACAGCAGGATAATGTCACAGTTCCCTTAAAATATTCATATTACTATGATGTGAAATAAAGATTGTTACCTGTTGTAATGTCAGATTTTTTTAACATTAAAGTGTTTTTAAAATGTTTTTAAGATTTATGTGAAATCCCATTCACATAAATGGGATTTACTTCAGCCTCCTATTGTGTTTATGCATCATTTAAAAATTTTATATAAAAATCAAGAAAATTTGAATATAGTAGGCAAACTTATAAAGCAAATTCCTTAAACAATATATAGCCCATTTATTTAGTTTGTAGCTAATTTATTCAGAGGACCTTCTAAATTTATCTGGTTTCATTTTTCGTTTGCATTCTTAATTTTTGGTTTTGTGTAGATGGAGGTAGAGTGCTAGCGCCTTGGGAAAATATAACATGTCAGTATCTCCTGATAATGTTTATGAGCAGCCCCCGCAGCCAGCCTTTGTTATAAGTTTCAGCTTTCAGATGGTGTGTTTAGCTTCTTTGAATATGCCAGAGAAAGCAAACCAGGTTGTTGAAAAAGACACAAGTTCCTTAAAGGATTAAGAAAAGCATCTATAAGCAAAAGGAAGATGAAAGTAAGAAAATACATTTCTTTGGGAAGAGCCCTGTATATGTACAAAAGATTGCCTAGTGGTTGGAAAGACCGGCATAGAAAGAGGCACATCCACATTATATTAGGTTTTCCAGATTGTGGGTGATTTTCTCCCCTATCAGATTACCTTGAGGAAACCCTGAGAAAACTTGGGTTCCAGAATAATATTTTAGTTATAGGAAATAAGTATGACAGTTTATGAATCCTATCTTTCAGGTTGATTTGGGCTCTTAAGTGTTTGGTAGGTCTCTTAAAGCTAGTTTGGACCCTGGAAGTAAAATTATTGAAAGTTTCATACCCTGTTCCACAGTTGGCATCTTATTTCAGCTATAGCCTAACTTTTTGGTTTCTTTCTATTCCACTAAAATAATTCTTTGACAGGGAACTGGTAAGAAAGCCTGTCTGTAACATGCAAAACAATGTAAAATGGTTGCTTTTTGTGGCTCTGAAAGGTACCGTGGCATAATATATATAACAAGCATATCTCATGTCATGCATTATATCCATATCCATTGCAAGAGTAACTAAAGATGTATTACAGTAGGTTGAAAGTATCCATGGCTTTGAGAAGGCCCACTCTGAGCATTCCTGGGTCCATTATTCTGTATTTTGTAGATTATACCAGTGTTTCTGACATTTGCTGAAACCTGTATTTTAATGTAAAAGTAATACTGTTGTGATTTTTAGAACTCTAATTATTTTTTTCTTTGGATTTTGAAGGCCATCCAGCATCCAGCAGATGAGAAGTTACAAGAGAAGGCATGGGGTGCTGTT